>NC_048893.1:115248778-115248960 GCF_011077185.1 Oxyura jamaicensis
AAGGAAGAGAGAAAGCAAGGAAGAGAGAAAGCAAGGAAGAGAGAAAGAGAATGAGAGAGAGAATGAGAGAGAGAGAGAAAGAAAAAGAAAAAGAAAGAGAGAGAGAGAAAGAGAGAGAGAGAAGAAAGAAAGAAAGAAAGAAAGAAAGAAAGAAAGAAAGAAAGAAAGAAAGAAAGAAAGAA
>NC_048893.1:115248970-115263164 GCF_011077185.1 Oxyura jamaicensis
AAGAAAGAAAGAAAGAAAGAAAGAAAGAAAGAAAGAAAGAAAGAAAAAGAAAGAAAGAAAGAAAATGAAAGAAAGAAAAGGAAAGAAAGGTGATTAAAAAGGAGAAGAAAAACAAAGGAAAAAGAGTTAGCCACACAGTAATGACCTGAAGTCAGATCTCTGGTTCCTAAGCTCTCATCATGGTGCCCAGGCACTAGCTGGCTAGCCCCATACTACTCAGTCACTCTTAATATCTATGTGCGTCTTTCTGGGATATGTGATGGAATCAGACAATACAGTATTTAGCGCAAGCTGTAGTTCTGGAAGTGTTGTGAGGATTCATCAGTTAATGTTGTACATCATATGTACATTAACTTGTAATCGCAAGTACATGTTGTAAAAATCCTAAAACTGTAACAGACTTGAGCTGCTTCTAACTCTTGTTAGCTCAGAATATCTTTTTTTAATAGCACAGGGAAAATTACAGGAAAAGTTAGAAAGACTGTGAGAAATAAATGTTTTCCCACATGTTTTAGGACAGTGAATGAAGCTGCATATTACCCTTTTAATATCTGCATTAATTTAGCACACAAACTTTCAAAGAGTAGAAGAGGGATCAGCTTTTGCTTCTTAGGCTGCAGCAAGTGACACCCATGGTGCTAGGAGGAGGAGAAATACTTGTCCCAACACAATGGCAGGAGGATAAACACCCATAACAGCATGTTGTGAGATCTTATGGCCTGGTTAATTTTCCATACAACAGGCCTACTGTGAAAAGCCCACCTCTAAAACTGCTAATGAGTAATCGATGATATCATGACACAGTAGCTGTTGTGCCAGTATTTTCACCTTCTGTCATTTGGATTTTAATGACCTTCTTATGTGCCTGGATGCAAAGCAACTCATACCACAAACAAACAAGCTTAACTGTTCCCTTTTAACTTGTAGGATAAGCCGTTACAGAAACACATCTCTCCAAGGCAGCTGGCAAAACAGATGAGGTGATGTACCTAATGTCAAAACAATGAGAATAAACGCTGAAGAGCTTCTCAGGCCTTTGAAGACCTACATCTGCCTTCAAATACAAAACCTCTTCCAGTAGGTCTAAAGGATCAGCAATGTGTCCGGAATTAAAGTAAAGACCATTGTGGCTGGCTACACTACTGAACTTGCCAGAGTAATCACAGGATCCCAGCTCCCCCAGTAGCAGAGGTCAAACAAGCAGAAGCATCAGTCAGTCACTGGTTTCAAATCTGGAGGTGAGCATCTTCACTTGGTAGTTTCAGAGTTCCCAGGCAGTCTACATTTTTAAAAATATATTTTTTTCTGACACTTCAGAGTTACTTGGAGTGTATTTTAACTGATGGTATGCAGCTTTCTGGGTGGTATATTTTCATGTATGGTCCTATCATAATTTCTGAATTGGAAAAAAAGTGAAAATGCTTGTCTTCTATCCATGTTTTAAAGCCTGTGTGGACCTCTAAGGTGAAGTTCATTGTTTTTATTGCTATTGGTATTGGCATTACATTTTTCACTTTTAAACACCAGAAGACAAGAAAAGAAACATGAATTCAAAATTAGCTGGGTTAAAAGAAGAGAAGTTCACCCAAATATGTATGATATTACTTATACAAAATGTATAACTATACGCACTACTACAGAAAATATATTCAGTCAGGATCCAGATCCATCCTATGTACAAAAAAAAAAAAAAAAAAAAAAAAAAAGATGGAAGAAAAGGTAGACATCTGTTGTCTGCTAATAAGTAGGAGACTAATTTTTAATTAGATATATCTTACATAAAATGTTTGGCATTATTTGAAGCATCCTGAATTCTGCTTCTTGTTTTAGCTACCTGACTCATCAATATTTTGGGTTTGTAGCTAAGGAGAGCTACATTATGCTCAGGCAAAAATAAACAGTCATCTGATCTGTAAGTAAATAATTACACAGTAATGGTAATCATCCATTATGTAAGGTTTCAAAACATTTTTTTCTTTAAAGTCAATTATATTAGAATGCCTGAACACTTCTTTTCTTTTATACCAAGAGTTTTGGCTACTCATAATTCAAAAAATAGACAAAAATGAACTGATGTTTTCCCACTGGCCAAGCTGACAATGACATGTTTTGTCAAGAGGCCAAGGGAGGATTTGTTACCAAAGTGATCTCTGCATCCAGTTTAACCCCATGAGAAGTTTAGGGAAGGGTATGAGTATATCAACTCTACTATTTCTAATTCTATCATACTTTGATGGCTGGAGATATATTATGTTTGTCTGGGGACTTAAATTAATCAAATTTACATAAATCTCCCCTATCTCTGCCCTTGTATCTCTCAAATGGAAAGTGAAGTCCTTGGCCTCCGACGATAATCCTGTCATCCACCACTAGCCTGTCTCCTTTTATGAATATTCTTGGCAGATGTTGGCAATGAATATACTCAAGCAGTCTTTTAAATTCTGCTGATTTCTTAGGAAGGAATTTTGGTATAAACTATGTTTGGTAGCCTCTACTAATTCATTCATTCACCTTCAAATGCCAGCTATAGCCTGATCCCATATGTGCGTTCAGGTAAAAAAAAAAATAAATAAAATAAATTTAAAAAATAATAATAAAAAAAATCCCTATAAACATTAAGACTCCAAGACTTGTTTTGGTTTTGATTCAGAACAGAGCCAAAACACACACATTTCCCCGCTCCCCCTCAAAAAGCAGAATCTCGCGTCAGGTGTTCTTTAATTAAAATGGATACACTAAGTCTATGTCAAATGTTGTTAAAATTAAATTTCTAATTTAAAAGTTTTTTAAAAACAAAAGCTATAACTATAGTCATGGTGAAGATACTTGAATATTTTAGTTTGTTTTTTGGTTTGGTTTGGTTTATTTTTTTATTTCTTATTTTTTAGTTATGCTGAAAACAGCACAGTCCTGTGCAACGTTTCCACCTTGATTTAATTATACACCTTCCACTGGAAAAAAAAAAAAAAATCCATTAGGATATTAGACATTTTCCACGCTCTATTTATGGAAGCATCAGACCATCTTCTTTTCCTCTGCCTGCTCTTCCTGAGGTTTCTCTACAGTTCAGACAAGGGCAGTTCACAGCACCCTTCATTTGTTTACTGCCTAAAAAAATTTGGTCTTCTATATATTGAGTCATGGGCTTGGGAGATTCTAAAACAAGATCCTGGATCTCAACTGAGGGAGCATTTAAAATATGTTTAATTTGGTTGTTAACATGTATAAATGTTTCTCTGGGCTGAAGATATCAGTTTAGACCACAGCTTAAAACTTAATAGACAGTAAGTTTCAGTACAAATATCACCATGCAAAAGGCAAATGTAAACACTCTGGAGTGACATTTCATATGACAGCTAGCTAGGATCTTCAGCTGATGGATGATGGGCATGTATGTACACAGGGAGGAAAACTAAGGATGTTGTAGGCTTTGTACTATATGCTTCCTGGATTTTTTAGTACATATTTCACAGTTATAAAAACATCTCATTGTTTTGAAAAGCAATATTTTTTCACAATTAAATCTGCTTTAAAATTATCTTGTTTGGAATGTTCTTTATGGACCACAGTTTTTCTCCAGAAATTATCCTGTTCAAATAGTATTACTTGCAAGGTGAAATTATTCTTAGCAAGTAAACTAAATATATGTGCAAATAAATGGATGACCTTACCTGAGCAACTTATATCTGAATACTTATCCATAAATTTGACCTTCTGCTGGCACAGAACCATAATTTCATCACCTCAATAACATGATGAACAAGAACATAGTCCTTGGCTTTTAGTGGGTATTGTACAGAGTGACATTTAACTACAGGGCCACAGCATGAGATCACAGTCCTGGCAAAGACTGAAAGATCCCATTATTTGGAATTAAAGATTGCCAAAATGAGATTTTCCTTATGATGAGATTTTTCAGAGCTCATTTCTGCTCTGTCAAGTAGAATATTAAGGAGATAGTATTTCCACCAGTATTGACACAAAGGACAAAAATTTCCTTCAAATTTCTACCTCTGTATTTTATCCTGGACCTATTTCAATGTACCTTGAGGTATCTAACTGAGATGTTTATTTCAGAAACCTCACCACCCGAGACATGTCCTCGGCCATTCAAAACTCATTTTTATCACCAACTCTCCTTACTGGCCACAGAGAGATGCTTTTCAGCCTGCGAACCACAGACTAGTACACAGGCAGCTGTGAATTAGTTCTCCAAGGGTTTTTGAAAGGTATCCAGGAAAAACAAACACATGGTCTGTGGCTGAAATTCATTGCAGAAGGGTTCCACCTTGCACAGGTAAGTTGAAAGGAGGTGCCAGTTGAAATGGCTTAGGAAGACTTTGTCTGCTCTTAGCCACTTCAATAGCTAAACCCATGCACTTTGCCACATTATTAACCCATTCTGGACACTCTAAGGGCCAAAAGACTTTAGCAGTCCTTTGGTATCTTTGTAAAACTGTCCCAATATTAAATCAGAATGTGACATAGTGGCCTTTCCAGAAACATATTCTAAGAAAACTTCTCATCACAGTCAGTTTCATCCAATTATTCAAAAACATCCATGTAGTCAGCATCTTCTAAGCACAGTAGATAATGTAGTAAAAATCATGACTACTTATTTTTTGTCTCTGCTGAATTCCTAAAATTACCTAATTGCAAAGCTAATTACAAAATGAGGAGGGAAAAAGTTGAGAAAAACTAGAATAAGCTCTCAAGCCAACACAGACAGAAACAAGGTGGCAGGTGTCAGATCAGATAAATTAAATTATGATTGCTTTCCATAATGTTGCTTCATTAAAAATACAAACAAATGTAAGCCTGGGGTCATGCATTTGACCTTAATTTGTCTTTATAATGACATCTAAAATTTTCAGAAAATGTTGGCAGAAAAGGAAACCAAAGACAATACCGCATGAAGTTCTATTTTTGGTGCAACATAATCAGAATTGAAATAAACTTTAGGTTGAAAATCAGAGATGCAATTAGGCTTCTAATGTGTAGGTAAATATTAATCTATGTTAATTTGAACTTGAAAGAAAAAAATAAAAATTAACTAAGTGGAGAAACACATTGCATCTGTCATGCTTAGATGAATTTATGTAGCTATATTTTTAGAGGTATTTATATTTTCTATGTAAATCATGTCATTAAGGGCAAATCCTTACTTCTAAATAAAAGCTGGCCAAGGAGCAAGTGCAATCTGACTGGCCTTCTGACCATCCATAGTAGTTAACTCTTAGGTCGTGCCTTGCAGGCTCTGTTGTGGACTGTTTGAATCAGAGGTTTCCAATACAGATCTGCTGCTAAGGGACTAGCTCTAAGCATTATAAATACAGGCTATTCCATGTAGCTCTGTTGCAATAATTCTTCTGTTTTCTTTTGCTGAACAATACAGACAAAGTCCAGGCAACTTGTGTTTACAATCTCAACCCCACTGAACTGCCCTCTGTTTTCTAGTGTAGCATCCACATCCACGACAGCTCTGCTAACATGATTTTTTACGGACACATCACAGGGTCTTCTTAAAAAATAATCTGAACTTAAGTTTGAAGGTTTTGCCAATACAGCCTCACCAGTAAAGATCATACAGCATAAGAATGCCATTGCACTAATACTGTGGGTATGAATTTTGAAGGTATGGTTAATTTTGTTTGGGAAATCAGAGGCCCAGGAAAGCTTAAAGTGTTTTTTGTTCTGTTTTGTTTGATTTTGATTTAACCAAATAAAATTACAGCAGTAGTTAAATTTAAGTAGCATGAACTATGGAATTTCTTCAGATCATTTTCTTTATTGCACCATGTCACTCTTACTAACACGGTTTTGAGAAAGAAAAATTTCTTTCTGACATCTGAAAAGCTGGCTTCTGTCTCAAGCAAATTCCACACATCTGAATAAAAAGATCATTCTAATGTAGTTTTAGATATGAGATTTCATTACTAAATAGTACCAAGGCATTTTATCTCTGCATCTGACAAACAGAGAATATTAGAAAAGATCAGCTGGAGTATCTGAGCTGCAAAAGGGACTAGAAGGTTCATTAGATGAAAAACAAAACAAAACAAAACAAAAACAGGAATTTAATTCAGAACCCCAAAATGTAATAGGAAATAGCTCGTGTTTGTATTTCAGATGGATTTTTTTCCAGATTTCTCTACAAGTTAAGAAAAAGAGACTTGGAAACTGTGAGTTTCAGACTGAACAAAGATTTACATCTATTTGCTGAAGTATTAGTTCTCAGTAAGTATGTCTGCATTCAGTACTTTCTATATTATTACATGGTTCACTGTTGCCAGTCTGTTCAGCCACTCTAAATATTTTTTTGCTTAAGGATATATTTTATTTCTGTTGATAGGAAAACCTGAGCCTTGCAACTTTCTGCACTACAAATTCATAAGTGACAGTCAGACATGACCAGAATTTCACTTTCTTCAGAGCCCTTGGTAAGCAGAAACATGGAGACAATATCTTAAGTATAAGCAGGGAATACTGACGGTAAAGTGTTGTTTCAAAGACTACCAGGAAGAAACAATGGAATTTGTAGGCAGTCAAAACAAAATAAATAAATAAATAAATAAATAAATAAATAAATAAAAGCTGAGAAGAAAAAATGAATTAATCTATTTTCAGCCAGGGAATATGACACATTAAAAAGCCAGCAAAACCAAGCTCATGAAATAGTATTCCTCTAGATGGAACTCTTGAATTTGAAAGATGACAGTCGTGTAACAAAAGCATTGAAACTTTCAGTAAAGATGAAATGCCACTTAGGAAATTATTCTCTTCCTCCGCCAATTATTTCTCCTCCTGAAACACCTCCTTATGGGAAAATGGGCTTATCTCACCTACTCAGTCCACAGCATGATGAGACACGGCTCTTCTGTGTAGAAGACTTGAATTTAAAGGACATGAATAATGTGGTAAAATAAATAAAATGATGACTACAAAAGAGGTTTTGACAGGTGCAGAAAGTTATCTGTGCATATCTATGCTTTTAGAATAGGATTAAAGTTGCTAGTCAAGGATTTTAGATTTTGCTCAGCTCTTGTTATTGAACTTCCTACTAACACTTGCAAACCTATGTAAGATTTTTTTTATTTAACTTTTATGTTAAAAAGCTTGGGAAGTGAAAGGGCAACAGATAATTAAGTTCATT
The DNA here is from genome assembly GCF_011077185.1 of Oxyura jamaicensis. Lineage (NCBI taxonomy): Eukaryota > Metazoa > Chordata > Aves > Anseriformes > Anatidae > Oxyura > Oxyura jamaicensis. The sequence goes on from NC_048893.1 coordinate 115,256,124, forward strand.
TAAATAGAACATAATCTTTGTAAAATCCTATGAAGTATTGACACAACGATAGAAGAATATTACTTAACACTTTTGTCAACAGCATCAGAACAGTTCTGCTATAATCTTTAAAACAAACACAGTATCTTTAAAACTAATTAATAAAAATGCATGTGTGAAAAAGAAAATGTATACTTCTACAGAGTTTAAGAAGCTTTCGTTGGTTTCTGAAAAATGCAGATAGTAGCAGTAACTCCTAGACACCACAAATATATTCAATGAGAACACAAAAGCAGATGAAGCAGAAGTGTTAAAACGACAAACAGCTTTGCAGGGTAATAAGTTGGAGATGAAGCTCTTGCAAAGTAAAATATAATAATGTGGGGCTGCATCTCCTAACACTTCTGCACTCACACTGAAGAATCAGGTATCAGCCAGATGTCAGCTCCTTGAACCCTCCATCAACCCTGCAACAAACTCATCATAGACGAGATCTCTGCAGATCAGCACAGCAAAAGGAGTGAAATTAACAGAGACACCTTAGAAAGCACAGTGAGATAGGTAGAGAAGGTTGACTTGCAATGGTGACTGTGCAGTTCTTTTCTTTGCATTTTTAGCTTCACATCTGGACTGCTAAAAACACTTTTCTTGGGGATATCTTTGAAACGTTGAGAAATCTTGTCTGGCAGAAAACATAATGTGCATGCCCTACTGTGATACATACAAGCATGTGCTGTGCTCTCACAGCTCTCTGTTTGCTTCTAGCTGTTATTAGAGGTACCAGTTACCCTCCTAAACATGTACTGCATATTTAACATTTTATCTTCCAAAGATCACTTTTCTCACTGAATTTCTCACAGCAAGAGCAATGTTTTGCTTTACTGTTTCTCTGAAGTCCTAGCATTGCACCTGCAGATGCCAGTAGCCAGATATCCTCCGTGCACGGGCCACACTCCCTGAGCTGCCTTTTGCCTTGCAAGACTCCAAAGAGGATGCAAGCTCCTGCAGTCAATGATGCACGCGGCTCCAAAGTAGCTTGCAGCAGAAATGAAATACTATAAAAATGCATGCATGAAATTCTTTAAAAGACAACCCTGAAGTAATACTGCCCAAGCCTAGAGACAGCCCAAGACACTCAGAGAAGTTGCCACGTGTAGCATTATTGCTCCCATGCATAATAAAAACTGTGCACAGGAGAAAAGAATGCACCAGACACAAAATAAACAAACTGATTTCTTTCTATTCTTAACATGAACAGCAGGGAGGACCAAAGCCACCCATGTTGTTCTGAGGCACAACAGAGTCCTCTGTTACTGCTGCTGGGGGAAAGAGTCCCTGCCCATGTGGCCCAACTTGCAACCTGGCACAGGAACTGGTCCGAGCACTGGTACAGCTTCCACCTGAGCTGCAGCATGGGGTGGGCCCTGGGCAAAGCTGGTCCGGCCCTGGGTGTTCACTGGGTTCTCCTGAGCCCGCAGGTGCCAAGCCAGCAAGGCCCATGCAAAGCCTGCAGTCAGCCCCCTGCTGCCCTGAGCGTGATGACAGGGGTGGTGGTAGCTTTTCTGAGGATGTTTTGTAATTGCAACTGTGTGTCTCGTGCAGCAGCCAGATGCCATGAAGGAGTTTGGGGGCGGGGGGAGGCCTATAAATCTGTGAATGCATAATGGAGGTTGGGCTATGATATTCAGAAATTAACACAAGAGCAATTCTCTTTGTGTCAGCATTAACACCAGCACAGTGTTCGGCTGTTTGTTGCTTTGAAATGGCTCCTGCCGCTCACCACAAAGTCAGCATAGGGCTTGCCTGGACTCCTGCAATTTTCTCCTGTTCAACTCTGGATATAAGGCATCAATTTGTTACTGAGTTTGTACAATCAGGGCATCAGGCCCTGCTAATACTTGCTTAAATAATACGACTCCTCATCCAATGCTAACCTCACTGGTCTCACAGTGAGCTTGGTCCTCAATACAGGTCTAAGTTTTTGGAGAACAAGAGGCATGAGGGGCCACCTCAGGCCAATCTCTGCTCTCATAGCATCTTTCCCTAGGTTTCCCTGCTGAGGAGGCCCCAAGCAGAGCATTGGAAATGGGCTCTTGCACAGCTCATAAATGGACCTTGCTGCCCCACACCTCTAAGCTGTAGCTCCTCTCCATCTCCATTTATCCTGTCCCTTGGCCATTTTATACCACTTCTCCTGATCATCATCCACCATCATGGAAACACCATATGCTTTGTAGTTAGTCACTTTATTTCTGTGCCAAGGCTGCTCTGAAGCTCCTGTCACTAGAAGCACCATGTGCTCTTCATGGCATATATCTTTAAATGCAGTAGATATGCATTACTTGAGCTGCACATATCTCTTCCTAAAATAACACAGGTGTCTCCATAGACCTTCACTAGGCCTTTGATGCACTCCAGGCATCCTGCTTTTCAGTCTATTATTCAGTAGCACAACTAAAATAATTGGGCCTTAGAACTTTCTAACACTTTTTTTCTTCTTTTTTTTTTCTTTTTTTTGACTTCTAACAGGGTGAGTGGTCAGGTGTGATACAGAGCTCAGAGCAGGCTGGAAGAAAAGAGAATACATGAGTATGCTAGGAATTAAGCTAGTACTTGCTGTTTGCCTGTGGAGAGGGGTGTAAGGCCTGCAGAGAAGTTGATCATAGATAGTGCAGTTCTGAAAACAGAATGAAGAAGGTGAATGAATGGAAAAAAATGCTAGTCAAAGGCCAAAAAAAAAAAAAAAAAAAAAAAAAAAAAAAAAAGGTGTGTATCTCCTGAAGAAGAACTTTATTCTCCTGAAAACACTAAAACACTAGATAAAATCCCTGGATATTCCTATCTTATTCCTATCTCAAACATACCAGGAAGGAAATCCACAACTGACATGTGTGAGAAAAAGCTTGTTCCAGCTGCTTCGCTGGGTGCAGCCTGGTCTCGGACAGGAGCATCCTGGAAGGATGCACAAGGTGCTCACATATGACTCACTGAGACTTCTGTGCTTTCCAGGTGGAGCACTCCCCATCTTCAGCCAGGGTCCTGAAGTCCCAGTTTCACACAGAGCACACACTACTTTGCAACAAGTCTTTGCTATGGACTATGTTAGTTCTCTAGACAGGGAATTTTGAGCACAGCCAATGGGGACTGACCCTTTAGAGTACATGCAAGCTAAATGTCATGCTTTTGGCCTGCTCCAGTCCTGCAAGGGTACCCCAGCAAGGCCCTCAACATGCCACAGCCCCCTGCCCCCACAGGTTATAACCTGAGTACTCTGTCTTGACACAAAAATATGCTTACAGCAGGCTTCAAAGCAACCTTCTCATTTGCTTCTGGGTTTTCTGCCTACACATGGCACATGTACAGTGTTTGAGGCCAAAGTCCAGAGAAGACAGAGACATACTCCTTGGTTGGTACCACATTAATACACATGAATTTGTGGGTGGCAAAAACTGTTCTGGAAAAATACAGATATGCTGGATTTGTGGTATGTCCTTTGCTGGGGCCTGGGAATATCATCCACATGGGTAATAGGGTCCTGGCACAGCCAGGAGCAATATATCTTGGGATGCATCCGTTGTCATCATTTTGTAGTATTCTTCCGCTGCTACCAGAGCTCAGCTGGCTTGGTGTTAAATGTATACTAATCAAATAGAATAAAATCATTATATATGCTTTTAATGAAGTCAACATTTGAAGTATTATAGAAAGGCAAATAAAAACATTAAAGAAGAAAAATGAATAATATATGTTAAAAAATATCCAGGGTCTGAAATAGGATGTGTTGATTGTAAGCATACTGCATGATGTAGCAGCACCAGTCTTTCCACAAAAACAGCCATGGGATATGCTCCCTATCTAGTAAGCTCCAGGAGAACATTTCTGCAGTATCTACACCGACAAACTAGCAGTAAGGCCAGCAGTCCAGGCTTACCCTGGAGTGACCTCATGTGTGATCCAACTGAGATTAATAGGGTTGAACAGGTTTATAAACCAGGGGAGCAGGATACCCACTTCTAGCTGTCAAAATTGCAAACTATATCTGATGACCACAGACAGAAAGGTATGAGAGCTTGGTTACAGTGTCACCAAGAAGTCTAGAGATGGTGTGGCAGGAGTTCATGATGGTTACTGTGGTAAACTCAGAGCATTTCTAAGTAGATCACTTAAACCATGGTGGTTTAAACCACTGCAACTGCAAACAGACTTTGGAAGAATGGAGTCAGTTCTGCCCTTCACTGTAAGGTAATAGCAATGAATAACTATGGGGAACTTGCTGAAACCATAGAATGGTTCCTTGAGGAACATACAACATACAGCAACAGCTGAAGTGGAAAATGCTGTGGAAAAAAAGAGAGAGAGAGATAATCACCCTAGAGACAGTGACTTGTTATATTAGGTGTAAATCAGATGTGATATTAAATCCATATGGTAAAGGTTAGCATGTAAGAAATATTGCATATTGATTGAAGCACTTTAGAACTGGCCCATTTTTCATTAGCGCTTTATTGGCTTTGCTATAGGCAGCAGCAACGACACAGAATGCCTGAGAATTACCTGCAAGAGTAACTGATAGTGCAAGTTTGGAAAAGATAATTATACTTTCCTTATACTTGGGGTGATAGTAAACAGCAGAGATCTCTAGTAGCAACGTCAAGTCCATCTCACAAACAAGGAAAAATTAACATGGGAGAAAGAAAACATGGAGATCTACCAATAAAATTATAAAGCTGGTTGTAAAATGGTCCAGAAGCATGGGAAAAAGGAAAATCAATAGCAAAATACATGTTAATTAGTATCTTCTCCATTCCACTGGATATATATCAGACTTCAGTGCTTGCAGAAGCAGGAAAGCTTGCGGTATCAGGACTCCAGTCACTGAAACTCATCTTTCTAGGACAGAGCAATTGTCCCCAAAGGCTGCTAAATTCAGGAGAGGGAGACAGAGCCAGCAACATTTTTTTCCCTGAGGGCATAAATAGATGGTGAGATTAGACATCTCCCTGGCACTGCTCTTGATAAAACTCTGATACCTGGCATCCCCCTTATCTTTGTGCAGTAACATCCCAAACTCTGAAAAACACCTCCCCGATGGGCAGCACAAACCTGCTGAGACTCTGCACACTTTAAGGCCAGGACTGGCAGTAGGCTGGCCTTCAAGCTGCCCCCAACATCTTTGAGGTCAGTGCCTCCACAGCAGGAAGCAGCAGTCCCCAGCTCTGTGAAATGTTGCACTGGATTGTCCTCGGGCTCATCAGAAATGTCTATGCTGATTTGTGTCTGATTTGCATTTCACAGGCATGCCTGTTTACATGCAGGTAACTGGGACTGTGAGCACAAAGTGCATGTAGTAGGGAATCATGGAATCACAGCATCACAGCATGGCTGAGGCTGGCAGGGAGCTCAGGAGGCCACCTGCTCCAAGCCCTGCCCAAGCAGGGCCACCCAGAGCAGGCTGCCCAGGGCCATGCGCAGGCGGCTTTTGGAGATCCCAGAGGAGGAGACCCCTCAGCTCTTTGGGCAGCCTGTGCCAGGGCTCCTCATCCGCACAGCACAGAAGTGCTGCCTGGTGTCTAGAAGTGAAACCACAGCCTGCAGGTCCACCTGGACCTGTGCGCAAATCTGCTGGCTGAGTCCATGCACATGACCAAAATCTGGTGTCCGGGACACTGGCATGCACTTGACAGCAGCCAAGAAGCTGAGGGATTCTGAGTCCCACAAGCATCTGGGGTACAGACATGCTTTCTAAGCTGTGGAGAGCACAGCAATGGTTGGTATTCAGCAGATAGCTGAGCTGAGGATTTACACCATAGCACAACAGTGATCTCTGTTTTGTTCTTTACGCCTCTGCCAGCAATTCCAGGCAGACTTTTTTGACTTTTTGTGGGCTGCTGAACACGGCTGTTTTTATAAAACTGTTATAGCCCAAGCTCTTTCTCTAGCAGCAATAGCCAGGTCAGACCCCATCATCGTGCATGTAATACTGGGAGAAAGTCTCCATGTGTACTGTTCTCGATCCATCAGCACTGAATTTCACTCTTTTTTTTTACTACTTGGTCATTCAGTGCCATGAAGCCCTTCTCTAACCCTCCAGACAGCTTTCAGTTGTACCACTCTCAGTAGCTTAATGCCATCAGCCAGAGATGAAGTTATTTTGCCAAGTTATCTGAAATGTCTTCTTCTCTCCACAAAAATCATTCTGTCTAACAAACAATCCCTCTTCTGTGAGCACACCACTCCAATTAATGGAGGTTAATTGTGTATAACAAACAACCATTCACTGTATTCATTAAACTAATGAGATTTCCTTTTTAGAGAATTTATTAGTTGAAAAATGCAATTTTGTTCACTCGGCTTTTAACTGCAGCAATGAAATGTGCTTGAATTTGGGGAAATCTTTCATTCCAAGAGAAAATGACAAACTGCTTTTAAAAGAAAATGCGTATTTATCCACTACTTGACATTTTAGATTTCCTGAGCAAAAGAACAATGCAACTACTTTAAATACATTATTTTACTAGGTGTTTTGTAATATACATGTGTCTTACCACAATTGCACCTACTTGTTACATTGATTATACATTTTTTAAGTATCCTAAGAAAAATCCTAAGAAAGCAATCTCTCTTCCCACGTCACCCTCAGGCTGCCATCGTAGACCTAAAATTACCTACTTTTAACAGCAACGTGCTGTAAAGCCAATGGTAACTAAATGTTAAGTTTCCTCTTAAAGTTCTCATAGTGAAAATAATTTGATTAAATAATGTCAACTGAAATTAAAGGACCAGGGACAACTCACACTGGGCTGGGCTTGGAACTGCTACAGCCAAGCCAGTACATCTTGTTAATTTACAGATAGGCAGTATATTGCTGTTCTGCCTTCCATTCATACCATCTTCGCAGCATAGACTATACCCCAAATAAGAATCTAATGTTTAAAATTATTAATAAAGGGATATCCAAACCATTCCATAAGGAAAATTGAAGGAAGGAAGGAAGGAAGGAAGGAAGGAAGGAAGGAAGGAAGGAAGGAAGGAAGGAAGGAAGGAAGGAAGGAAGGAAGGAAG
>NC_048893.1:115263264-115352748 GCF_011077185.1 Oxyura jamaicensis
AAAGAAAGAAAGAAAGGAAGAAAGAAAGAAAGAAAGAAAGAAAGAAAGAAAGAAAGAAAGAAAGAAAGAAAGAAAGAAAGAAAGAAAGAAAGAAAGAAAGAAAGAAAATAAAAAGAGGGAAAATAAAAATAAAAAGAAGTAAAAATAAATAAATAAATAAATAAATAAATAATAAAGTAATAAAATAAAAAAATAAAGGATTCTGGTAAACAAATACGAACAAGCTTGGAAAGGAAGAAAGAAATTACATTGACTATGATCTTTGTCACATACTCCTAAGCCCATCCACAGCATTTTCACTTCCTGTGACTATTTGTGCAACTCTCACTTAGCTAGCACACATTTGTGCTGATTGCTTTTCTTTGCTATGTGCCACACACCAAGCTATTCTCATCATCAAGGCTCCATCAGTCCAGGTATTGTGTGAAGACCTATAAAGACACATCATCCCAAGAAATTTTAAGCTAAAAAAATGAAAAAGAGAACACAGTGGTAACAACTTCAATTCTTATGCACATGGTTTTATGGTATTTACCTGCCATTTGGTTAGATTGCATTTGCTCTCAGTCTGGGTCAAATTCCACCTTGTAGGCAGGGTGCTCCAGTGAGGTTGTCCACATGCATAGGAATGTGGTCTGAGCCATCTAACTGCAGTTATCACTGTTTAGAGATGTGTTAAAGTTCCATGATGTCTTATGAGGGAAGTGCTCAGTGTTATTTAGAGCAATTTCAATTTGATGCGAAAAGGAGGCAGATACAGCATGATGGATATGAAGGGAGAGAAATGGGAAAGATAATGAGAAGCCCCAGAAGAAAGACAGGTTAAAGGCCTCAGATACTCCACTATGCCAACAAGCCAACTCATTCTGAGTCACTTCCACAGGTCCAGTTTCACTTGTCCTTTCCAAATAATATGTCTTTAGCTTTCAGATGGGCTTGCCTGTAGAGACTGTAACACAGTGTAGAAGGGTAAAGAATGGTACATGGATGTTTATAAGAGCATTTATTTAAAAGTCAAATGTCACTTTCATTTTATGTGTAAGTTCATTTCTCACTTCAGCTGTATGTGAAGAAAAGATCATTAACAGTACAGACATGAGTTATGAAAATATTTGACTGCATCTAATAAAATGCTAAAGTGAATGAGATGTTTTGGGAAAAACATCTCTTGGCATGTATTTCACCACTGCTCCATTTTGACTAGAGAAAGCAAATACCAGCTTCAAATCAATTATTTTACTCCAGAGGGGGAAAAAAAAAAAAAAAAAAAAAAAAAAAAAAACAGTGGTCTTATTCACCCAATTTAATATCTTCTCTTTGTGTCTTGCATGTAGCTCTTTCTCTTTGAATGGACAGAAGAGCCAGAACACGTAATACATCTGGGCAGATGTTCCACGTCAATGAATGATACCCATGTACTTTTGCCAAAGAAAAGTTCCATTATGCTCTTCCAGACAATTTTGTGGCAGAATTGGCTCTAAATAGAATCACGTCCTCTCAGTTCCCTTCCCCAAAGGCTTCCAACTCATCACATATGCAGCCAGTAAAAAAAAAAAGCAAAACATTACTCTATCAAAACTTGTATTAACAGATTACATCCCGAGGAACCGCTTCCACACTGGGTAGTTTCTCAGAGATAGCACTTCCAAACCAAACCTTTATCATGTGCCTCAAATATGCAATGCCTTCTGAGTGAGTGGAGTTGGGAACATTTTATTAATGCCAATTAAACAGCGAGAGTAGAAAAGACTTAACATGTTCCAAAAATGAAATATTTAGTGCAATCTCACTTGATTAGGTGATGTTTCTTAAATCAGAAAATTGCAATCTTGTTTCAGGACTGAAGATTGTTGCTATGAAGAGCATTTGAACAAACTAAATCATCTAGCACTTGTTTAAGATGCTGCAACAGCAGCAGGGTTATTGTAATATAATAGAGTAGTAGAGCAATTATACTCTGAGATTAATATTTATAGAACATAATCAGGTTTTCCTTATTTAAAATATTATTCAAAAATCTGTGATCCTTAAAAGCATCTTCAAAGTTAATCTAAGGTTTGGAATAAGTCTTTACCGAAAAGTGACAAAATCCTGACAGGGATCAGAATTACATTCACTGCCATGCAGAGATCATGTGTGGAGTGATCCATACAAGTCTTACACTTCAGGAAGGAGGATCTTCATTTCTGCTCTTTAGGAATGAACATGGGAGAGATTAGGGTATAGGTTATAAAATGGTATAAAGTAGGTGAAAGGGATTTGTAACAGTCTGGGGAAATAGCCATTCCATAGCAAGAAACACATGAAATAACAGAGGTTAGATACAGAAGCTCAACAGGAGAAGGTGAGACGTGACAGAATGAGACAGAGCAACAAGATAACAAATCCCTTACACTCACAATGTACTGGATCAATGTCTTGTTTCTATCAGTAGGGATTTACAGTATTTATGGTACTATATTTTAGCACCACCAATTCTTAGTTCAGCATCTTCAGCTTTAATGAGCCCTGCTTCAAATTCCAAAATGCGTGTATTTTAACTGTAGCACGTATTTTTATAATAGGGTGTGGGAGTGTTGTTAATTGCTTAGCTGCGTTGTTCACTAAAGCTTTTCTTATATCTAAATGTGTATAACTCCTGACCATTTTATTCTTTGCCTTGTAATTCCTACTTCTTTTTATTGGATAGTAAATACCCGGAGTGCTTTTAAACTTTGCATTTAATGCTACTAACCGAGATATTAGTTTGCTTTATAAGTATATAGGAGAGTCCTCTAGTCTCCCTGTCTTCAAGGTATGTCCTGCTTACAGACACTACAAAACTGCCACCTGGTTCTGCAGTGCTCAGCACTCAGTTTCTCTGGTATTAGTATTCACAGACCCTACTCCCAGGGCATCTCAGTCTCCCACAGCACCCAAAAGCCTCTTGGCACTGCCCATGGGAGCCCAGGTTCAATCAACAGAACTGCCCTCTGATTAACCTGAGGAAAAACACCATGCCTCTTCTCCCTGGAAATGGCCTGTGACAGCAGTGGAGTAGAAGGCAGCCCAACCAAGCATGCTCATTGAGAATAATGACAGGCTACAGCATACTCACAAATGGAGAAAATAGGATGCTTGAGAGTAGATGAATTAAGTACATTGCTGATACAGCTTCTGGCCTCAGCAACTTGGGCTTTCACATCTCAACAAACACGCAGCTCCCTGGCCCCCCTTCTTTCTATTCAGAATATAAGAAGGCCAAATTCCTTTCTTATTCATTCATACCATCTGATCAGCTTCTTGGCAATAGCTGTCAGCAGTGGACTTGACGTCATTTCACTAATGGGGACAACTTGCTAAGTACTAGCACAACACAGAGCAAAAAATGTTTAGCATTCATTTTAGAAAGCACTGAGTAGAATACAGAATCCACCCTGTAGTTTCCTTGTACAGTCTACATTAACTGCTCGGTCGTGCTCAGCACTTGTGAAATCTTTAAAATAAAAGAGCATTTCCCTACGTTGACTAGATCCAGACACACTGTTCTGCCAAACTGACTGAAATTGCTGCTGGAACTGAAAACATTTTTGCCCTCTGCCTTTCCAAAAACAGAAGCCAACTATGTTAGTCCAGCTTTGTATGTGGCATGAGTTGAAGCTACAACCTGGACACTTTTATTGTTTGTTTTTTAATTTCCCATATCAAACAGTACTCCTTCACCTTCATGTCATTGCTGGCAATCTAGTGATTTGCAGAAGTATCTTTTTCATATCTACAGCAAAGATATTTTCATAAAAATACTACCTTGACTTAGGTGAATAATGCCAAAATGTATTTCCAAATACTTCGTCTGAGTTGAAAATCAGGAATTTGCTTTGATATTTATAGTGCATTTAGTGCTTTGCTTGTAAGTTCAATTTGGTGCTTTGCTCATATTCAGTCAAAGTTGGGAGGGTTTTTCTTCCTCCAAAAAAGCAACAAATACATTTGTAATTTAATGTGAAGGCGCTAGCACTTACATAAATGACAAGGAGAGAGTTATCTAATTACAGAGCAAAATAAATGGCAGGAGACTTAAGTGGTTATTCCAGCATCAGAAATAATGAAGAACAAATGGATATGTAATTTTTACCACATGCAAGGAAATAAAAGTATGGCTTGCACTCACCTCTGCCAGTGTATTACTCCATATCCCACATGTACTATTGTTTCAGTTATTTAAACAAACAGCTGGATTTCTGTATCTTCTGTGGCTAATTTGAATAGAGAAGATTCCTACTCCTAAATCCTGTGGGTGAAACTAGAGAAGAAATGGTAATTCTGTTTTCAGAAAAGGGAGTGATCTGTGTCAGATCACTGATTCTGTAAAAGACCTCAACATTTAGTCACATATATCTCTTAGTGTTCTTTTCAACTTTTAGGTTTAATTGTTTCTTTTTTTTTTCCTCTTTTAATTTTTTCCTGTTGGAAAGAATTCGTCATGTCTTGCCTGTGAACCTGGAGGGTGCATCATGATATTTGCTTATCAGTTTAAGTGGAAAAGTGCATTCTTGTATGTAGACCCATTCCAAAAGATCAGTTCTTTGTGCCTTGTTGAAGGTAGTGCAAACCTCCACAAACCTCTGGTTTCTGATTTGCATCTTGAACTGCAGTGCCTGCAGTGCCTGATGCTCTTCAGCACACATAACAAAGATGTAACAGGATGCAGATCTGAGAAGGGTCCAAACTGTATTGCTTCACTTGAGAAGTATGAAGGCAAGAAAAATAAAGCACTACATGGATGTGCTGTGCATCAAGGGTCTGTGTCTGTTCACTGTGACCATTTTCTTTCTTCCCCCCATTGTCACTGCTCAATGATGAGCTAGTTGCTTTAGAAATGCAGAAGACAGGATGGATTTGTGAAATTCTTTTCCTGCATATGAAATACTTTACAAACAGGTTTTTTTGTTTTGTTTTGTTTTGTTTTGACAGACAGAAGCTCCTGTGCACTACCAGGTTTCCTTTTCTCCCTTATTTAGGAAAGGAATTCTTAATTTGATCATGAGAATATTGACTATTGCAATCATGAGAAAATTTACACAGTGTCAGTCTTAGATATGATATACAATGAACTTGTATGGAAAAGTCTGCGGGCAAATTAATGTATGCTGTCACTCTAAACTCACTGTTGCCAGGCATTTACGCCCCTTATCTAAATTATATTAATATTTGACTGTCTGCACTGCCAGCCTAACAGATGACTGGGTTCATGTAATAATTGTACTTTCTTCTCATTAAAAGCCTTGTGAAAGTATCTTTAAGTAAAGACACGAATCACACGACAAGAAAGTGGTGTTTTTCTAGCAGCCTTTGTTCTGCATGGTTCTGGCAGGTTTTTTCACCACATTTCACATCAAATAATGCAACAGCAACCAAAAGGCCATGTAGGCATTTAATCTGTGAATGCTGAGGGCACACGGCTACCAGCTGCGAGCTCTGCAAACATTGTCAATCATGTGCTTCCACTCCACAGAGTTGCCATTTAAGATTCCTCAAAGTCTAAGTTAGATTCATTTTAAAATACGGCACTTTTTGACGCTAAATAAAACAAACTCTTAGTGCTATTGAACTATATGAAGTGCTGCAGGAAAAAAAATAAAAATAAAAGAAAAGAATAAGAAAGAAAAATGATGATGCCTTTAAACTATATTCTAGTCCCATCTGAAAACAGCTACGAGGAACGGACAAAAACTTCTGAGTGATGGCATGTAAAGGTACTCGCTGTCCAATTTATAGCTTGTATATATCTACATAAATGTATATATCGTCTTTCTTACCACATGCAACAGAGCTATGTAAGAATGGTGCCAGCGGGAGAGAAGGAGCAACAAGAGCTAGCATGAAGAAAGGGAGCAGAGCTATGAAATGAAGAGTACATGAAGAGCAGAAATGCTTCCTATCTACTCTCATCCAAGGAGAATACAAATGATTTTCTCCAGTGGTGTCTTCCAGACACTCTTTGTCTGACTTTGCCCTCTGCATTGAGATGGTTCACTTATACCCACACAAAATATGGGAAGCGATTATTTTTGTGAAACGTGCTTCAAATAGTGAAATATTATTGACTATAACTCATATCCCATTATATACGCATTGTCAAAGTGCAATTAGTCATATGTAAATATTATAAACCTTAGAGCTGTCAAAAATAGAGATCTATATAAATGCTTAAATACACTCAAAGCTTTCCCTCAGTTAAGGAAACAGAACACCTAAGGAACAGTATGGTAATCTTATCTTCTCTCAAAGGCAAAACTCTAAAGATTTTAGAGGTGACGGTGACACTGCTTCTGTAATAAATGCAGGCGGCCAGAGCTAAACACATGAAAGTATATATATAGCACAAACCTTTAAATAAAATCATAGAATGGCTCACCTTAAAGACCCCCTGGTTCCAACCCCCTGCCATGGGCAGGGACACCTCCCACCAGACCAGGTTGCCCAAAGCCCCATCCAGCCTGGCCTTGAACACCTCCAGGGACGGGGCATCCACAGCTTCTCTGGGCAGCCTGTGCCAGGGCCTCACCTCCCTCTGAGTGAAGAATTTCCTCCTAACCTCGAATCTAAATCTCCACTCTTGTAGTTTAAAACCATTCCCCTTTGTCCTGTCATTATCTGACTGGACAGATAATGGAGACAATCACTCTCCATCTTTTTTATAAGCCCCCTTTAAGTACTGAAAAGCTGCAATGAGGTCACCTCAGAGCCTTCTCTTCTTTAGGCTGAACATCCACAGTTTTCTCAGCCTCTCTTCACAGGAGAGGTTCTCTAGCCCTCTGATCAACTTCATGGCCCTACAAGTTAGCTTTTTGCCCACAGACAAATAAGATTTCCCCCTTTTCTTGTTGCATTTGGTACTTTCTATCCTTTGAATGAGGCGATGTAGAAAAAGCACTTAATATTAAAAATTGCTGTCACTACATAGCAAATAATATAAATGCCCCTGACACCAAATCTTAGATAAAATTTTGGTCCATAAAAGCACCCAATTGGAAGAGTTATTGTGCAACTACAAGAGATCTACAGCCTTTAGTTTTGCTTCACAGTCCCGGGGGTAGAGATAAAAATAGAAAATCCGGAGGGAGCAGGGAGAGAAAAGCTCTGAGGGTAAGGAACTAGGCTGCCTTCACCTCTTCCCTTTTGCAATGTTACAGTAATTTGTTCCTGCTGTTATCCTAAGGATGTGTCTATTGCCACTGTATGGTCCTTGACACAGCACAGTTTGAAAAAAACACCGCAGTTACCAGAGGGAAAAGATACCGAGTAATGAAATGAAAGGATAGTCCTTGCTACTCATGTATATATGTCCCTGTACATTATCTGCAGTATTTCTGGAACATCCAAGAACTTAGCCTTTTTACGTTCCTTGAAAAAAGGAAATGTACATAAACACACAAGAAACATGTTCCTGGAAAGAAAGATAACTGCTAATAGATGGGCTCTGAATTAGGTGACAAAACCACTGTAGGAGGAAGGACTGGAAAGATCAAGGTATCACACTGCTGTCTGTGGTGCAAGAGCTACTGTAAGTACAGCAGTGCAGACCTTGCTTTGTGCTAATTGCTTCTTGGGTGGGTTTGGCAGCCCAGGCTGAACTTGGAGTTGTTATCACTGGGCTGCAAACAACTGCTATGAGAGTTAATTTAAAACTGGCTTGAACATCCTTCCAGTTTAGTGCTGCAATAGCACTGACTTTGGTGTACTGTTTAGGCAGGGCTGAATAATTATGTGAAGCATGAAGTATTACAAAAGCATACACATATTATATATAAAATAACAGTTATTGTACAACAGATCAATGAGTGCTCCTTCATCACTCTTCCACATAAAAGAGCACAAGTAAAAAATGAGCAGTTTCTGTAAAATAAGAAACGAACTCTTCTAGGATAGACTTCTGCACATAGGGCATAATTAGCTGATGAAATTCCTACGCACATTACTACACCCAACAAATTAGTGGTGTTGTATGTACTGTCCAAAGAGAGTAAAAGAGACATATCACACACAGACATTGAAAAACACTAACGTTAAAGGCAACAGCAAAAACTCGCTTTTAAGTGTTGATTTAGGAAGACTACAGAAGATATATTTCATAATTGTTTCTCACATTATTTTCTGAATTGTTTGGCATGGGCTGGTATCAGAAACTGCTAGCATACTGGCATAGAGGAGTTCCTGATAGGAGATTTGATACGGGAGGTGCTAATGATGCTGGGAATGATCATCACTGCTGCTCAATAAGCATTCCCTAGACACAAAGCAAGTCTATAGACACCGTCTGTGAACTCAGTTCTTTAGTCCTGAGATGCTGAGCAGTGATACACTCAACAGCTCACTCTTTTACTGTATTGTTTTTATAGTCTTTAAAGGTCTGAATATGCCTTTCCATCTTTCCGGCAGTGCTTTTTCTTTATTGCTTGCATGAGCTGTTCCATTTCATTATCCACTGGTGTAGTAAATCTCGCTTGTTTTGACAGGGAGTGTTCTGTTACAATTACCTGCTGCTGTTGTGGTTCAAGTGGAGGTGCTGCCAGCTGGACGGAGCTGTAAAGCAACAAGAGCGAATTCCCCAATGTTGAAGTTTTTGAAAATACAGGAAGCAATTATCTATCTCTATATTTAGAAGAGTGCTTGTATTGCAATGAGACACTGCCAGCCTGAGGTTGGGGGTAGATGGAGCCTTGATGCTTCCCAAACATCAGCGTTTGAGTGTTTGACACTTTCATCCTGTTTAAAACCTCTTCATCTCATCTGGAAAAGTCATAACATATAGGAACATGTGATATACAGCTACAAAATAACATGGGGATAAACTGTACAAAACCTTTCAAGAACAACATTCCACATCACTGTTACAGGGGGGATTGAAAGTTCAAACACACATCACGGGCTGCAGCATTTACAGAAAGTCTGTGTTTATCTGATGTGTTAAGCACCTCTTTGTCTCAGCTGAACTGAACAGGAATCAGAAGGGATCAGAAACCAGGGCTTACTAGCACTACAGGTCTATGTCCAAACACAAGGAGAAGAAAGGGAGAGCACACAGGAGATGACAGCTCATCTCCCCTTCCACCAATGGATGGACGAGGAGGTCCTTCATACACTTGTACACCCTGCTGGAGGGACAGTTTGTGACTGATGGTGACCATCAGACCTGTCCTGCCAGAGGAAAGGCTTAGGACATATGGGACACTCACTTACCATCTCCCTAAAGATTTGTTCACACACTAATTATGAAAAATATATACATATATATACAGCCTCATTTTAAAAAAACATCAAATGCAGCATATTTCAAAAAGATGACTAGAGCACATTTGGAAACCATCGTAATGCCACAGCATACTACCTTTACACCAGACTTTGCAACCAAACGCTCAGCTTTTGCAATGGGTAAGTACAGACCAGACAGCTAAGGCCATATATGAGAGGTCGCTTTCCTACCTGTGAGACAGGAGACTAGAAGAAAAAATGAATTTCAACTATAACATAAATAAAGCTGACCAAAATCTAGTACATTTAGCATAGTTAGCAATTTTTGACAAATGCATTTATTTATATAAAATATCCTTATCTGCCTAAGCTCCTAAGGCATAGGAGTGTTTTTCTGACATTCTGTAACTCATTTCTAGTAAGTCTAGAAGTCTAGAAAAGCTAGTAAGTCTAGAAATAATCATAAGTAGATGAAAAATAAATAAATAAAATTAACCTCTTACTCTCTTGTTCCCTCTAGAAGGTTGCCTGTTAATTGTAACTGCAATATCCTTTCTGCAGACTATACAGTGCAAAGAGAAACATTTTACTTCTCCAAATAAGTTTATGTTTCATGGAAACCTAGAGAGATTCCTGTAATTTTCCAACTATTACAGCCACCAAACATCTTACTCTTGAAGATTATTATTAGATCCAGCAGTTTTCTCTTTCATCTGTACGCTCCTAACAGATGAGCTGGTTTTGTACCCCCTCATAAACTTTCAAATTAAACTCCTACATGCTCTCCTGCTTCATAATTTGGTGCTTTGGGACACTACCAACATTAGCTCAGTTAAGAACAAAACCATTATTCACATGAGGTAGAACTGCCTCATCTTCAAACAGTAAACTCCAACTTACCAAACAAATCTGCATTGCACTCAATATTTAGCTTAAATAGTCAGTACCACGCAATACAATTTCAAGCACATTCAATTTAATGGAAGAAATGATTTCCAGAAAGAAAAAGTGAAATTTCCATAAGAAGTCTGGGGTAATCTTGTTGTTAATGAAAATGTTTTTGTTGGTTCTTTCATAGTCAAACTCATCACCAACTGCCCCTTGCATCACTGACAAGTGAACATGGATAACTATGCTCCAAAGTAGTATACAATTGCCACTTTATGCAGTATAAATAATTGTTTAGGCAGAAAAAATAGTAAACTGCTTGTTCCATAGACTTTAAACTACTCATCTCTCTATGTTGAAAAAAGTGATAGCCTTGTAGCTTCCCGCTGGAATGCATGGCCCAATAAAGCCATGTAAGGATAAGGAGGCAAATTAATCCATACCTCCTAAAAGCAATTAGGGTACCTATGGCTAATAATTGCCAGGATGCTTCTAGTGATGCTCCAGTGACACTCAGCAGATAGCAGATTCAGGACTAACAAGTGCTACATCTTTGAAAAATACAGTGCATGATCCAGGCCCAAAATTACCAGCCAGCTTAGGGGAAAATATGGCAATATTGGTGTCCTTATCTACAGGGCAACAAGAATGTGCAGGGGGCAGTCCAAACCTTGCTGTTTCCCTAACCCCACATACTTGTTAACTGTAGTCAATAATTGGCCCAAAATATTTAGGTGTATTTTCTATCTAACTCTTTCACGATTATAGTAATCTTCATAGAGCAGGCTACAATTTCCAAATGTATACAGGCAATAACTGTCAACACTGCAGCAGCTGCTGCCCTTCCAGAGGGATTCATGTGCTTAGTGGAGGGAAAAAAATATAAGAATGAAGGTTCAGTGCTTCCCTTTCTTCGTCTCTTTCTCAAAGATAAGAGACGTGAACTGAACAGGCCAGCATGGGTCTGCTAATTCAGAGACAGGACTAAACTTGATCTCCTGGTGGTAAGAATGAGAGATTAAGTTAAGGAGCCATATAGCTAGGCCGGTCACTATGTGAATGAGACCTGACCTCAATAAAGCCTCCATTTACTCAATAAAAGTCCTAGCAAAGGTTGTAGGCACTCCTTTATTATAACCTTTTCCTTTCAGGCTAAACCTGTGATCCACAAATCTGAATCCCCAAGCTCAGGTCCTGTTTGAGAATTCTTGGAGAAGAAATCTCCCCTTTCTGATGGATTGACAAACCTCTCCTGACTCGTACCAAGAGCAGTATTCAGACAAGCCCAGGTTCACAAATGTCAGAATAACACTGTATATGTATAACCTGCTGAAAGGAGTATAATAATAAAAAAAAAAAAAAAAAAAAAGTTACATACTCCAAAGGTAAAAACAATAGAACTTCTATTATAATAGGACTGCTTTTATTGAAATCTTCCTTTTTGTTTCAAATACGTACTAGTTGGAGCATAGAAAAATGCATAATTTTTTTTTGTAAATCAAACAGTGCTGCCTTTATGAGAGTTTATGGTACAGTGATGCCATTTTAATAATAATAAAAATGATTATTGTTTTACATCTGAAATTTTTATATCTCAATATAATTTGTAACTGTATAAATAAGTCTGTTGCCTAGATTGCAATTTAATTTTCAAAAGAAATTATGAGTTGTTTTAGAATTTGAATCAGTTGCTATTGAAATATTCTCAGTGTTTTAAGTACATGAATTTAAACAGGATTTAATTTCCCATGGCCATGTATCATAGGGAACGATGCCCTACAGCCTGTTTTGTCTCTTCGGTCTGAACTGTTAGGTACCTCTCTGCACCTCCATCCAGGTGAAACCATGTAATCAAATCATTGTACCAGAAGGGGTCTAGGTTCCCAAGTCAATAATGACATCCCTAAATTAATTTGCCACCATAACAGTTCCCTCAGCAATCTTGCCATTAAACACTGCATTGCTAATTCATTTCCCAGGCAGATAAAAGATATTTGGGAAGTGCATTCACACCAATGTCCATAGATGTACATCTCCTTGACAGGGCTTTATCTCTAGCACTTTATCTCCAGGTGATGCACCTTCCACCCACCTCTGAATTAACAATACAAAATGTGGATATCAACTTCTGTTTGTTGATAACCTAATTCTTATTCCCGGGATGATAATGCATGAATTTTAAGCGTTCTCTTTGATTTTCAAACGTTAGCCTTGGGAGGAGTGAACAATCTGAGCCTGGATGAAGTCAAGAATGTGTGTTTTTTTCCTCACTCTGCTATTTCTTCCACAAGGAATGATATCTTCCCCATTGTTTCATCTCTGGTGTGATTCTCCTTTACTTCCCTCTTCTGATTTAACTCTTGGATATTAAGTAGGTTTATCATAAAGAAATAACCTGCAAGGCTTCCAATATTGTAAAGATACTGTAAATATTACTTACACTTTCCTCACTCTGCACATTAGAGACATTCATCACTATTTCTTCAGTGGTAGCATGCACATAAAACCATCACCAAGAATGCTAGACAAGAAAATCCCCAAGTTTAGTAGATAAATGAGAAAAATAAAAACAATATAAACTTCCATACTCTCTACAAATTTCCATTACTGCCAGGAATAGATTTTGAGGTGATGTCATTACACATACATCACAAATATCTTGATAAGCAAGGCTTGTAGCAATCTTCCTACCAAACAGCCAGACAGCATATAGATATGAATATCTTTTTGACAGTATTTGGGCTGGAGGAAAAAACAACATTTTTCACATGCTCATCAAAAAGCAATTGGATTTTTAAGCACAGGGTTTCACCCACAAGGGTTTATTTGGGGGGCTTTATTGGTTTCAGTATTTTGCTATTACCATTGATGCAAACAACTTATTCTATGCATATTTCAAATTTTGTCTTTGCTCACTGTGAAATTAAATAGCCTGATATGAAATTTAAAATTATATGGCTTTATTTCTGTGTAAACAGGATCTCCCAATAAAGTGACCTGTAATGTAGTTACAGAAGGAAATTACTTCAGAAATGGCAATTCTCGGTTGTATAGGTCTGCTTCTTTTATAGATTGAGTCATCCAGTCTTTATAGACAAATGTTAGCCTTCACTACTTTTTGCTTTTTTAAATACAGCATATGGCCCTGGGAGCCTAAACTTGGATGTCTTTATGAATCATTGGACTTCCAGAATCACAATGAGACCCATTAACTGCATCCCAAATTCAAAATTCCTGCTGCTGATCATTCATAAGCCATATAGAACACACACTTAAATTGCAGAATGTATTTGCTAAGCTGGCATCTGACAAAGGAATATATTTGACATAGAAATGGCAGCCTGTCCAGAGTCCTCTGTTCACAAATTTTACAGTTTTTTGTCAGTTTAGAGCTCTAATGTCCTAACAGTAGTTTTGACCAGTGGTTTCTTGAATATGCCCCAGGTTGGTAGTGTCTGTCAGTTCAAATTGCTAAAGCCAGGCTAACAGATTGCCAACCTCCAAGAGACAGTGGAATTGTGAATTGCATCTCCTGAATCCCCAGCAAATCAGCCAGATCTCTGGGAAAACAGCTGAAGACAAATGGGACATCCTCCCTCTCGCCTGTGAGATGACGGTTAAAGCAGCTGCACTCCTTGCCGAACCTGATTCAGTCAGAGCAGGTGAGCCTCAGTTTCTAATCGCTGTCATATAAAAGGCTTTGTGGCCCCCATCTTAGAAACTCTCCTGGGGGAGGAAAAGAGAGGTAAAGGGTACAGAGCAACAAATGCACTGTGGCCTTAGAAGGATGGAGAGTTCTTACTACACCCTCATCTGACTGTCTGATCATCACGATTTGTGGCTGCTTACCTGTAGCATGTCTCTGATGCTGCTACCCAGTTGGACTGAACTACAACAACCATCCAAGCTGAACTGTAGGTAGAAATGTACTTGCACACACCCTTCTACCGCCTTGAAAAAACTCATGAAGTGTATATTGGAGTGCTTCCAGGGCCCCAGGCAGTGTCTCCCTGACAATACTTATGTTTAGAAGCCATTCTCCTTTAATAGCTAAGATTGTATATATTACTCTTACGGCTTTCACTCTGTGACTTTTTAATGACTTGTCTATTAAAATCTATAGACTTTCATGCAGCAAAGATGTAGCTTACAGAAAAGAATCCCCAAAGCCCTACTATCGGTAGGTGGTAAGGGCTGAGTTAAAAGGGGTGAGATTTCTTAGATGGGATTGCTCAAATGAAAATTGGGAAACTCTGGAAACTTGAACTGCCCATTAAGGAGATGTCCCAGTGGAGGGAGCCAAGTGTAGCAAGACAGACGTTCACGTAGGTTCATGCAGACTGCAAGGTAAGCTGAACAGAGAAAGAACTGATAAGAAGTAAATATTAGAAGAATGTAAGAAATGAGTTAAAGGTCAGAATGGGACATGAAAAATGATATGGGAATACTGTATAGAAAATATTTTAAAGTTCAAATGTGTACCTTTGGTCAGGACTGACAGGGACAGAGAGACAGACTGAGATTAAGAGAAAAGCTTTTTTAAAAGTTATATATCCAAATAAAGAATAAAGCTACACATTTTTGGACCAAAAGAAACTTACGAGTACTAAAAACCTGAAATTAAAGTCTGGAAGGCTGTAAGTTTGGGTTTTAAAATACAGAACTAAGAAAAGGCTTGATATAAATATAAGACTTGTTTGCATAATGGAAGACCAAGTTCTCAGATTAGAATGCCTTCATATTGGGAACATTCTATAATAAGGACTCTCACTAACTCACTTTCAATCAAGTTCAGGTCTCTAGAGCAAGAGCCACAATATGCAACTGAGGATGGAGATGTTTCTAAATGAGCCATAATGCCTGATAAGGTCTGGAATGACACTTTTATGCCTATAGAAGTGCTGTGGAAATAGCTAACTGGGCTTTTGGCAGAGGTAGAGTGCACTTACCCAGTGCAGCTCCACCATATAGAGTAGCAAATGGCTGAGCAGAAACATGCCTCTGCTTTCTCTTCTGCCTAACATGTCTTACCTTACTTTTTCAAGAAAGAACAAAAAAAAAAAAAATACTGGATGTAAGTGTGGACTGAAGATTTACAGCAAGCTACTTAAATGCAAGATCTTTAAATGCTGGTTGATCTGTTTTAAATTCAATACTATTTTTCTGCTCTCTGTGGATCTGTGTGTGATCCTGTTATGCCAAAACCTAACCCCTTCACAGGAGCAATGCAACCACTTTTAACAAGGTGTTTAAATAATAGAAGGGGAAGGTTTCTATAACAACCAGATTAGGAAACCAGTGGTTATTTATACTTCATTACGCTGAGCTAGAGGCAACCATGGGTGACTGGGGTTTCACAACTTGCAGCCAGTATAGCCACTTGTGTGTGATGGTGTAACCTGAGGTACTGCTGCAGTGTACGTTACTAAGAGGACTCAGGTCACCACACCAGTCCCCTTAGCTATGTATTTTACCTGCCCTGCACCGTCTGCAAGTGAGTCTCTTTTTGAAAGGAATATGTGCTAAAATAGGGTTTTCAAAGTGAACCATGTAATTGACTTCCTCTCACAGGCTGTATGTACTGTTTAACTGTTGCTTCCACTCCAATTGCATCACAAAAGTGAAAGTTGTTTTCCAGATTTTTGTCCTCTATATCACATTGCTGATCAAAAGATAAAACCAATTGACGAGATACAGCTAATGAGAATCCTTAGTTTGTAGACATTCACACTATTAGGCAAATGGAAAAGACAAACTCAGCAGCACAAGAGGACTAGACTGTGAGCTTCAAAGATCTTATGCATTTTTTTTTTTTTCTCCAGGATGGGAAATCCAGTCATTAAGGCACAAGTGAACAAAACAAATTAGGATGGAGACAGAAGTCTGTGTTCCTGTGGGATAATCTTTCATTTCGTAAATGATTATTTACATTTAAATGCAAATATTTCTGACCTCTGGTTTGTTCAGATAGCCATGGTCAGGGTGCAACAACAGAATCATTTTGTTCTGATACTTGCTCTGATGTTTATAAAATAAAATCACCATGGCTGTATTTCCTTTCATTTATGAAGTACTTTACTGAGGCAGATTTATTCTGGGGTAAAAGACAGGCAGATGGCAGGGATATACAGGTCATGTGCTCTTCAACGCTTATAAAGAAACCCCTCCATGCCCATGCATTTTCCATCTCCCGCCGATTAAGGCTGAGAATAACTATAAAAGTGCTCATTATAAACTGAAATATCTGATTCTAAAGATAAACATATTGCCTAAACTAATTATTATGTTCAGTTTTATATACCCCCTGTGAAAAATAAATGTCCTGATTAAACAAAATGAAGCATCTGATTGTCCAAATATGACAGTGTCGCGATCTGTTGTTTTTTCTATTATTGTTCATATGCCCGCGATCCTGATTCCTGTAATTAGCACCTTTGACTTTCAAACGGGTAGACTAGATAATGCCGTCTAATCTAGGATCATGTCAGCAGCTGTTGACAGTCCCAGATGCTGCAGATGAGGAAGCAAAATACTCTTTGTGCAAAGATGAAGTAGTCCCTGAATTACGTTCATTTCTACTATCCTTCCTCTTCAGTCCTGCACATACCATAGTATGTTCTAACCAAAGACACAAATATCCCTTCCTCCATCTGGTTCTACTCCTGGCCTCAGGATTATAATGTAGCATTGCATCCATTGCTACACAGAGTGCTTCTTTAAATACCTTCACTTTACTTTTCAATTGATTGGGTATCTCCTTGCTTTTGTATTATAATTACGGATACAAGATCCTTACTATTTTTAGTGTGCACTTCTACAGCTACCCATTCACACCTTTTCTAGATGATTGTAGTGGGTTTATGTGACAAGGTTTTGGTAGCAGGGGGCCATAGGGGTGGCTTCTGTGAGAAGGATCTAGAAGCTGCCCCATGTTTGGTAAGGGCCCCACTGCTGACCAGAACTGAGCCAATAAGTGATGTTGTTTGCGCCTCTGTGAGAGCATATTTAAGACAGGGAAAAAAAAAACGCTGCGCCACACAGCAGCTGGGAGAGTGAGAGGAGTGAGGAACAGCCTTGCAGGCGCCAAGGTCAGTGAAGAAGGAGGGGGAGAGGTGCTCCAGGCGCCGGAGCAGAAGTCCCCTGCGGCCTGTGGTGAGGACCATGGTGAAGCAGGATGTCCCCCTGCAGCCCATGGAGTACCACGGTGGAGCAGGGTTCCACGCTGCAGCCCGTGGAGGAGACCACGGTGGAGCAGGTGGCCCTGCACCGACGGAGACTGCGGCCTGTGGAAGACCCCTGCCGGAGCAGATTCCGGGCCGGACCTGCAGCCCGTGGAGAGGAGACCACGCAGGAGCAGGTGACCTGGCAGGAGCTGCTGCCTGTGGGGGACCCAGGTTGGAGCAGTTTGCTCCCGAGGGATGGACCCCGTGGTACGGACCCATATCTGGAGCAGTTCTTGAAGAGCTGCTGCCTGTGGGAAGCCCACGCTGGATCAGTTCAGCAAGGACTGCATCCCGTGGGAGGGACCCCACAGCACAGGGGACGAGAGTGACCAAGAAGGAGCGGCAGAGAAGAATTTCTATAGACTGACCATAGCCCCCATGTCCCCGTTCCCCTGCGCCGCTCGGGGGGAGGAGGTGGAAGAGGGTGGATGGGGGGGAAGGTGCTTTTGGTTTCTTTCCTTTGTTTCTCACTTCTCTAGCTCGTTTGTAATAGGCAATAAATCTTACTATCTCCCTATGCTGAGTCTGTTTTGCCCATCACAATAATTACTGCACGATCTCCTCGTCCTTATCTCAACCCTTGAGCCCCTTTCATCGTATTTTCTCCCTGTTCCTCTTTGAGGAGGGGGAGTGAGAGAGCGGTTGTGGTGGAGCTCGGTCACCCACCCGAGTGAAACCATCACAATGATCCTAACTTTAAATTTAGAAGCAACTGGGAGGAATGCCATGGAAAAAAAAAATCTATATAAATTCTTCTTTTCTGCTGTTTATTCTTTTTTATATGATAACCAGAACTGAAATGTTCCAAATAAACATACCACAGATTTATTTAGCAAATGAATCCATGTACTCTTCCATGCCACTCCTAGATTTGTAATGTTCACTCAAAACTTTCTTTTTACAGCTTGCTATTAACTTTGAGCTCTGACGTCTGTACAAGCAGTTCAGACAATTCTTCCAAAATACAATATCCACCCCAATTTTCATCTGATGCTCAGTGACCTAGCTTAGTTATCTCAGTAGAGCTCTTCAGTCTTCTCTTGTTTTAATTATCCCAAACAATTTTGTCATATTGAAAATGTTGCCACCTCACTGCTCTTTTTTAAGAAAAAAATATATTTTTAATTTTTTTATTTAAAAAAAAATAGGATTAAAAAAAAAAAAAAAAAAAAAAAACAGTCTCTGAATTATTTTAATCACTGAGTACTGGTACTCAGCCTCAGGCCATCCCACCACAGATCCCTGCCCAGTTAAACACAGCCTCTTCTCTTTATATTTCTTTATCTGTCTCACTGTGCTTCTGTAACAACTTTCTCTTCCTCTACCACAATTATCTTTTTCACAGATCCCTACAAAGAACATTTCAGAATTAAAATATTTTAATTAATTTCTGTGGAAAATCCTACAGTTTCTTCAAATGGAAAATAAAAATAAAAATAAAAAAGGTGTTTGTTTCTACCATAGTATGGCCACTTAGGTGTCTTGTACCTATTCATAATTGTTTAATCCAATTTACCCAGCAGTGAAGCAAAGCTCACAAGGGCTGTAATCACAAGATTGTCCACAGCACTTACAATCTGTTCAGCTGTCTAATACCTTTGCAGTGTCTGATTTAACATTTGCACTGTACTTCCCTTGAATAAAAGACAGCCTAGTGATGCAAGCAGAAGGCTCGGAGACACCATCGGATTCTTGCTCCAGCTTTATCCATTACTGGCAATGTAACCTTAAGTAAGTTGTCTAGCCTTTCTGAATTTCCCTCCTTCCTGAAATGCCGATGGCAATTAA
The DNA here is from genome assembly GCF_011077185.1 of Oxyura jamaicensis. NCBI lineage: Eukaryota > Metazoa > Chordata > Aves > Anseriformes > Anatidae > Oxyura > Oxyura jamaicensis. Next base: position 115,282,398 of record NC_048893.1, read on the forward strand.
CAACTTTGCAGGAATAGATTTGAGAGTTTTCTTTGTCTTAGTGCATATTCCTGGGGGGGCTTATTAGGTGTCTCAATCAGAGTATTAGAAGTCTGGGTACAAAAGCACAGAGCAGGCAGGATGACCTGTTCCTCTTTGTGTCTCTGAATACTCTGCCGGCTTTCCAAGGTTCTCCATCCTGGGCTGGACAGAGCACACTTCATGTGAACTGAGCAGGGGCTGGTTCTGCAGGGGCAGAAGCAGGGCTTCAAACTGCCTGCCTTATGGGAGAAGACACATCTGGAAAAGCTACACATGAATTTTTATGAAGCTTGATTATTAACGTTTTGTAAAATGCTTTGAGATCTTTGGAAGGAAAATTTTACCACCTGCTAAGTATTAGCCTTCTATAAATATTTCCAAGCAGGGCACAGTTGCCAAATGTTTTGGTTCAAATTTAACCATTCTAATGCTGGGCCAGGAGGAATTTTCATGGCAATCCAAATCTTCTTGCTGAAAAAGTGCATTGCCCATTTTTCTGGTTTCTGTCTCAATAGTCTCCATTGTTTGTCCTAAACTGTCCTTTAAATGGTGCTTGTAAACGTAAACTTTTTTTTCCTTTTTTCTTTTTTTTTTTTCAAATTTGTACCTTCTTTCTCAAAGCCAGCACTATGTAGTCTTAATTTTAACACACTGGTGTGCTGCAGATATTAGTTTTAAGTACATAACGTAATTAGAGAATCTGAATTTGTTCCTGTATTGTCATTTTAACACTGTATTGATTTTCAGCTTCATAAAATATCACAGAGGACCCTAACTGCAGAAAATCCTAGATAAATTACATCTTTTGAATTTTGAACTTGTTTACCCAGTCAGCAGCTTGTAGAAAAGCTCAGAACAAGAATTCTATTGGGTAAATTATGGTTATAACTTTTTGGCAGCTTCATTTAAAATATTAGTAGCTGACATGAAAAGTAGTGAGGCAATTTAGTCCTACTCAAATTGATGCAAGACCAATATGCAAATGGCAGTGAAAGAGAGAGCTTTAGAAATGTAGAACAATTACTATTTGAATATATATGTATTTAAATTCATATTTAAGTAAATATATTGCAAAGGTACTAGCCAATACCAGTTGGTCTTCCAAAAGTGTAGTATGATTTTGATCTCCATGTTTCACATATTTATTTCCTTATTTCTGTAGAACTTTTGACTCTCTCTCTGCCAAAATGCCATCTAAATGGCTGACTTGAGAGCAAAGTTCTTATTTTATTTTCCACATGCTGGCACTTGAATCAGAAAATATTATTTTGATCTTGTGCTATATTTGTGTAGGACACGATTTTTCTTTATCACAATATGTTGTGTTAAAGACTGAATTTGTTTGAAAGACTGAAAATTGTTTGATCGCTCACGCTGAATTCCTGGCAACAATCTGTCATACTGTAAAGAAGATCTTGTTTGGGTCACTTTTCGCTTAGCATGTCTTCCATAAGTGTACTAAGAAGAAGGGGGTAAAAACAGACAGAAATGGGTTAGGAAGTATAATGTTCTTTGTTTCATATGTCCAGTCTACCTGACCTGTAGATCTATTCTAAAGGCTTGGCTTTCTGCAGCAAGCAGCAGCAGCAGAGAAGTAAATATCCAGAAAAGGCTGTGAGCTGAATTTGACAGGGGATTCCTTGATTAGTGCCTCTCCTATGTTATCTTCCCCTACAAGGGAGGACTTTCAGCTGCTTAAACATGTCCTTATTCTTACATATGAGATATCCCAACTTCAGGAAACAGATTATAGCTGTGATCTTTCAGTGTGTTGCAGGATTGAAACTCAGGTGTTTAACATTTTGTGGGAATAAGGCTTTTTCTATGCTATTTCTAGCTCTCAAAATGTTTTCCAAAACATTTTGTCTACCAATCAGTAGAAGAACGACAAAGGTGCTTAAAATTGACCTTCAATCAAACAAAGAGAAAAAGAGAAGATTTAATTTTTAGTCAAGAACTACATTTAATCAATTCTATTCATAAGATTAATTTAGGAGAGAGCCTCATGAGCAATCTTCTGCTATATTTAGGGCAACTGTGTCATTTATGTGACATGAAAAATCAAAGCATAAAGAGTAAAAGGTGAAATGAAAAATCAGAAAAATGCGTAACATAATATCTAAGAAACAGAGCAAATGATGTTACCAACCTCCTCTTATTTGAAGTGAGAGGCAAGACCTGAAAGAAAACCAAAACCAGAAGTTCTCTTGAAAATCATAATTTATGATGTCAAATGTAATTCTAGTAAAATAAGGGTATGCTGAGTAACAGCATATGTGTCTGCTGAGGGCAACAGGTTTGCTGAGACCTGTTACATTTTCACATTTAAAATGGAATCCCCTTAGTGCTGAAACAACTTTTATTACAATTAAATTGGCAGCATTTTTTGCCTGTCCACAGCAAGTTGTTTGTTTTGTTTTGTTTTGTTTTGTTTTGTAAACGCTTTCAGCATTAGGGGACAGGTTTGAGAGGCAGGTGATTGCTAGGAGTATGATCCATAGACTTCAAAGAACAAGATCTGAGAACACTTTCTGCACCCCAGCTGCTCTTAGCTGACAGTATAAGATGTCAGGCTGTTCATTGTGAGGAACTACAACTTTCAGGAGCTCTGGAAAAAAAAAAAAAAAAAAAAAAAAAAAAAAAAAAAAAGCAATAGCTGGTGCAGAGCCCCAGGCTAAGCCATGGCGGTCAGTGAGAAATCAAGCAGAGAATGAATCAGACTCACTCAAAGTTCTTGGCTCTGTATGCTTATGGAACAAAGCCCAGGACCAAAATAAAACGAACTGTGGGTATAACTTCACAGAAGACTGCATTGGATAGTACAAATATCTGAGCCAAAGTTAAATTAATGATCTTTAAGCACCACAAATTAAACTATGCAAAACTTCATGCTGTCACCTACAACTAGCTTAGCGCATGAGCATACTCCTTGAAATTTAGTCATAGCTGCTTTAGTTTATGAGGTTCGAACTAAGGCATATAATCTTGCCACTGGGACATGATGGATGCTTAGGGACCACCAGACATCCATTCTGTTTCTAGCAATCCTGGTAGGAGCTCATGTGTTCAGTTGAAATGAGCTGGGTAGCTTCAGCAATTTGAATAATAAGTCTTCATTAATCCAGCTCATTTTCTAGAATGGTTTAGGAAACGATCACGAGGGAGGTAGATGTTATCGTTAGTACACCTAGCCTGACAGACAAGAAAAGGTATATAGATTCCTTGGAGAGATGAATGTTGTAGGCAAATTTGTGCCTGATCTAGCTGCCAGAACCAGATTTCTAGGACTGACACTCTACGAAGGAAAGGACATGACAAAGTGTTTGAGAAACTGATGTCCACGCTAGTGACAAAGATACTGAAGGAGTCAAAGATGCCTGTGGAAGTAATCACAAAACCATGTTGCCTGTCACTGACATGAGAAGGGCAGCAGCAGGAGTCAGTCCTCTCTAAATAGGCTGGCACAACTGCACAGCAGCAGCAACGAAAACCTGTGTGCTCAAAAAGAGAGGGATCCCGGCAGTGGTCAATAACCCAGCAGTTAGGAAGGCTGATGTCTCATTTTTGAGAGTTCAGGTTCAGTTAAAACTGACTTTTCAGCCACAGGGATCTGGGAAATAGCACTTTAGAGTAAAGGGGGACACTCGGCTACTGATTTACAAGCTAAATGTAAACCTAGAGCAGTTTTGGTGATTGCACACCCACTCTCCAGAGGATTTAACAATAGAGTAATGGTTCAAAGTCCAGATGTAGGTTTCACATGAATTAGGCAGATAAAAAGCAACAGTAAAAAACAGAATATGGACTTTGACTGTTAAAACTGTTCCAACATACAAGTTGTTTAAAAAATATATATAATGAAAATTATTTACATGCTGTGCCTGGCACATCACATTGCCTTTACTGATTATCACTCTAGAGCTAGGGGAAGCTCTTAGTACCAGGTGGATGCTTAAAGACATTAGAGCAGTCATATTTAAGATGTTACTGAAAAATGATAAAATGGACAGAGTAAACTCACTTAGGGACTGAAATTCTAGGAGGAGGACTAGAGATTTGTCCTGATCCTAAATTACAGTGACATTAAGGAAGTGGTAAGACTTGTCACATGGCACTGCAAACATTTGTTCCCAGTGCAAAGAAGAAACAAACTTGCATGTCCTGGCTGGAAAAGGAAAATAAATGTTCAGACGTACCTTACTCATAGATATGTATTTATATTTTCATTTTTCTTAGATAGAGTTGCTAGAAAACATAACAGCTTAGAAAGATGTCATCCCAAACATGTTTTGATATGCTAGGCCTGGTATACCTGATCTGGGAATAGCTGGCATGTATCTGGTTCGTGCTTAACTGGTTTGCTCTGAAGTAGTGAGTTGTCATATAACCATAACCTCCATTACCTCCAGCCTCTGAAGGCTAGTGGAAAATGTTAAAGAATATACAGCAATTGATAGCAATTCCAATCCATAGTTAGCACTGTTAAATAACCGAGTGATACCAACATAACATGACTTGTCACCTGCTGGCATTTTTTTCAACAGCAAACAGGAAACAAGAGTGCCTGCTCTATAAGAAACTCATGTCAAAGTCATGACAAGTGGCAGATACATGGGAAAATAGATGAGGGAATGGAAGGTAAAAGGAAAACATAATCTGGGGTGCTAGGATCTGTCACCATTTTGTAAAAAACAACAGTGAGAATAACTGCAATGAAAAGAAGTGACTGCAAACAGCAACGTCACAAGAAATAACTTGTGGTCAGATGAAGTTGACACACCAGGTGGACATACGCAGAGGACTAAGTGACACTTTCTCCAAAGGAGGAATACCAACACAACCACCTTATGTGAGAAATTGTGACAGCCCACAGCTGCAGTAGGTTGAGATGAGTTAGTTTCAGGACACGGCAAAACTGGATCTAGCAGCCTTGCTGCTATCTGACAGCAAGAGTATTGATACTCTGAGAGAGATTTCCAATTCCATGAATCAATGCAGAGTACCTTGGAGACTAATTGAACACTTGTTTTCTCATTAAGTTAGATTAAGTTAGTATCTGAAGTTCGTTATTATGTTAATGTTTAATTTCAGGATGCAGAGGGAAGTTGCTGAGAACCATGTTTAAAAGGGTCTGGCTTGAACCAGCTGTTAAATACAAGCTTGCAAAGTGCAATGCTCTTGCTAAGAGCATTGTCAAACTGGTTGGTGCCTGCTGGTTACAGGACAACCCAGACATATGGAAGAGAGATCTGTTTTACTTCTGTGGAAGGTGGAAGCCAGACCACACACACACACAAAAAAAATAATATTTTCCCCATTACTTTTCTAAATTACTGATTTTCTTCTTCTCTGTTATGTTACACGTTACTATATTAATGGAAATTTTTAAAGTATCCTCTCTGAAAAATCAAAGGCAAAATAGCCTTATTTTTCAGAAGGGAAGCCTAAGAACTCTCCTGGAGGTACTTGCTGCCTCCCCAGCATAACCAGAGAGCATGCAAAACCTTCTGTCCCAAGCTTATCTGACCATCCAACCTTGACATCAGTGGTGCCAAACACCCATTACCAAGAGAGGTATCTTGATTTATTTGACTGGCTGAGCACTGGCTGTAGCTATAGCAGAGGCAATGGTACATTTCCTGTATATATTCCATAGCTGGTGTGCATACCCCTCATATTCTTCAGTTGATATTCTTCTGGCCACATACAAGTACTCTGTGCACAGCACATCTGCTCTAGGATTCTCTTCATACCTTCAAACAAAGGCATAAGAAGAAGGACAACACAACCACCATTAGGCATAAGATTATGATTCAGAGCTTTTCCTCTCATGGTATTTACCCATTGTTCTATCAGTTACTGTAAATAAGTTATTTAACTATTAATTGTTTGAAGTTTTTTTAGACAGCATGTTGGTTTTTTTTTTTTTTTTTTTTTTTTGTTTTGTTTTGTTTTTGTTTTTGTTTTTTTCCAAAACAAGAGAACACACTTGATCCTTTTTGTTCTTACTTGAGAGAATCAGCTATTATGACTGAACTCAAGGCTCCTGTCTAAGAACTGCCCTTTACCCAAGGCCAGAATGCCTTAGCATGGGCACACCCAAGGCCTGTGGGTCTGGAGCATGTAGCCAACAACATGGTATTTGTAAATCCTCTTCAAAGAGAACCCACACAGCAAGGGAGTCTGAGCAATCTGACTGGCAAATGGTGGCAGCATGGCGAGGACACCAGTACACTTTCCTGCTCTGCAGCAGCCTTGGAGATGCTTTTCTTCTTTGACTCCATGCCTGTTCTGGCACAGAGGTGGACCATCAGCAACACCAATGGCCTTAATTAGCCTAAAAACAACTCACTGTAAATGGGTAGTTCAGAATCTGAGTGACAGGCAATACAACTACCTGTCCCCTAAGCTGGGGACGACCAGAGATGTTGAAGTATATACCCCTTACTTCAGAGCTCCAATTTTTGTTCAGTCATATTTGAAGAGGCCCACATATCCATCCAGAGCCCAGCTCTACAGTGACTGATGCAGAAATTACATAAATTTGTCAAAAAGGTGTTGCTTTTGGCTCTTCTCTTCACAAAACACATAATGACTCCTAAAGCTTTGTACTCCTTAATTTAGAGTAAAAATACAGTCTTCAGAATTTAGTTCATCCAGATGCTGTTGTGTTACACATGCTAAAGACATCACCAGCCTCAGACAGAACTTCTGATTAGGAGTCACCATATGTAAAGAGATGCCACGTGCTGGATTTAGAGAGAGGTATCACCAAGTGTGGCTTGTTTTTCTCTCTGCATCTGCTAAGCTTCACTTTCACTTCGGCCTTTTAGCTGTAGCCCGGCTGTGCTGGGTTTTACCAGCACAAGGCTGGCTGCACTAGGTGCTGCCCTAGGAAAGAATGCTAGCATTGGGTTTGTAGGCTGCCAGAACTGTGCTGACAATAAAAGCCACGATAATATATACATATATATACATTTCTCTACCAGTTTCTCCATCTGTCAAACCTGGACAGAATTTTATGGGATGCAGAGAACACACATCTTTGCCCTACAGGACTTTTTCTCTGCTAAATTTTTAAGACCTGCTAAAAATAAAATAAATAAATCTGTGAATTGGGTTTCTACAAAGAAGTACAAGAAACTTTCTGAATTGTAACTTTGCCAGTCCAAATCAGGAAGCCAACACTAACTCCTTCACTCCTTCCATTACAGGTGGTTTTGTTCTTGAAGAATAAAATAATAGTCTCTAAGCTTGTGTGGGAATAATTACACAGTGTTGACATAATGCTTCAGCAAGGGAAAGCAAGAAAGAGAAGCAGGCGGGAAGTAGCCAAGTGACCAGGCACAGCAGTGTTTGCTCTCTTCAGTGAATCTGTACACCATGTAAAAAAAGATGTAGGCTGAGAAAATAATAATAATAATTAAAAAAAAAAAAAAAACTGGAAGATGATGAAGATGGAACACGTGGCAAATAACTATTTACAGAATTGGTGTTCTCTTATAGTTATAAAATGTGGTGAGCTTGGCTTACCCTGAGGCTATAGGATAAGTGGTAAAGCCAAAAAGGTATCTTAGAAGAACTGCAAGATTTGTCAGCTACTGGATTGTATTACTGCATTAATAGAAATAGTGAGTTGGAGAATGCAGTAAGAAAAAAAAAAAAAATAGGCATCTCAAACCTAATAAATAGTGTTTGGAAAATAAAGTGGTGGCAGAATGAGGACAAAATAAGCGACAAAGTTGTGAATGAAAAATGAAACACATGGTGAAACTAAAAGGCTGAGAATATAAGAAATGTCCTAATGGGTTCACCTAGCCCTATTTACCTGACAGTAGACAGAGATCAATAACACCGTCTTCCTGGTGTAAAGCGTATTCTTTGCATTCCCAGCATGCTGACTTGTGATTTCCCCGAATGTGGAGAAGCTGACTGCATAATTTGTAGTGAAAGACTGTATTTACACCTTTAAAAATGAGAACAAAGCAGTGGCAGAAGGAGATAGAGTTCAGATACTACATGAAAGCCTAGCCAATGCTGTAGATTAGGATTTCCCCTAGATGCAGTATTCCTTTGCACTTAACTACACCAAGGATTGTCTGGGCATTGGTTCTGCTTTGTGAGGCCCTTCTGGAGTTCCTTTTGGGGTGGCATCGGTCTACCCAAAAGAGCTTGAAACATTTTACAAAGTATAGTAAGAGGGTGAGAAATGAAAGAGAGAAGAAAGATGGCAGGAAAATATAAGTGTTTTTTTTTCCTTCTTCTTCTTCTTTATTTCAGTTCTAGTGTGTGGCATTCTGAGACTGTCCTTATGATGTGATTTTAAATTATTTATCTGTGTAGAGGTGGATATAGTCACAAGTTTCTCTTTAGGATAATGTTGTAAAGATAGCCAGTATCTTGACGTGTTTTTATTACCTGCTTTTATCCCCTGTATATCTTGTAAGATCTTTTTAATTTAAAAAAGTTGCTGTAAAAGGATCATGGTGAGATTTCCTTCACAATATATATTACTTAATCCATACCTGTCAATGAGAAAAAGCTGCAACTGTGGAGAAAAAAATAAGTGTGTGTCCTTAAGCTCTCCAGTAATCCAATCAAGATTTTTTGCAGGTACACAGTATACGAGAGGAAAAATAAAATGGCAAGGAATGGCTGAAAACAAAATCCTCTTAAGCAGGGGTTTATGTCATTTTTTAAGGTCTCCCTTCTCTTTTGATGTTGCCAGCTGCTCCTACAAGGGACTGTTTCACTGCTGGAAACTGACTTTGAATGGTGACCGCGAGTGTCTTTGGTAGTATCAGACACACTCAGCTTTAGTTTAGCGTATTATCTTCAGTAGTGTTACTGTCATTTACAGTTAATTGTGACTATGATTTAATTACAGATAAGGAACGTGACTTTTTCTCTTACCTTTCCTTGACCAAGACCTACCTGATTACTTGTCTTGGCACTCTCTCCCAGCTGGCTCAGTATGAGCCAAGTATCTGCTAAAGGTGATGTGGTCATCAAGTTTGAAAGTCAATGAAAAAGAATTCCTCATTTAAAACAAATCAATAACAACAACAAAAAAGACAGTTCCTAGCTGTTTGCCTGAGAAAATGATGTTTATGCTTTGCCATGTCCACATACATGTGCACACGTCTGTGTCTCTCCCAAGAACTTTTGAACCTGGGGGTCAATTTCAACAGAATTAGCTGGGGACAAGGTACAGAGATAAGCTCTGACGGCCTTTTGAAGATAGGGGGCTGCAGAAAAGAGACCTGATAGTGTATCCAGTACAGAGCAGAGGCAGTGAAAGTCCAGTTCTCATTGAACAATGGAGAGTTCACACTGTAGAGGAACTTAAAAAAAAAAAAATGCAGTTGGAGAGTTATCTTCCTAGATAAACATCATTCACTTGCTTTCATGTGAAACCCAGCCTCCATAATTGGGTGTGGAACTACTTGTTCTGTGTACTACACCTGAGTTTTGCAACTGCAGGCTGCTCTGCCACATAGTAGATTTCAAAGCTGATTTAATTATATACTTTTGTAATAAGTTGTCCAGGCTTCTTCAGGGTTGGCTGACAACTTTGTATTCTTGGAAAATGTTTTTACAAGGATTGAAACTGTGTAAGTCTGGAGTGCCTCTTTTCATTGTAACCAAAATTAATTTCTATTGCCCAAAATATGAATTATTTTCAGGTCACGGAATTTGCATGCCTTAACTACACAGCACAGTTTATCAGAAATCTGGTAGGCCTCTAACGTTCTCTTTCCTGAACTACTATCAATTCATAGTCATCTTCACTGTCAGTATCATCCTCAGACTTTGTATCAAGGAGTGAATTAATACCTGGATTACAGGTCAAAGTACCTGGAGCAGTTGTACTGAAGCACACAAGTTGGTGCTTCTTACATCTTTTCACTTATAGAACAGTGTCAAACCCTTAAAATTTCTTGTTCATCACCACATACTTTTACATCACACTCTTAAATGAAATCATTATAAAGGTTCGTGTAATGCAACTGGTAACTGTGGTTCCATAAACAGTCTTTGAACAACATACCATTGCCTGTGGCTCATCCACAGTGTGTTGGTCATATATGCAAACTCTGCGAAGGCCACAAACAAACAAAACTTGAAGGCACCATATGATTTTAAGAAATGGGTTTTCTAGTGCCCAAGCCCACACTCAACTACTTCATAGGATTTTAAAATAAACTTTTGAATTAAACAATAGTGGTTTGCCTAAGATTACAACACTGCAACCTGGCAGGTCAGAATCTGACTGTTCAGAATCTGACTGGAAGGCCGCTCAAACATGCAGTGGATGGGGAGGGTTACCAGGGACTATAAAGCATTTCTTTCCCTTCAGCAGTCCCCCCGTTTTCTTTTCTTTTTCTCTTTTTTTTTTTTTTTTTTTTTTCTCCTGTGAAGTCCTTCTCCCAGCCCTGCAACAGCTGATGCCCTTAACTGTTTTCAGACCAACCACTACCCTTACAAAGAAATCATTGCAGGTCTCAAGCATTACGATTTTTCTGCTTGTATTTCAAGCATTATTTTGTTAGTTACTTTTCCATGAGATGTTAGATTTGCCAATTTCAGAATTCATCCTGTAACTTTTAAATTAAACCCAGAATCTATCAAGGAGATATATTGACTATGTGGGTGAAAATGAATAATGCCTGCCTGTGAAAGGGAAAGACTACTTCCAAACTTGTGGAAGAAATTCATGCCCACAAACATATCTGCATATATATTGCTTGGATGGTCATGCTGTTGGGTATTGGCTGCTGACAAACTTGGCAAACTAATGCTTGTATTTTCTCGAGCCCATTCAATCTGAATGCAAGATTAGTCACGGCATAGTTCTCATAAGTTCTAGTGATTTCTGATTTAGTGGTATACTTGCTGTTTCTGCTGGTTCTGTGTACAACTTTGGATAAAACAGATCTGCATACAGATCCTAGTTCAGACAAATTTTCCTCGTGCAACATAAAGGGTAGCATCTCTTTTCGCTCTTCCCTGCACTGAACGTGGAGAACTGCTGCATTCGTAGGCTTTGAGAGATTTGCCTTGCTTCTTACCAGCCTAAGCAATGAATGGCAGAGTTGCTCCAACAAAGGTCTTAAGTTCATTTCAGAACAGAGAAAAAATAAAAAAATAGGAAGCTTAGCCCATCAGATAAACAAGAAGCTACTACTCTCCTTCCCGGAAGGTAGTAGGACACTATAAGTAGGCTAGATGATAGAGAATGAAACACCTCTCTTAAGAAAAGTTAATTTTCATTCTTGTCTTCCAAGAAACTACCTTCTCATTACAACAGCTTTACCTCTCTCTTCTCCCTGTGCTCTGACCACTAGTAGAAAATTATGTTTATGTCCTGTGTCTCCCCCAGACATAGCCAATTACCCTCCAAAGTTCTCAAATGGCTTGTTCTATCACAATATTTTGGCCCAAAGCTCCCCATGTATTACTATGCTCAGTGTTCCTTGGTTTGGGTTTCATCCGTCACACCCAGGTGCGATGCTCAGCATTTGGCGTTCAGAGGAAGGTGAGCCCTCCATGAAGCGATGTTGCTAGAGCGGTAGAAGCATTTGCCTCAGTTATGGGATGGATCTGTTATGAACAGTTTTCTTCCTTGTGTGTCTTTGTACCAGTTTTTCCTGTTAGCTCCTAACGATGACTCTGCATATAATCAGGTGGCAATTCCTTTTCAAAACGTTCGTGAATGCTCAGCCATATTCTGAAAATTACTGTGCGGCCTGAGTGGTACTCAGCCTGAAAATAAATAAATAAATAAATAAATAAATAAATAAATAAATAAATAAATAAATAAAAGGTTGCCCACATTAACCTGTGTGAAATTTGGGGAACAGACAATCTAACTGTACTGCCTACTTATTTGCATTACAAGTAGTGGATGTTGTTTTAATATTTTAAAGGTCTGTATGGCATAGACCATAGCCTCCTGGGAATGTCTCTCACCCTATACGCTACCACTGTGCAGCAGACAGGTGTAATTATTTTTGCCGATTTTCTTATTTTTTCCTTTTGAATTTGTATGGAGACAGGAACGAAGACGTTCTGGACAAAAGCATCCTCAGCTCTGCATTTTAAAGCTAACCTTTAAACTATTTCATCAGATAATCTTGCTTTGACAGGCCTTTTTTTCTGTGTGTAGGGAACAACTGTGTAACTTACTTTTGCGTTAATGAGTTTTAAGAAGTTGCGTGTGTGCCAAAGCACTTCAGCACAATAAATACTTTGGAAACCGAAAGAGCGATGACTGCTTCCTTCAGAAGCGCTTTGCTTTCTTCTACAAGCCAAGACTCGGAAAAGCACACCTGAGCGACTCGACATCTTTTGCAAGGAGCTTTTTGTGAGACGTTAAAAATCGCGGGGATCTAGCAGGGATAAGGACTCGGTGCTTTGACATTCACGGGAGGTCTCGGACATAAAAAGATGTCCGAGTGGCTATCGAGAGGGACCGACCAGGCACCTCCCCAGCTGGATGTGTACCTAAAAGCTTATTTTAATTCACTCTGAGGGGCAGTGAGGAGTGCTGGCAGAAAACACCCACAGCCTCTCCAAGCTTCAAGGCTGGCGGGACAAAACCACTCCCGCCGGAACTCGGGGCATCAACGCTTGCCACAGGGGCTCTGTCACGACAGGCAGTGTCGCGACAACCGCCCACGCGTGCAGCTGACCCTCCTCGTCCCCCACACGGGCTGCTAACTCAGGCGAAAGCCCCCCCCGCCACGACCCCCCACCCCGGGCCGTGACCGTTGGTCCCCGCGGGCGTGCGGCTGAGGCGAGGGCAACGGCTGACGGACGGCACCTGCGCCCCCTCCCCGCGCCATGACGTCATCCGCGCCTGCGCACCCCTCGCCGAGCCCCTTCCCGCGGCGGCGGGGCGGGGCGAGAGGAAAGGGAGAGGAAGCGAGCGCGCCCCCCCCCCCCCCCCGCCCGTCCGCCCGCCCGCCCCCCTGCGTGCGTGCGCGCGCGCGAGCGCTTGCGTGACGGCGCTCGGGAGCGCGCCCGCACCTCCCTCCCTCCATCGCGGGGCGAGCGCCCTATCGCCGCCGCTCCTCCTCGCGCCCGGGCGCGTGCCCAACGGCCGCGCCGGCCCCTCCCCCTCCCGCTATTATCCTCCCGGCGCGCGCTCCCGCGCCCCCCCTCCCCTCCCCTCGAGCCGGGAGCGGGAGCGAGACGGGGCCGCCGCCCGCTGCCCGTCCCTCCTCCTCCTCCTCGTCCTCCTCCTCCTCCTCCTCCTCCTGCCGCCGCCGCTGCTGCTGCTCCCTGCCCCTCCCCGCCCCGCCGCCGAGCCCCTCCATGGACCTCGCGCCGCCCCGCTAGCCGGAGCCGCCGGGGAGCAGCCGGCTGAGGGAGGGAGGGAGGGAAGGGGGAGGAAGGTGGGGTCGTGCGGGGAGCGGCGGCCGCGGCCCGGAGGAGGAGGAGCGGGGAGGAGGAGCGGGGAGTCCCGGCGCGGCCGCGGGAGCCCCCGGGCGGCGGCGCCTCCTCACGACGCCGCCGCCGCCGCCGGCAACGGCGGGGGGGAGCCGTTGGCGCGGCCGTTGGCGCGGCGGGGGGGTTAGCGCGGTGCGTCCCCTCCCCCGCCGGGCGCTTCCCCCGCCCCTGTGAGCCCCGCTCGCGGACCATGGCCGACGACGACGTGCTGTTCGAGGACGTGTACGAGCTGTGCGAGGTGATCGGCAAGTGAGTCCCCGCGGGGGGAGCCGCCGCCGATGGGGACGGGGATGGGGAGGGATGCTCGGCGCCCGGCCGCGCTGCCCTCCTTCCTGACGAGGGGGGGAAAGGGGGGGGGGGGGGGGGGGGGGGGGAAGAGGGAGAAGCGCCCCGGTGCCTGCTCAGCCACCATGATTAACCGCCCAGCCTGGCTGCATGCAGCAAGCGGCAGCCGCTGCCCACCCCTTTTTCTTCTCCTCCGCCTTTACCTCCCCCCCCCCGGGCCCCCCCCCCCCCGGATCCCATCCCCGGCACACCCATCAGCGGTCGCCTATAGGGGAAGGGAAGGGAAAGGAGAGAGCTCTGTCCCCATAGATCCATCTATTCCTCGGGTGTCCTCACACGCCAGGTGTCGGGTGGTATTTATTTTTTTTTTTTTCCCCTTTTCCTCTCCGCACAATAACCGGCTTGTTAGCGGCAGGACCGGTGGCACTCGGCTTCCGTGCAGACCTTTCCCCTCCGCTCGGAGATGGAGATGTGCGAGGCAGTGGGAGAACTTGGCCTTCCCAGTCTTATTATGCAACTGTTATTATTATAAGCAGTGTTGGAGGCTCGTATCAAACCCGGGAGTTGAGGTAGTCGCTAGCGTTCCCCAGCTCCCTCCTTTGGGTCGCCGCTTCTTTGGGCTGGATGGAAATGACAGTTCAAGTCTCAGCCTGTGTGCAACCGCTCCAAGAAAATGCAGACAGTCCCCCAGATCGGACTGTGATAAAGAATGGAAGCCGAGCTCAGTTTCCCCCCCCCTCCAGATTTTCGTGACTGCCTGTTTCGAAATCATTTTTATCCGTCATCTTTCGCATATCTTCAGTAGTTGTGCTTGTGTTGCAAAACGGACGTGGAAGACGTAGCAGTGTTGTGACTTCCCAGTTTTCTTTATGCTTCTCATTCGGGAGCTGAGATTGCTGGGGAGCCCCAGTAGCGACACTGTTCTGGGTGCCTGCAGTTTTTTCTTCCTGGCAATGGGTTTTATAAGAATAACGTTCCCTGTGTTTTGATTGTAAACAAAGAGGTTTTACTGCACGTATTCTGTTGCCCACTCCCCACCAGTATGCTTTTCATCTACTGCTGTCTGCTTCCAAAGCTCGGTCTAAAAATATTCTAGAATTAATCTTTCCTCGGGATTATACTAAAATGCAGGTCTTGGACTTAGCGGGTTACTTTGTTGTCAGCGGAAGTTTCAGCAGTCTGTTCTGTCATTTCCCAGGGTATTACTACCTTTCTCTCAATACAAACAACTCTTAGAAATATTAAGCTCAAAGGGCCTTGTTTGAAGTCATAAACTCTACGTCGTCACTTTAGCTTAATGCCGGTTATTGGTGGGGAGCTTCCATAGCTGAGGAGCAAAACTCTGTTATTAGACGTGTTTTGAAGATGATTTTTGGCACGCTCCTTTCACAAGTGGTTTTATGCTAACCACTGCAGTTCACACAGTTTGTTTCATACCTGATTACTGTTAGAAAGAAGGTGAGGTGTCTGTGCTTGACATGACTGCACGTTCTTGTAGGGAATGGATAATTCACAGCAGTACAGTTGTTTGCACATATCAAATGACTTTTTGTTTTGTGATCAGAGAATTTTGAAGAGATTCAAAGTTCAAAAACTGTGAATTAGGTATTGGCTAAGGAAGTTTCATGTGAGACTTAAGTATTACAGGTGTCTTGTGATGTAACTAGACCTAACAGATAAATATTGATTCACAGTAGCACAACAATGCCAAGAGCACTGTAGCAAAACTAGGATGGATCACTGAAAATAGCAGCAGTGATGGTGTGAAGGGTTTTCTGCACAGATGTCACGTCAGTCCTCTTACAAAATAAATAAAAAATTAAAAATACGCAATTTTGTGTACAGTTGTATAAGTAGTTTTCCTGTTTCTTTGAAGTACTGTGCAGCTGACTTCCGGGGAACCAGGGATGTGGTATCTTTATTCAGCGTACAGATTTTTTGGTAGCACCTAGCTCATCTTTAAGCAACTTGAGGAAAGCCATTGTTAATCTGCTTTGCATTGCTACATATGCGTCTTGCTAAACATCTTTCAGTGAAACATAACTGAATGTCTGCACATTCCTGTGCTTTATTATTCATTGATAGAGTAATCTGGTTCTTGCAAATAGCACATCTGCCCCTGATTTGTGATTTAGACACAAGAAATGTTAAAACATGTAGTTTATCATTCCTAAATAGCTAGTTACCACTGTCATTTAAAGTAGTAAAAGGTATTTTCAGAAAGGGCATGGGAAAGAGATCTTTGATTGTGAAATGATTGAATATTTCATTTAACTCTTTAAAAGAAATCCCAAAGTTCCCATACAACTGACTTGAGAAACGAGTCCTCTATGGGAGTTCAGTAGCTGACATTGTGTTCCAGTTTGTTGAAGCTTATTCTGAACTTGAGTAAACTTTAAACAATATTAAATAAAATAAACTGATGAGATTTGTTTTGTATAAATGCAGGGATAACAGCTTTTTGCTGGAGTGTGCAACAGTAGCAGTGTATTACACAGTATGTGAGAGAGTAGATGGGAATGAGAGTGATAAACTGTTTATTATGCGGCATTTAATGCGTTTAAGTTCTGTAAGCATGCATTTTTCATTTTGAATAGATAGAGGAGAAAAGAAAAGCCATGAGGGATAGAGAGAAATCTTAATCCATGTTTCCTTTCGGGAAAAAATGAAGGGCAGTCTTCATTGGCATACATTTCCAATGTTCTGTTTCCATTGCTGAAAGCTATGCAGGGATAAAAATTGGAATAATAAATCCAATTTCTTGTTAAACTTTGTAAAGTGGTGTTTATGACACAAGCATTAGTCACATAGTTTTACTTTACCAGACGTGTTGTGTTCTAGGTTACTGTCCTGTCTTCAGATTTGGCTGACTCAAGCATGCTTCATGCAAGAAGTTACTGGGGATTTCTAGCTTGGCCTTCAGAAACATGTTGCTGTATCCACGGATGGTAACATTTGCATTCAGAATGCATTGAGTAGTTCATAAAACAGTGGGTGTAGGGCTGCAACATCTTGGGTATTCATCTGAGTGAGAACTATTCTGAGTTTATCGTAGGAACTCCATGTAAATATAACAGCAGCTTTCTTTTGTGCCAAAGAGAACGCCTGTCTTTAAGTTAGAACAGGCAAAGCTGATATCAAATCTAAAGTCCAAATATGGCTTTTATGGCAGCTACAGTCCTTGTTCTGAGGGGATTTTTTCAGATATTAAAAACAGATATTGACTTCCTGCATCTATTAAGATTCACATTTGTTCATGTTAGCATTAGAGGGGTACCATAAAGACTGACTGATGTTTCTAACAGTAGGATTGCAGGTTGCTTTGGTATATAGTTTCTTATGTTGATATACATCTCCAAATTTCAAAGTTATAAATACAATGTGATAATAGAAGTTTATTTCTTTTAAAGTGGGCATTGGTTGCAATTGAAGTAACTAGTCCTCATATTGATGGTTGTGTGAACTACAAATTTTTCTAATTCTGTCTTGTGAACCATAAATACGTACATATTGTACACAATAATAATAGTGCAGTTGTTGGCATTGTTAGTACCAAAAAATAACGTGATGGTTGGTGCTAAAGCTACTTCAAGTTTTCAGGAAGTTCTGTGCAATAGGATTGGGTTCAGACCAGCCCTTTCCTGTGGTGCATGCTGAGGGTTTTAGTTTTTCATCCCTCATCCTGTGATGGGATGATTCTCTGTGCTTGGACTCTTCCGTCTAGTAAAGAGGAGTTAAGATGTCTAGAGCCTGAAGATGTGAGGGAAGGGGAAAGGAAGCAGGGTCTAGGAGGAGGCAGTGGGACAGAAGGCTTCTTTTTTGAACTGAAGTATGAAGGCCTCTTTCCTATTCAGGTTGGAGAAGAGAAGGGCAGTTGCAGTTCCATCCTTAGCTGTTACTTTGAGGTAAATAAACATGCTTTGGATTTGGATCACAGTCGGTGTTACTAGGAAAGTGAGGAGAGGAGAGCTCATGGAGGAGAGGTCTCAAGATAGAGTCCCAAGAAATACGTCAGTGATTTTAAGGGTGGTGATAACAAAACTATCTAGAATTATTCTGATGGTTTCAGTGATACCGTTCTTTATTATTGCCTCCATTTTCTCTGTGTGGGAGTGAGAATACTGTTGTCTCTAATGCGTTTTTTCTCTAGTACACTGTTGAAGTTTGCATCTCCTGTAAAACCAATGGAAATAACTGCTGGGTATAATTTTGACACGCCAAATGAAAGTGTGAAAAAATTGCAGTGTGCACTCACTGTTTGGGAAGTGGGGGGAGGGAAGGAAACTTTTCAGGGATATGGAAAGCCATTTGTCTAATTTAGTGTTTTAATTTCTTACTACTGTTTGAAATACTAGTGTACTAATAAAACATTGTCAGCTGGCTTGTGTTCAAGTGTTTGAGATGAACAGGTTAAAAATGAATGTTGGGTTTAAGTGTGGGGTCATAATAATGTGCATTGCCTTAGGAAACTGACATCAAATTATTTGAAGTGTACAGTTGGTAGGCTATCTTCTTAGCTAAGTTACTGTCCTACAGATTTTAACTGTAATACTGACCTGGTTCTGCTTAAGGAGGTCTATCCAGCTGCAGCTAAATGCAAGGTGGATTTAAAATACTTAGTTGCAGAGAACACCACTTTCATTGGTACTCTCCTTTATTTGTTTGGCTTTTTCTTGTGTTGTGTTGCTTTCTTGCATACATCCTTATGATGTGAACAAGAGAGCCATCATGACTGGGAGGGAGAGTCATTTTTAGGAGGGGATTTTGAAGAAACACAGTTTAGGAAAAGACAACTTGAGAAAGATTGTGCAAGGGCTTTGTAAATATGTTTTTGTGCTTAAACACTCAAGAGAAGGAAGCCCCTGAAGGTACAAGCAGATGAACAACTGTGTGCAGACTAGTCCTGAGCAATTTCAGGTTGCAAATTAGGAGACTTGTGACCAGCCAGCCAGTGGGATTTTGGATCAGTGTCTGTGAGAAGTTGTCAGACAAAAGTGCTGCCTTGATTTTGAAGATCTGCTACATTAAGAGTTTGATCTTTTCATTAAAATAGCTCTGTTGCGTTAAAGAATGGGGCCTAGGCTATAGTCATAAGTGATCCCTGGCACTTGTTTTGGTTCAAATGCAGTGCTTCATTTTAATCAAAAAAAAAAAAAAAAAGTCTTTCCTTGTGCAGTTTCAAATGAGAGAGGTCACCCTCCCTTGGTTGACATGTGCCTTGCTTTTTTACTTTCACATCTTTTGCTGGAATGGGGTAAGATGGGATAGCTGTGGAGTTACTACATACCTCCTCTATTTTACTTTAGTGTTCAAAGTACATTGGGACTATACCTGTTCTTTCATGCAAAAAACTTTGCAGAATTTCTATATTGTCAATACTTTGTCAATTTATATACTGACTTAGTCTTACCAGTAGCTGAAGCATGTCTTTACCATGTGAAGACAAAGATACTTGATGCATAGTTCTTGCACACTGACAACATTGACTGTATGCCCCTTAAATTCTAAAGGAACTGGAGATTTCTAAATAGCATTTGGTTAAATAGTTTTTCATGTGGCTCGTTAACCCATTTCTTTGACTTCCCAATGGCTTGCAGGTACCCTGATTTCATTTTTGACTAACATCCTGATTCGCTTTTCTGAATAGCGTGTATGTAAGCAATTGTTGCTAGCATTTCACGTTGCGTAAATTTCTAAGGATATCCGAATTACGAAAACTGTAAAGAGCTTGCCTCTGAACAGAATTTGTAGAAATAAAATCTAGTATATGTGGGTATTTATTCTCATATAAAAGGTGTTCAGTTTCAGTTCAGTTGTTTAGGAAGCACTTTCAGCGAAGCTGAAGAACTCACTTTGTCTCATCAGTGTCTGTTCCGATGTAGCTGAGATTGAGAACTCTTACTATTTTAAAGTGTGCCTTTTCTAGGGAACATGTGATTCTTTGGTTAATTCAAAATTTCACTTAATCTCATTTTTACTAGGTCTTGGAAGATAGTTCATATTTGGATTTTTTGACCCAAAGGGCCATTAGGGCTAATGAAAAAAGTCTTTATGTAGTGAGGCTGAGGCTTCTCAAGTACAGTGGCCTGTAAGATATTTGGAACTGTACATGAAATCTATCTTTACTTAGATGTCTTCTAATGTAGGTATGTAAAGTATCCATTTTTCTTTTGTGCTTTCAGGATTCATTGTGGCCTTTTCCAGCATTAGACCTGTTGTAATAATGAGAGGGGGAAAAAAAAAAGATATGCTTTTACAAAAGTGGTCCCTAGTTCATCCCTCAGACAGCGGGTCTGTGAGTAAAACTGTTAGCAGCATTCTGGCTGTGCAAGCCCAGAAGAGTGTAGGTTATCCTGTCATTTTCCTTCTGTGAATTGAGCTGTTAGCTACCCACTTTCCTTTTTTTTTTTTTTTTTTTTGCTCTACATGTTGACCTCCATTCTGAACTGGAGGGACCAATGCTAAACAGTGGAAAAGCACTCATTGACACTTGTGTTAGAGGGACCTGTACACCTGTAAATGTGAAGGACAGTGAAGAAGCAAGTGAGGTAATCTTATCTCTCCCCCTATAGATTAGGGAAAGATGATATAGAAGGTGGGAGTAGGGTAGATTGGGAAGATTACGAAAAAAATAGGGCGTGATGTCTTCCAGAGATAGGATCTGTCCTGCATCAGCAGTGATCTGACTTCATAACTGTTCCTGGAACAGAGTTTTGCCAGGGTTGAACTCGAATCCAGCAGGACCTGGTAGGTTGAGCTCAGGAGGGTTTGGAGCAAACATATGTCTGTGGTCAGCACCAGTTTAGCTGTACAGAGCAGCAAGCCAAGGTGAGAAGTGAGGTGAAATTCTGCATCTCCGCTTCCACAAGTTGCCCGAGCACTGGCTGAAGCAGCCTCCAAGTACTTCCCGATTCCTGAGAGAGAGCTGTGTCAAGTTGTAGGCAGTCTTAAGATTCAATAAATGTGGTTGTAGCCCTTCTCCTCTTCAGGCTCCTGTATGAGGCATTGTAGAAGTGTACAAGTGCAATTTTCTGATGTGAGATGAATCGTTTGCTGTTGCTGGAAGAGGAGGATCCTGCTCTCTTTATGTACTCCTATTTCTAGTACATGATCTGCTCTTCCTCTATGCATTATAAACATGAAGGTAGTCCCCAAACTCTACCACTGCAACAGTCTAGAAAATGGCAAGGAAAGTGTGGGAGAGGGAAGGAAAGTGTTGTTGTTGTTGTTGTTGTTTTAGGAAAAAAGTTATAAATTAAGCAACAATTATTAAAAGAAAAATCACACCTAGTTAGTTTTGTGTTCTTAATTTGCTTCTTCCTTTCAATACACAGAAACATTCCCATAATTAAAATCAAGCTCCAACTTTGTCAGGACCTCACCTCATACAGGATTCAAGCTGGATGCATAGTAGAGACAAATTAAAGTTAGCAAGTTCTATAAATTCTCTTTAAGTGTGCATGTATTTTGTTTGGACCTTCAAGATTTAAGTATTCACAGCTGGATGCACAACTTACTCTGACCCTCAAGCATGCTTAGTGTTTGTGATTGCTTCTAATTGTTACAGAAAACAAACTGAATGCTGTTACTTACAGTTCTGATGTGATTACATGTGAGAATTCAAGAAGTTCAAAACTGAAATTTTCTTGAGCTACCTTTTTTTTTTGCTATAAACCTAAAATTAAAATATATTGTATTGATCAAAAACTTGCTTTAATTAAAATGTTCGCTTTTTTCGAAGAAAGATTCTGTTAGTGTATCGAGATCAAACTTAGATTGCAAAGTACCAATTTCTGCTTACAGAAAGCATTGTTTTCCCTTGTGCAGCCCCCAAAACAGAGGTAGTCTTTTCCTTACTATGTTCTTTCAAGCATGCTCATTCCAGAGCTTCAGTGCTACAGAGATGAAAGCAACAAAAAGGGGCTTTGAAAACTGAAGGTCAGATAGAATTGTTCTACTCAATTACAGCTATTAGATTAAGGTGTCTTTTTTGGTTTGTTTGTTTGTTTGTTTGCTTTTTCCTCTGTGGAAAAAAAAACGGTTACCTGTTGGCTGGATTTCATGGCTGTTCAGCCCTTAAGGTTCAACTGTCTTTAAAGTAAATACCGTGCTTAAAAATGTCAGGAGCTTTTCCTCTAATCTTAGATCTCAAGTGTGTCAGGCTTTTTATCAGCTGCAGGCACTTCTGATTGGAAAGTGTTCAATACTTCATAGCTGCCACCGAGACAGGATACTTTCTCAACTGCTGCACGTGTATCTTCTTTCCCAGTTTCTTAATTTCCTAGTTTGAAATTTGCAGAGGCTTTAATTGTCTGTTTGCCCTGCCAGTTAGGAATGTTTTTGAATAGGTTGGGTGTAGAGTTGGTTTCCCTGTGTTGTCTGTATGGAATGTACAGTTCTTGCAGAATAGGGACTGGGAATCAGACTTTTTTTTTTATTATTTTTTTTGCTTAGTGAGAATAATCATCACTGGATGCTCCTTTTTTCCTTCTAAGTTATCTAGTAGATGTTAAATTCCTCCATAAAAAATTGTCTGGAAATGTTGAGAATATCTTTGTCTCCCCTGTCTTCTAGCATCTTGGTTAGTAGCTAGGCAAAACACACAGGAGAACTTCTGGTTTGAGCACTCTCCTAGGCAAGCTTAGTCATGAGATACTGAGACAGTCATTGCCATTGGGACGGTTCTTCAATACGTGTGGCTCTTTGTTTTAGAATTAAATGACAAACTTGGAAGTGTAGAGTGTCAGAGTTTTGGGGGGATGCAGCTTAGCAGAGATCACATTGTGAAACTTCAGTGATTCTTTCCCTGAATATTAGTTGTTTTTTTTCAGAATGTCCTCATTTCTTATATTACTTACATATTTAAGGTGTTGCAGACAGCTGAGAGTTCAAAGTTCTCCATACTGAACCTATTCCCAATCTTTCACTATTTGTTACAGTTGCAAAGCCAAGGAAAAGCATAATAATACCTTCCTGAAATGTATGTGGCTCTGATGTTCAGATACATGGCTGGAACATTCAGAAGTCAGTGGTGCCTTCTGGGAATAGCGATACATCATAGACTTAAACATGCATATTTTGTTGAAAGCTGCCTTAAAATGCTTCTTGATATGTGCTAAAAATTGTTCTGTGAAGTCATGCCATTTAAGGGGAAAAAAAGCCTTACTATGGCTTATAAAGGTGTACTTCCTCATGGGTTTTCCAATTTTTGTCACTGTTTGAAAAAGGAAAAAAAAAAGCAACCTGAAATGTTTACTGACTGAACAAGGCTGTAAAAATTATTCAGAACTTTTCTTTTTCATTTACCTTTTTCTCTTCCCCTCAGCTGATAGCTTGAGACTTTGCTGCCATCTCTAGTTTCTTGAGGAAATTTATCTCGAACTGCTGTTTGGTCCTACATTTTGAACTGTACTCTTAAAAAGAGAAGCTTTGGCCAGTTTTCGTGACTGAGAGTTGTTGGAAGAGTGTGTTATAAAGCCTGCGTCACTGAAGAAGATGGCTGTGTCTTGTGTTTATTTCCTTTAGAAAGCATTAGGGAGTTTCTTTAAAGAGAAGTATCGTGTACTCTTTCTTGCCTCATCTTCAGTTGCAGCTGTAGTTACTAAGCAAACTTTTAACACTTTTTTCCTCAAATAGTGACTGTTAAAAATTCATAAATCTTAATCCTGTTGCATGATTTAAGTTTTTAATCTTAGTTTATTTTCTGTAATTTTAAGAGGTTCTTCAGAAAGTTTTTAGTTTGATTTTGGAGATGAATTTACTCTCCTATATTACTTTTAGGTGTATTTTTCTTTTGTAAAACCTGCCCTTGTTTGTCCTCCTGATTCCTAGTCCTTTGAGTGCCTTCAGAGGATCTGGAATACAGGGATCATACTGGATCTGACTCTCCCTTCTCTCTGGGTTTGTTAATAAATATGGAACAGATTTATTTATTTTTTTTACTAGTTGATAGTCCCTTTTAAGATCTGAATTTTACTCCCAATTTGATTGTCGATATATCTTAATATCTTTCTAGAGATGTCTCTACCAATTTTCTTTCAGCATTTCTTTTCTAATACAAAGCTTCTTGATAACTCTGTTAAACCTTCTTTCTGCCTCCTACACCCCCTCCTGTTTGCCTTCCTTTTTTTTTTTCTGTAACAATATTTTATAGGTTGTTTCACAGGATATGTGCTAGCATACACTGAGATCTTGCTCAGCCTTCTTCAGACCTGCTGGCCTCCCAACATGCTATACTGCAGGATGTCTGCCAAACTGATTTTTGCTTGCATGGAATCTGTGGTTTGCTATGGAATTGGACAACAAAGTTAGCTTCAATTTTTAAAGTTTTTTGAAACAAAACTAACAAGAAGTGTCTCTGGTCCTCACAGTCAGAAGAACCACCTCTTGAAAAGCGTCACTATTACTCTTTTCTCTCTGAATCTGCAGCCCACTGAGACAATAGGTCTGACACCTGGATTGTTCTCCATAAAGGGAGTGGTACACAGTAATCTGTTCTGTTACTGACTCCTGAAAGTCCTGATAGCAGTTCAGGTATTTAATGTGTTCTGTTTAGACTGATTGCTTCTTGTGTTTTGTTTTTATTTTTCATATGCTCTGTAAAAGCCAGAGGGGGTAAAGAGCTTTGCTTTTAGCGTGTTGACTTTCCTCTGCTTCTGCAGCATGGAAAAAGTTTTGTGGCTTCACTGCTGCTGAAAAATCAAGGAAGAGACATAGCTCTCTGCATACTATTTGTGTCTCTGTGAGCATGTGTGCAAAAAGGAAATTTCCCTAATCTTATCTCACCAGGAGATTTTTGGCCTTGTTGTTTTGAGCAACCATGCTCCTCTGCCCAAACAGTTCAGGGAAAAGGAGAGTTCTGCCCTTGTATTGTTCTTGTCTCATTAGCTCCCATTAATCTTTTCTACTTGTGCACTGTATAATTCATGAGTTGCATATTATTCTTTTATGGGGAAAAGATGATTGTTCTAAATAGGGGAGGGAAAAAATGATCCAGAATTTTCTGGATTTGGGTATAATAGTTACATTCTCTGAGTCTGTTTTTAACACTAGGAAATCATAGTCTTTTTACAGAGAATTGCAAACCATTTTTTTCAAATTTGGGAGCATATATACTCTGCTATTATTTCTTAAAAATATGAAGTTTGTGTTGTAAAATGTAGTAACAAGAGGTGACTACATCTTAAGCCAGTAAAGTGAAAAGCTTCTGATTTTGAGGGATGGTCAGTAGTTTACAATAAAATTAAAGTCTGCAAAATCAGTATTTAGCAATTGTGAATTCATGGGGTGGTTTCTTAACTGATATATCATGGTAAAAATATAACAATTCCAAACTTCTGGTACAAATTTGAAAGAATTATAAGTACTTATTTTGATGTCCTAGTAGAATTATGATCTTAGCATGTATCTAGATCACACTGGGCAAGTTAGACTTCTGCTAAGAAAGCCAGAAGGCATGAGAACGCTTCAGAAGATCAAATTACGCAACTGGCAGTCTTCTGTAATGCTGTGTTCTTCAGTGCTGCTTTCCCATTGTTCATTTGTTATGACTGTGTTCTCTTCATCTTCTCTTCATTATTTGCCCTTTGCAGCCTGTTAGTAGTGTGGCAGGCTAGTTTGGGTGTGAATTTCAGAAATACAGCCCTTCAACTACTTTTCATGCAGAGTAGTCTGTTATAACATCTGCGTTGCTCCCTGCCCTTTCTGCAGGAGTAATTGGTTCCTTTCAGTGTGTTCAAGCAGCAGCCCTTCTCATCCAGCCAGGTAATAGCAGTCATCTGCTCTTATTTTCCCATGCAATCAGTTTGCTAAATGCAGTTCTTTGGTAATTGCTACAAGTTGTCATTCTCTTATAGCTGAAAACAAATTAATAAATGCAAACCCTAGGAAAACAAAACCTCAAAACTGCCTATTTGTCTGTTAATAATTTCCTTTGTAGAAAGTAAAGGTGTCTGGAGGTGAATTAAATAACTTCGGTTTTCAAATTGAAATTAGTTCCACAGACTGTTTTTGTGGCAGTCACCTTCTCAGCAGCATGTGTAAATGCAGTTAGCTATGTGCAGGTTTTCTGCTATTTTTGTAAGGGTTTTTCAGTGCACAAGGATGTTTTATACCTAATAAGTACAAACTGTTAATGGGGGGGAGAGGAGGGGTGGAGTGTGGGAGGGGAGAGTGTCCTCTAAGATTAAAAAAATATTTTCCCTCCTTGGTACTTTTGTAACTCTTGAAATCTCAGGAAATGGAAACTTGCATGCCTACTTTCCGTGTTCAAGATCCCGTTACTTCCATAAACATAAGCCTCCAATGGAAAGTTGTATCTCCAAAGTCTGAAAAAGTAACGTGTTCTGTAGCATTATATGTATAACTGAGTAAGTACGAGTCTGTGGGGCCCAATGACATGCATCCCAGAATCCTGAGGGAACTGGCTGATGTAGTTGCCAAGCTTATCTCCATCATATTTGAAAAGCCATGGCAGCCAGGTGAAGTCCCTGGTGGCTGGAAAAAGGGAACCATCACTCCTATTTTCAAAAAGGGTAGAAAAGAGGACCTGGGGAACTACAGACTGGTGAACCTCACCTCTGTGCCTAGAAAGATCCTGGACCAGATCCTTGTGGAAGCAATGTCAAGGCACATGCAAGACAAAGAGGTGATCCAAGGCAGCCAACGTGGCTTCACCAAGGGCAAATCATGCCTGACCAATCCTGGTGGTCTTCTGTGATGGAGTGACTGCATCAATTGACAAGGGAAGACCAACTGATGTCATCTACCCTGACTTCTGTAAGGCCTTTGACGTGGTCTCATGGTGTCCTCATCTCCAAATTGGAAAGAGGTGGATTTGATTCAGTGGATAAAGAGTTGGCTTGAAGGCTGCACCAAGAGAGCGGTAGTCAATGGCCCTATGTCCAAGTGGAGGCTGGTGACGAGTGGTGTCCCTCAGGGGTCTGTCTTGGGACCAGTACTGTTTCATATCTTTATCGACGACCTAGACAGTGGGATCGAGTGCGCCCTCAGCAAGTTTGCAGATGACACCAAGCTGAGCGGTGCAGTTGATACACCAGAAGGAAGGGATGACATCCAAAGGGACATGGACAAGCTTGAAGAATGGGCCCATGTGAACCGAATGAGGTGCTACAGGCACTACACCTGGGTCAGGGCAATCCCAGACATGGGAGAAGAACTCGCTGAGAACAGCCCTGCAGAGGACTTGCAGATTCTGCTGGATGAAAAGCTCGACATGAGCCAGGAGTGCATGCTTGCAGCCCAGAAGGCCAACTGTGTCCTGGACTGCATCAATAGAGGAGTGCCCAGGAGGTTGAGGGAGGTGATTGTCCCCCTCTGCTCTGCCCTTGTGAGGCCCCACTTGGAGTGCTGCGTCCGGGTCTGGGGCCCCCAGCACCAGAAGGATGTTGATCTGTTAGAGCGGGTCCAGAGGAGGGCCGAAAAAGATGATCGGGGGTGTAGCACTTCTCCTGTAAAGAAAGGCTGAGAGAGCTGGGGATGTTCAGCCTACAGGAAAGAGGGCTATGGTGTGTCCTCATTGCAACCTTCCAGTACTTGAAGGAGACTTAAAAAAAGATTGAGAGCAGCGTTTTGCTTGGGCAGATAATGACAGGACAAGGGGGAATGGTTTTAAACTAAAAGAGGGGAGATTTAGATTTAGATGAGAGGTGAGGAAGTTTTTCACTGTGAGGGTGGTGAGGCATTGGAACAGGTTGCCCAGAGAAGCTGTGGATGCCCCATCCCTGGAGGTGCTCAAGGCCAGGCTGGATGGGGCTTTGGGCAACCTGGTCAGTGGGTGGCATCCCTGCCCATGGCAGGGGATTGGAACCAGGTGGTCTTTAAGGTCCCTTCCAACCTGAGCCATTCTATGATATTTCTGTGGTTCAGTGCAAAAGCTTGTGCTAGTAAGGTCATTTGAAGAAATGTGATACTCACCTGTTAGTAAATGAGAGATGGCATTAACGCTGTGCTTTTTAATTGTTAAAAACTTTTTCCGTGAGTAAATGAGCTGATGGTGAAATTCTTCAAGTTTTCTCCCCATTAACCCTCATTTTTAGTAACCCTCATTTTTAGTAAACCTAAATATGATCTTCAGTTCTATCAGCTTAAATGCTCTCTGGAAATGTGTTTATAAACTTTAAGAAAGTAGGCTGCTCTTTAAAGACATGCAAAAATCTTTTGATGAGCATTCTGTGGAGTGGCTAAAATGCACAGAAGTGTGCGAAGTCCATGTTCACATTTGACCAAGCGTTAATTGTTTCTCCTTCTTCAGAGTTAAGACCCTAAGAAACCTGCAGAAACCTTTGTTCTTGTCTGCTTTAAAGGAAGGATATTAGCTGAATCGTTATGGTCAGTGTCTTGCTCAGGAGCAAGCTTTTGATCCTGGCACACTGCATGCAGTAGGAATGAGAAAGTGGTTAAAATTGATGTAATTTGAAAGCATCCTTTTTGAAAACTTATTTGCTAGGCATTGATTTTTTTCATATATATTTTTAGTTGTTTCAGATGTTTTACATATTCTCCCTGGTCCTGTTTCTCATTAAGGCTTGCATTGTAGTTCATAGCTTGAATTTCAAGCTTAATCTATTGGGATGGGGCATTACTCAGCAAGCTAGTAATCAATAATGGAAGTATGCTGATATTTATATATTTTTATATATATAATTCAGAGTGGACTGAAGAAATAATGCTCAGCTTCTCAGAATTGTGTTGGGGGTGACTTGCTCATTAAAATTGAGTAGCATATGCTCCTTTATGAGTTAATAGGGGTTAAAATTGCGTCTCAATTTACTTCTTGAAAAAATGTTTGGTAATAATAGGTGCTAATATTTAAACTTTACAGCTGTAATAAAGCAGGTTATTTAAGTTACAATCCGTGTTGGTTTACGTAAACAGTTCTTAATGTCTGTATAGATTATGAAAAATCTTAAATTCTGTAAAATGGGAGTTACGTCCTTGTGAGGAAGTTCATGGTAAGTAGTGGAAAATGTTAAAAATATTAATATTGCAAATCAAATTGGTACAGCTTGTACAGAAAAGCATTTCTGTACAAAATAATCACTTTCAAAGATTATTTTTTAGTGACATGTATATAATGAAGTTTAAAAAGAAATCAGTTGATCAGTGTTCCTTCAGATGTCTTCCTCCCTTCTCGTCTCACCCTCTCCCCCTCCACATTGTCATTTCTTGTCATGAGTTTACTGTTTTGGGCCTAAACTAGACTAAAAAAATATATAAATACTGGGATTAAAAAGAGGCTCAACTCCCCCTCCCGCCCCCTTCCTCTTGTAAGTTTCCCACTGAGTCATTCTTCAGGGCTTCTGGCCAGTTTTGCAAGTATAGAACAATTACTCTATAAGCCTTCATCTTTACCTGGATAGGAATCAGGGTGTGCTGGAAATCAAATTGCAGTGCGAACAGCCATGTATCTTCATGAAAACAGTTAAGAAAAAAAAAAAGTTCGTCAGAAAGATTGCATGTCTGTTTTTGTAAGGAAAGCACGGATGATGCCACCTCCCAAATAGGTGTTTTCTGCTTTTCAGTGGATTATGTGTGGTTGTGACACGACATGCTTCAGAGCTGGACAACGCTGTTATGGGAAGGCACTTGTGGTGTAGGCTCACTTAGTAATACGTGGAATGTGTGATATTTGGAATCTAGCTTGTCACAGAGGATTGTCATATCGTAAACAGGTTTACCTGCCCTGTGATTGTTCCACGCACAGATTTTTTCTTTTTGAGAACCAGGCCAGCACCTTTCTTAAATATTCCCAAAAAGTCCATAAAGAGGAGGAGCTAAAAGGACTATGAGATCATTAGCAATTTTGAATATACATATTTTTAAAAAACTTGTTTTACTTTGACATAGTTTCCCTCCAGGTTTTACGTGAAGCAGCGTTCAGTCTAGACTCTGCATAATGAAAGAATGGTTTTAAAGCTTTGTTACAGACAGATCCTTTGGGAAAGGACAAGACTGTAAGCGTGGAGTTTTGTAGCCTTATGAGGGGAATCCTTTTTCCTCGAGGCAGGAAATGAGCAGTCAGACTCAAAATAGAGAATCAATTTTGAAACTGTGCCTCAACCATTTTTTTTAAAGAGCAAAGGAGAAATATATGCAGCTACCCTAGACACGTGGCTGAACTATGACATCCCCAAATGATACAAAATGATTTCTAGATATTGGAGTACTCTTTTCATGGGTTGTGTCATCTGCTTTTGATGCTAATAGGACCCCATTTTGGCTGTAGCAATTGGTGTTGAGTAGGATTTCCATAATAAATGGGGAGATTCTTTGTATTCACGGGAAAAATACTCTAGGCTGAGAGGAGGTGGTACTTATTCTGCATTCACAGTCTTCACACAAAGAGGAGAAAGGCATGATTTGAATCTCAGACATATGCAGAGGATTGTTTTATTTATTTTAATTGCATTACAACCTAAAAATGAGGAAGGGGAATTCGATTCAATTTGTAGTATGTGTTTGCAATGAGAATCAGGAAATGAAATCTCCATTGGCTTCATTTGTGGGGGCTGGTTAAGGTCCCAGTTCTAGACCTGTCGGCTGCTTCTCAACAGAATGAAGGGAGGAGAAGCAGATAATAGCAGTGACTGTCTGCCTGCACCATTCTTATAAACACTATCACTGCATCTTCACGTAGAAGTAAATGAGACTTTTTTTGCAAGGTGGGATAGATTTAAAATGAAAGCTTGGACAAAGTGATTAAAGAAAACTTGCTTTACGTAGCTGCTGTAAGGTCCTTATTTTAATTAGACCATATTTCAAAAGTTAATGTACTAAGCTTACCCCAGAGAGTTTTATACTAAGCTGATAACTGTCTGTGGGGAAAAAAAAGAGGGTTGTTCATTTGTTTATTTTTCCAGGCATATGCATAGCATAACTTTTAACATGTTGGGGGAGTTTTGAACAAGCTGCCTGACATTAAATCCTTCCTTTCAGCATTCAACCTTATTCCAGCTGTGAAGGTTCATGCAGTACAGCCTTGGAACTCTTTTTTTTTTTTTTTTTTTTGAGTTTTTGCAGCTGTACTGAAGTTACATGTCTGCAGAAGGCTGTTTCAGGTTTATCATACACTGCTATGTCTTCAGAAGGCTTTCACCACCAGTCAGGATGTGTGCTTCAATTCTTTTTGCTAGTGACTCATAGTCAGTGCTGAGCCTTGTCTGTATTCAGATTTATAGCAAACAGGTAGATGCACATACTGTAGTATCTGCAAACTATCTTTATTCAAAATGTAACTAATATTAAGTTTTGTGGGAATTTAATTCAATTTCTGGGACATTTTTTTCCAAACAGGTGTGTCTGAAGGTCTTAACAGATACCAAAGACTGCAAGACACCTTAAATCAGAAAAAGTAATCTATATTCTGAGAACATATGTGAAGCACTCTGATAGTGTTCTGTCCAATTGAAATATCTAACTTTGCCTTTTTTTTTGTTGTTAGCATTCACTCATATTGAGCTGATGTGTTTTATCTTGATCAGTATTTGGCCATTGCTGCTTTAAGGTGAAGAAAATAATTGTTTTACCAAGCATGACCAGTGCAGACTTTTTTTGAGAGAGAAGCTTACTCATCTCTTATGAGTTGTATTGTATAAAAGCAAGTTAACTTTGAGCTTTTATTTTGTCACTAACTCAAAGGATTATTATCTGTGGTTTAATGACACTGAGTTCATCATTGTTGTTTTTTTTTTTTTTTTGTTCTGGTAACAGTTTATAAGGATAAATTTGCACATCAGAAATATTAAGTAGGATAATTTTAAGTGCCATTTTATTTTACGTTTCTATCCACAGAATTAGCTTTAGCCATATAGTGTAATTTCTGAAATTACTGGTTAGTTCCAGTCACTGCTTGAATAGAGCTGTCTAGGAAAAATGTGTGTTAAGCAGAATTTTAGGGCTACAGCCAGACCAGGGATTTCATTCAAATTCTACATTCAGAAGCCTTGCAGATCCTGAGTTGTCATTCACTCTTCACTTTTTATTTACTTACTAAAACTTCATATGTACCTTAATTTCCCATAGTGTTGAAAAATAATGGATACATTTTGGATCTCTACATTACAGTTGTGGTTCAGCAAAGTCTACAAATGCATGCTCAGATCTCCTGGTCTGCTGAGGAGGTTGCTTAGGATTAGTATGAGCTCTGCTGTGTTGCAGCTGTGATGCAAAAAGTGTCCTCAACCCTTGAATGTTTTGACATGAGCTTTCTTAAGTCATGCCTGGCCATTTCCAAGTATCGTGAACTCAGTGCAGAGCATGGCTAGTTTGGATCAAAGCTGGGCAGGGGTGTGCATGTGCACGTGCACAGAATGAGAAGTGACTTCCCTTTGTTCAGTGCATGGTTAGTGCACCAGCTTGGTTTGGTGGAGGCCTGGATTTGACCAAAATGCCTTCAGTGCTGTGTTGGAAGTCAGACTTAGGTGTGGGACTCTGCAATCCAGCTGTTCAGCTTGACTCTATACCTAAAAATGAAGTTACAGCGCTACAAATAGTGGGGAACTGCAGCATAGAAATCAGAGCTTCTTATACCTTCAGTGCTGCTGTAATGAAGAGTTACTTAGGCCTTCGGAGTGGAAGTGTTAGAGTAGTCTAGGATTTCAGTATATCCAGTCAGATTGGTTAACCAGTTTTTCAAGTGAACTGTCTTATATGCAGTAATATAAAACACAATTTCTCACTCATATAAAAGGAGATATATCACAATAAAAGTAGTAAAGGTAAAATTGAAGAATTTCGTTAATGGCCTTACAGACAGATTTAACAAGTTCAGAAGATGTCTTAGGAAAAGGAGGATATAGAATAGATGTTGACATTTAAATGACATGAACTTCTTAAGTTCGTAGAATTCTGTGAAGTTAATTATAGTTACATTCTCAATTCAACATGCAAATTTCCTATAAGGAGGATAAATACAAAATACAAATACAAAGAAATAAATACTGTAGACAAGAAAAAAAATGCATTCTAGAGTACAAGGTAATTTAAAATGCTAATGGGAAAATGAGTATTTACAGCGTTATAACTTTTTATGGATAGGGTCTAAGAAAGCTGCCACTGGGACATAAAATGTTAACACATCAGAAAAATATGAATTCTAAGAGCTCTTGTAATAACTTTAAAATATGACTGATCTGCTCTTTATGTGTGTTTGGTAAGTAGAGGATCTCAAACTTTAGGATCCCTATAACAGGTTGTGAAAACTTAGATATTTTGTTTAAAAAGGAAAGCCTAGTTTAAAACAAATATAACATTTTTCAGGATTATTCCTTTTTGTTGTTGTTGTTCCTGGCAGAGGGAGCAGGCAGGAATCCTTGAAATCCTGGCCATGTGGATTTTAGGAGCTTGGTTTTTGAGTTGAGCATGTTCCAGCCCAGTTGTGCTCAGGAGTGTGTTTGCAGTTGCTGCAGGGTACAGAAGACAGGAACAGGAGTTGGGGAACAGGAGCTGGAATTGGAAGCTGCTGAGGAAATAATGTGGTAGAAGGAGGGAAGGAAAAGGATCAGTAGGCTGATATGAAGGAAGGAATAAGGAGTTGTGGTTGGGAAACTGGATAATCAACCAGATGAGTAGAATTTGTGATTGCTAGCTTGCAGAGACAGAGCAAATGGGTTGGGGGACAGGGAAAGGACTAGCAAGTGGAAAAGAATTTACAGATTAATGACAGTTTTCAAAAATCCAAAAGGGAAAACATCCCAGCTGAGCTAAAGATTGTGGGAAAGAAGCAGATGATACCTGAGAAGGACTGGGTGAAGGGGAATAGAAGCAAGATGAGAATTGTGAAAGGCAAGATTAGGATTAGTAAGGGAATAGTTGAACATGAGAGGCCATTTTTGCAGAGCAGTGTAGGCAGGAGGGTGTAAAGATCGGTTCTCAAGTAGGGATGGAATGATTGACAAGATTACTGCCATCAGTTCTTCTGCTGATATTCTGTGGTTGTTAAGTAATTTAGTTATTTTTTTACTTGAAGTGATTTATTTTTCTTTATGTGCAGTTTAGTCACATGCAAAGAGTAGAGATTATTATTGCATTAACAGTCAAAATGTTGAGTTCAGACACTGTACTGAGCTAAATGACAGTGGATAGCTGCGGGTGGTAACTTGACTTTTGTCAGCCAACTCCATTAATGCTTTCCTGGTTTTTTAATCCTATGTTTTAACTGATTAAATTATTTCTTCATCTTTATTCTTGGTCTTCCTTCCCCCTCGACCCGAGTGCTTATGACACAGCTCATTTCATTTTAAATGAACTGGTTTAATTTAAATGTTTCAAATACTGTGTCTTTGCTAACCTCACTCATTCGGAGTAAAGCCGGTTAGGGAACAGTTGCATGGAAAACCAAGGTGAGGGATAAGAGTGTGTTTAAACTCTGGCAGATAAAATAACAGTTGGTTGTAGCCAGGCTTTGTAGCTCTATGCCAGCTTGAATTCTCTGATCCTGAATGCACAAATCTTATTACAGCTATACTGTGAATACATATAAATTCACAACTTAGTACAATT
The DNA here is from genome assembly GCF_011077185.1 of Oxyura jamaicensis. NCBI lineage: Eukaryota > Metazoa > Chordata > Aves > Anseriformes > Anatidae > Oxyura > Oxyura jamaicensis. The sequence goes on from NC_048893.1 coordinate 115,316,679, forward strand.
CTTTCTCTTTTATTAATACAAGGTTTATAACACAATGCTAAAGTTATGTAGATTTTGGTCAGTAAATGGCATTATTAACATATTTATCTGTTGGTACAGCTTAGCTTAAACACTTTCTGGGCAGAATTTTGTGACTTGGTCCCAGCTGGCAGAACTGCTATTTTCAGAGTGAAAAAAATATAAACTTTTTACCTTTTTAAAATCTTGAGGTCACAAATGATGTTTGATTGATTTATTTTTTTTGGTCTCCTAAAGCTGTGTGCTCAATATTCAGTGTTATTATGATTCTGAGTCATGTGGCTTTCCCTCAGCTATATACTTTTACCTCTATTGGTTTTCTTCAGAAGGAATTAGGTTTCTCCTGAGATTCTTTGTCTTTTGTTTTGCTCATGTTTCCACCTGATGATGCATGTATATCATTGCAATACTAACAGTATATTTTTAAACTACATTTAAAATGAGCCAGGAAGTGCTAGTGTGAATCTTTCCACTTCTCCTGTGATGTGCAGTGTGAATACTATAACCAGAGTGAGTTATAAAATCTGCCATCTAGACTTAAATGAGTTTTATAGGAGTCAGCATATGGTTGTTAAACAGGCAATGGAGTAAACCCAATGATTTCCTGTATCATGTTCTTATGCTGTCCTTGAGTAAGGGCAGGACTGTACAAGGTTACCAACAGGTAGAATTTGGCCTGCAGAGCAGCTGTTGTTGATGGCATATTGCAAAGAAAGAACACTTGATTAAATGTTTTTTGGAAGGAGGCTGCCATACAGAAGTACTCATTTTAGAAATATGAACCTGGAAATTACCTTCTACCTAAGTGCTGCTTTTCTATACAAGAATCTTCAATGTAAAAGATTTAAAAAAAAAAAAAAAAAAAAAAAAGAAAAGAAAAAAAAAGCCTCTACTCATGTAGTGTTTTTATTCTGGCTTAGAAGAAATGAAGCATTTTAATTTTTACGTTTTCTTCTTTAAATATGCAAGATACTGTGATGCCACTTGGCTTTCTGTGTCTCTATAGAGTCATGTAATGGTCTTACCTGTCACTGAAAAAGAAGGTTCCAGCGTATGGAAGTAGTCAGAGGATGTTTTTTGTGTCAGACAGTTGTATATATTCAGTCAACAACTGGAAATGGTGATCTGTCGCTCCTCCCCAAGGATTTTTTCTGTCTTTTATGCTGCTGGAAAGAAGCAGGTGGTTGTCAACTCTCCAGTCTGATTAGTCTGAGGCGGAAATGCTTAATGTATTATATAGTCTGAATGCAGTACAGACTCTTGCTGACTATTTTGAATGTCTGAAGATTTATGGGCGATAAAAATTGAGAATATCCCTTTGTTGCAATGGCATTTCTTTCCTGCATGGTGACCTATCAGTCCACAGGCGGCAGGACAGATAAATAAGACCTGTGTTGCGTTGTCCCTTTGGCAAAACAAACGAGACACCCTGAAGACTCAGATAACTGAATGAGGTTTTCAGAATGAACGAGTTACGTTGTGTATTCTCACTACATTATGCTATTAGGCCACTGCAAACAGAATAAAATTCATTTCATAGAATTTTTCAGATTAGAGGGCCCTAGGGAAATCTTGAATCTGATCTCCTGCTCAAAGCAGATTGCTCAGAGTTTTTTTCCAGTTGAATCTAGAAAAGGATGGAGAACCATAATCTCCAAAGCAGCCTATTCTAGTGCTTAATTTTTCTAAGGAAAAAATACTTTCCTGTGTCCGGATGGAACATCCCCTGTTTCTATTTATGATTATTGTGGCACATTCTTCCACTGTATACCTTGAAAAAGACCCTGGCTCTGTCTTCTCAATATTCTCATAAGTGTTGAAAGACTACCACTAAGTACCCTGTTAAACATTTACTTCTCCAGGCTATATGGGCTTGTTCTCATAGGCCAGAAGTTTGACATTCAATTTGGTGATAGATATGTCAACTTATTCAATGGTGATTACTTGCAGTTGGCACATCTCCATCTTTTTTTCTATGAAACATCTCTTTGCAGATGATGGAACAGCAGTGCATATCATCCATTTAAACTTCAGTAAAGTTCTAACATTATCTCCCATAATTACCTTACAGACAAGCTGTGATCATAGAACCATAGAATGGTTTGGGTTGGAAGGGATCTTAAAGACCACCTGGTTCCAACCCCCTGCCTTGGGCTGGGACACATCCCACCAGACCAGATTGCCCTAAGCCCCATCCAACCTGACCTTCAACACCTCCAGGGATGGGGCATCCACAGCTTTTCTGGGCAACCTGTGCCAGTGTCTCACCAGCCTCTGAGTAAAGAATTTATTCCCTAAGTCTAATCTAAATCTACCCTCTTTGAGTTAAAAGTCACTACTCCTTGCCCTATCACTATACTCCCTGACAAAGAGCTCCTCCTCAGCTTTCTTGGAGGCCCCCTTTAGGTACTGGAAGGCTACAGTGAGGTCTCCTCAGAGTCTTCTCTTCTTCAGGCTGAAGCACCTCAGCTCCCTCAGCCTGTCTTTGTAGGAGAGGTGCTCCAGCCCTCCGAACATCTTTGTGGCCCTCCTCTGTATTTGTTCTAATACATCCATGTCCTTCTTGTGTTGGGGGCCCCAGAGCTGAACGCTGCACTCCAGCTAGGGTTTCTTGAGAGCAGAGTATAGGGGCAGAATCACTTCTCAGCGTGCTGGCCACACAGCTCTTGATGCAGCCCAGGCTACGGTTGGCTTTCTGGGCTGCAAGTGCACATTGATGGCTCATGTTGAGCTTCTCATCAACCAACACCCTTAGGTCCTTTTCATCCGGGCTGCTCTCAATCCATTTTCCGCCCAGCCTTTATTTGTGCTTGGGATTGCCCTAGCCCAGGTGCAGTACCTTGCACTTGGCCTTGTTGAACCTCATGAGGTTTGCACAGACCCACCTCTCAAGCCTGTACAAGTCTCTGGATGGCATCCCTTCCCTCCAGCGTGTTGACTGCACCACGCAGCTTGGTGTCATCAGCAAACTTGCTGAGGATGCACTCAATTCCACTGTCCATGTCACCCACAAAGATGTTAAACAGTGCCAGTCCCAGTACTGACCCCTGAGGAATGCCACTTGTTAACAATCTCCTCCTGGACATTGAGCTGTTGAGTGGCAACTCTTTGTGATCATTCAGTCAATTCCTTACCCACTGGTTTCCATGATCTTGCCAGGCATAGAGGTGTGACTGACTGGCCTGTAGTACCCCAGGCCTTCCTTTTTTCCTTTTTCAAAAATGGGGCTTATTTCCCTTCTTCTGGTCAGTGAGAACTTAACCGTACTGCCATGGCCTCTCAGATTCAATGGACAGTGGCTTCGTAACTACGTCTGCCAGTTCCTGCAGGACCAGAGTATGCATCTCATCAGGCCCCACAGACTTGTGCACCATCAGGTTCCTTAGATGGGCTCAGGCCTGATCTTCTCCTACATTGGTGGTTCATCATTCTTCCTGTCTGTGCCTTTGCCTTCTGGGATCCCAGACATGTGGCTGGAGCTCTTATCAGTGAAGGCTGAGGCAAAAATGTCACTGAGTACCCCAGCTTTCTCTATATCCTGAGTGACCAGGTCTCCCGTTTCCTTCTGGAGGTATGGGCTGGGTGAGCAGACAGTGAGGTAGGTTGAAAACTGGCTTAACGGCCTGATCTAGAGAGTAGTGATCAATGGTGCCAAGTGTCATTGAAGGCCAGTAACTAGTGGTGTACCTGAGTGGCCAATACAGCTGTTTTTAATGTAGCTGAGTGGAATGGTGTATGAAAACATTTTAAATATCTTGCAGTTTATAAAGATTCTGCAGATGAGATGTACATCTTCATGTGCTTACATCTATGCTGATCAAAAATAGGTTGAAAGCCTGGCTGGAACATACCTTTAAATTTTGTTGTCTTAAATTGGATTTGTTTTCTATTTAGTACATAGAGTTACCAGAGAGCTTTCCAGGCCTCATATCCTTTTGAAACTGAAAAGAAAACGTTCCAAAACATTTGGAAAAATTTTGTGATGCCTCAGTTCCTAATTGTTGCCACTGTCCCTGTGTATGTACAAATATGCTTTTTCCCACAGTGTGGTGCTATTGTGTTTAGCTCTGTAAAGCTAGTAACATAACTTGAAATAATTGATTCTTTTGAAGGGTGTAAGGATTAGGATTCTTCATCTGGGAAAGATTCTAATATTTTCACCCTTTTGAACACCACATTCAAGTTAAATTTCTTATAGCAGAAGCTGTCAGCGTGGACAAAGCTTGCATGGGTATAGTGTCCTAGTAAATCTAATTATTGTTAAAGTTTTAGTGGCTTCACAGACATCTCTTGTTTTGCCTTGTAAACAGAAGCAAGATGTGGAATGTTTTCCAAAAGTAGTCTTTCACTGCTTCTGTCACAGAGACACAAATGAACGTGAGTTTTCCTGATATGTTTTCCATGTGGATTCCTATAGAAAAGGGAAAGAAAGTAAATCGGTACAACACCTAGGTACAATGTAGTTCTTTTTCTAAGCCAGTCTCAGTTAAATTAATTTGATCACTTGACTTTGTCATTGGACCACCTTTACTAAACCAGATGTGAATATCCCCCATAAGCTTAACTTAAAACCCTTATTTTATTTTACTTTTTATTATGAATTTGTTTCCCCTTTCCTGCCCCCTTAAACAACTATGAGATTAAAACAGTGTTAACCATTTGGGATGCTATATTAAGACCTACCTCACATTGAAAGTGAGACATAGTAAACTTAGGTCATAATTAATCCAACAAAATATGTCCAGCTGCTTGCAGGTCATAAACAGTTATCAGTTCTGCTTTTTTTTTTTTGTAATTGTGAATCAAGTATTTGTGTTTGCAGGGAGGAATGTGTTTCTTAAGACTTTGATTTACACTAATGTAGCTGTGAGTGATGCTAGTAGACCTTTCTTTGCTTTGTATGGCATGCTCTTTAAGTATACCATCTTCCATCCCTGCTACCCTCCCCCAGTTGTATTCAGTGATTTCAGATTAATTTTTTTTCATCACATTCTTTTTTTTTCTGTTGCATCTTTCTGCCTGCAGAGACACCTGTGCAGCCGTAATGTTTATTCTCCTCTTTGTTAGCCATGTGGCTCTGCAGTTCTAAGCCTCTCTCCTGTTACGGAGATCCAGTGCCAAATAACAAAATTAGCTTATTTAAATCTAGTTACAAAAAGGTATTAGTTCTTGAATTTGTCTTGCTGATTTAGTACGCATATACAAGCTTCTGCTTGAAGGTGATGTAATGAATGGCCTGTTTGCTATAATTGTTTACTTCTGAATTCATGGCATCCTTTAATGTAACATGCTCTATAGTTATTAAAGGTGTGAAGGGCTTCAAGAGTGGTGTTGGCAACAAACTTAATAGGGTGTTGCTTAAGCTTTAAAATGTTTTGAACAAACTGAGGCTCATGCAGTTATTTTTAAGTTATTGCATCTTAAATAAATAAATCTTCAAGTAACTGTTAAATAGGCTAATAAGATTTATCTGGCCTTCACCATGTTTCTGCTATAAATAGATCTAAAACCAGTCCTTGGCAGCAGGCTGCTTAGCAAGCTTCTGTGTGGCTTTACAGCTTGAGTTGTTATGTCTGGGAGACCCACCTGGTGAGTAAGCTCACTTTTAAATGGACTTTTTTTTTTCAGTGGTGAAAGTAAAGAAGAGGTGAAACTCAGAGTGAAGGAAAAGAGGAAAGTGGCTGGATCCATCTAGCAATTTTAGCTCTTCTGAAATCTTCAAGAGTTAACAGCATGTCATTGCTACCACTTTAATGAGATAAATAAACAGATCCTCAAATATCCAAAGTATTCTTTTTTTTTTCTTTGAGTATGCTATACTTAACACATGCAATTTCACACAATTTATAATTTCCTCAATGGCTGAAAAAACACAAGTAAAAATTCAGTATGTGAAAGAGCATAGAAGACCACTTGCTCTGAACTTGCTACTCAGGAAGAGTAAATATAAAATATGCACCTCATAGTTTAATTATATTTGAGCATGTGTCCCAATTTAGAGCACAAATAAGGTAACTGGAAAGAATATCCTCAAAATTTTCTACAATAGAATGGGAGGTCAAATAGAATATATATGAGAGAGAGAATTTAAAAATTGTTTGAGTGGAACAGGACTTAAATGATACGGTAGTCATCTGATAAATAATTAGTTCTTTAAAGAATGTCTGTTTAGACTCATTTCTGAATTTGCTTAAAACTGAGTATACATGCATATATAAAAGTGGTTCCAGTGCATCAAAACTGTTCTCAGTTATGCACTATGCATACAAATAGATGATACGTATTTGAGGTGACATACTGTACGCTGTAAGGGTTTTTTTGCAAAGCAACATGCTTTTTTCTGCACAGTGCAGTGACAGAGGGAGGAATTTCATGAAAGGCAAAGCAGCATCTTGATTACCAGTGCCAAGATTTCTATGTTTAACTGCCAGTAGTATTGAAATCTGCCAGTTATATACTGTCTGCAAGCTGGTTTTGCTTTTGTACCTAATGCTTGAATTAGCTGTAGTATCCACTTGCTTGTAAGTATTGGCCTCTTAGAACATTAGGCATGTTTCTGATTTTCATCCTAGTCACACAGAATTTTAATTTCAAAACACAATTACTGAAACCAACAGCTGGAAAACTAATGGTTTTTCATTATGCTAGTGAATTGAAAAATACAGCTGAAAAATAACCAGTACAGCAGCAAATAACAATTTGGACAAACTTTTTTATCTGCATTTTTTGTGCAGAGAGTATTAGTAATGCACATGTGCATTTCCACTGAACTTAATTCGTTTGTTTTTTAAGGAGATGGCTGTAGCCTTAATGCCAGCCGACGATAAACTTCTATTATTCTGTAACAAAACTGTTTTGTAGCATAATCATGGCAAAGACATTTAATACCAGTATTTAAAGACAATGGATTTCATGAGCCCTGAACTCCTGGAAAGTACTTCTTTTGCAAATACAGGAGTAAATAAAAAAAATGAGTTTGAATAATACTTGAAGAATGTATTATTGGGGTGTTTTATGTGGAACTTTAATTTTCAAACTTGAATTTTCTTTTGGTGTTAGATAACTGAGTGTCATCGTTTCACACTGATGGCTACCGAAGCACCACCCTAACACTCACTCGCCTTCCTCTCTACTATGGAAAAGGGCTTAAGGGTTGAGATAAGGACACAGAGATCACTCACCAGTTATCAGCACAGGCAAAACAGACTCAGCGTAGGGAGATTAATATAATTTATTGACTATTACTAACAAGCTAGAGAAAAAAGAAATAGAAAACCAACTAAAACCACCTTCCCCTCATCCACCCTCTTCTGTGTCTTCCCCCCAAACAGCACAGGGGAACAGGCAATGGTGGCTGCGGTCAGTCCCTGAGGCTTTGTCTCTGCCGCTCCCTCACGGTCCCTCCCTGCCCCTGCTCCCCGTGGGGTCCCTCCCACGGGATGCCGTCCTTCCCCAGCTGAGCCTGCGGGGGCTGCCCACAGGCAGCAGCTCTTCAAGCACTGCTCCCACACGGCTCTGTACCACGGGGTCCATCCGTCCCCCAGGAGCAAACTGCTCCAGCACGGGTCCCCCACGGGTGGGCGGCAGCTCCCCCCAGGCCCCTGCTCCTGCGTGGGCTCCTCTCCACGGGCTGCAGCTCTGGCCCGGGGCCTGCTCCTGCGGGGGCTCTCCATGGGCCGCAGCCTCCTCCAGGCCACATCCACCTGCTCCACATAGGCACCTCCACAGAAGGAGAGGATATAGTCTGCTACGTTGCTACTGCATATTGTGTTAAAATGTTCTCTATACATCTTCTCCAATAACCGAAACATCTCAAAATAATACTGAAATGCTTTTCTAGAAGCACAATTAAATGTCCTTTTTATAGTATTCCTGTGCATGATCTGTGACCTAAATGTTACTTTTTAAATAAATAAAGAACAGCAAAACCCCACAAGCATATGCAACATGTAGTCTCCCCAGAACTGATACACGTTTTGTGTTGAAGTCATATTCTGTGCACGTGGAAGCTCTACAGCGTTTCACGTAATGAAATAGCATTAAGTGAATATGGTGACCAGAAGGAATACATGCAGAGTATAGTTCCACGTATTAAGTTTTAAATGTGTCTCAGATCATACCACTTGATGAGAATTCTGCAAGGGGCTTCATTTCGTCATGGCCCTTATGAGTAATGTATTATTTTGTTAGATGTGCAGACTGTGATTATCAAAACTCCTTCTGTAACCATGTGTGGTTTTTCTATGTGCCTGTGTCACTGACCTGTGATTAAAACTGGACCAACAGAGAGAGTGCCCAGCTTTGTGTCACTTGAAGTAATCATTTGTATCCATGAAATTTTGTGAGTTAATGAGAGCAATTTAAGAGACAAATTAGAATTTCTACTAGTTGTAATGAGTGTTTTGTCCTACACTTTTTATGCATTTGGGGAATTTAATATAGTTAGAATAACTGCTCCTTCATGCTAAATTATTATGATATATTCTAACAAAATTGGAAAGCAATTAGTAAAATGCATGTTGTTAGGAGATTAGAATTACGTTAAACAGTTTTCAGAACTCATTAGAGAAGTATTGTTTCTGAAAGCTTTTTTAAACCTGTATGAGCAGGGCTACCTAACTTCTGCTTGCAAACACTGATCTTTCGTAGCTGTTACAATCTAAGCATAGTACTCTGTTGCTAAAATTATTTGCTTAGTTTCCTTAATACTGGTAACAATAGGGCTATAATTCCAATATTAGAGGCATTTAGAAGCTTTCCCCATTTCTGGATCATGGCGTGCTTTTCCTGCAGTTAAAATACTTTGCATAAATTGAGTTAACACTTGTTCAAATAGAATTCTGTGCTGTCTTTTCTAAATACACAGAAGCAAATGTATATCAAGATTATTTGTAGACAATGTATGTTTGTACTGAAAATATCAAGCCATCTTTGAAAGAGTTGCATCAGGTTTACTATTTGCTACTTATTTAACTGTGTTTAAAGAAATCCCACTTTTAAAGTATCTTTTTTTTTAAACTCCTTTCTGTATTGGTTGCCAGTATAAGTATCATTATTCACAACAGAGAGAAGGTGAGCCAGTAAAAGAAATTATCTTCTTGTATCTATTTTTGATACAGTGAATTCTTTGATACAGTGAATGCAAATAGATTTCATACAACTTGCACGTATTTTGGCCTCTAGGTGATCAAAGTGTATGTATTATGCCTTAGGGGATATACCTGTGATCTTTACTAAAAGGCTAGCAAATAAATTCAACTATAAAATCCAGTTGTTTAAATTGCATATTTGTTAATTCTGTCCATGGCTTAGTTTAGGATTGTTCCCACTGCCTCTCCAAGAAAGCCTTCTGTAGAGCTGGCAGGCTGAAAGCAATCCAGATATGAGCCAAGTGCTATTGCTTGACCTTGACTCCAGGAACTGGTCTTTGATTCTCTTATTTGGCTGTATAGACATGAACTACACAGCTTAAAGGTCAATTTCCAACTCCTTGCATCTGAATGTACAAAATTGTAAGCTGAAAAAAAATGTTTTAATTGTTGCCTTCGATTACAACTATAATGTTCCTAACTTTATAGTAGATATGAAACAATTAGGTATGGGTATTTAATTTTTTTTTTTTTTTCCAAATTATCTAGACTGCAGGTTGGTGTGATTACAGAGGGAGAATGTAAAGAGATGGTCAGAATTAATTAAAAAATAATTAAATTTATCAAAAAATAAGTACATCTACAAAAGCTAGAGCACAGAAAAGTAGGTATGGTCTCTTGAGGTCTAATAGTAGCAGAAGTATGAAAGAGTGTAAGGATACTGCTGCACATAGAGTACATGGTGCTTCCGTAGAACTTGGAAGATTGTTGTAATACCTCTTATGTTTTACAGTGGCTATAGTATACCCCCTGTGAATTCTCTGGAAAAAAAAAAAGGGGGGATGTCAAGAGATGAATTAGGTGATGTAAATAAATTTGAGATAGTGCGTATTGCTTTATCTAGTCACTTTTTAAGATTCTTTTTTTCCAAAGGGAAACTATGTAATAGTTTTATTATTTGTTACAATTCTTCATTTGTTTGATATTTCCTTTGTTGGTGGTGATGCTTTTCTGCAGGTGTCCGTCTCACAGTAGTGTAACTTAGTATTTCCAGGCCACAGCAATATATAACATACTTAACTCCTAATGTTGTTTGAGTAAAGAGGATGACTCTTACACAGGCTTTTATCAGAAATGCGTGAGCCATAATACTCCTTTGGACTTTCACAAATTCTGAAGTGAAAAATTCTCTGACAGTTTAATACATAAAAATTAGCATACACTTCCCTGAAAACCAATGTGCAAGAAACATACATCACTGTAAATCCCTTTCTATTTGCAGCGTAAATTGCTTTAAATAATGATGTGATTTATTTTACCATATTTACAATGTAATTTTTAGAAATGATTAGATTTTTTTTATAACAAAAATATTTTTTTAAGTCAAGAGATCTGCAGTGTGGTAGGTATTTTTCAGATCACAAGTGCTCTTTTGAATTAAGTTTCCTGATCATTCAACCTTAAAGTGCTTTGATGTGTTTCATATGGTAGAGTGAATCCCAGAGTGAGAACTGATTTCTTTTTGAATGAAACTAAACTGAAAAATGAGCTCTAAAGGTGCACATAATGCCCTCCAACTGTTAATGGATATTTAGTCCATGGGACCAGACTAGAACAGTTTCAGAGCAAAACCTCTGAAGACACTTGCAGTGTGAACATCTGGGTTCTCAATACACTTTCACACTACCATTCTATTCCTATTGCACTGCACCTCTTACTAATGTGGAATTATGCTCTGGTACATAATTTGAAATGATTTTTTGACAGTAGAGGTGTTGCAGAATGTTCGGCTGTCCTATTGAATTTGACAAATGACTTTATTTGTTGTGTTGTCTTTTTTCTCTTTTTGGATGAAACTATTGGTACAGATTGATTTACTGAAACATTTTGGGGCATGTGAATGCAGTAGTAATGAAGTATGTGGGATTGGATAGTAGTTTTATTGCTTTAGGTATCTGAATACTACCACTTAAAGATAGGGAGTTATTGCTACTCTGAAGAGGATGGGAAAGGGCAGGGATAACCACCTTTTGCCAGTATTACCTTCACCACAGCTCTGCTGCTCCAATAGGAAAATCACATGGGGTTGACTTGGTTAGTATGGACTGATTTAAACCTCGTCACATTTTGGTTGTATCTTAAATCAGAAAAACAAAAGTGGAAGTTGCATCATTGATGCTCTATTTATAATGAGCTTGCCCTTTAAATAAAGACAAACCTGTGCCATATTTTACATCACCAGAGTTTATTTTCTTATTGAAGTGAGACTGCTGTGTGGCTTTGTTCTGGGGTGGCCTTCAGCATGTAGCAGGCTTGCTCAGGGACAGTGCCAGTTACACTCCAGGTTCTTTGTGTTGCAGTGGGCAGGTTCAACAGCAGTGCTGCTCTGTAGGTTGGCTGCTGCTAACTTCTGAAATTTAGTATGGATGAAAGCAAGGAATCAACTGACATCTTTTAAGGTGCAATAAACCAGGATATCTAATTGGTGTGCTGAAAGCCAGATCTGACAGTTAAGATAGATTTATATGGCCCTGAGAAACACTGACACAGGACAGCCCATCCCAAAGTCAGGGATATTACTGCTGGATTACAGGTGGGCCTAGTGGCATTTATTGGCTGAGCTGCAACGTCTTGTACTTCTGGTTTAACAGTCTGGCACACCCATCTGGGAATGAAAGTGACATCTGAGAATACAGAAATTGGTCACTTCTTACATAAATTCCTTTGAAAGTACTCTTGTTGGTTTTTACGAATGCTAAGAACTCTCAGACTGTCTCCTTTTCCTGGGATTTTGGAGCTGAGGTGGCTCAGTGCTCCCTCCTGTCCTAGCCAAGCTAGACATTCAAAAAGAGACTACAGAATTTTGTTGTTTATCTTGAAGCTTATCTTGGCAGACAGAAATACAGTAACTTTTACCTGATAGTTTACCATCTGGAAAACTTGATCAGGACAGGAGGTTATTCTCATTTCACCAGGGAAGCTCTTCTGTGCTCTGTCATTTGTGCATGCAGCTGAATTGTACAAGGATAACAGATAATCTCAAAGGCACTCAAGTACATGAGAGGATAGCTTTTGATTTGTGAGGTTCCAGATGTTGGCTGTGATGTGTTAAGACACATAAACCTGATTATCAACACTGATGTGTAGACTTTATATGTAGTTTGCTTGTCCTGTAATAGCAGAACAAAATATGTTCAATGTACTGTGTATTGTACAGTTAAAATGCTATAGTGTTGCTGTTTTGCTGTTTTTCTTTTTTTTTTTTTGTCAGTTTCATTTCATTATTGAGAGGATAATGTAATTACAGATCATGTAAATGATTGGAAATTGATCTGAAATACAGGCACTATATCTTTCAGTCAAGCACAAGTCCGTGGGACCTGAAGAAATACATCCCTGGGTCCTGCAAGAACTGGCAGATGTAGTTGCTAAGCCACTGTCTATCATATTTGAGAAGTCACGGCAGTCCGGTGAAGTTACCACTGACTGGGAGAGGGGAAACATAAGCCCCATTTTTTAAAAAGGAAGACCCAGGGAACTACAGGCCTGTCAGTGTTATCTCTGTGCCTGGCAAGATCATGGAGCGCATTCTTCTGGAAACTAAGCTAAGGCACATGAAAATAAGGAGGTGATTGGTGACAGCCAACAGGGCTTCACTAAGGGCAGGTCGTGCCTGACAAATCTGGTGGCCTTCTACAACAGGGTTACAGCACTGGTGGATAGGGGAAGAGCCACTGATACCATCTACCTGGACTTGTGCAAAGCATTTGGCACTGTTCCCCATGACATCCTTGTCTCTAAATTGGAGAGACATGGATTTGATGGATGGACCATGGACGAGGAATTGGCTGAATGATCACCCTCAGAGAGTTGCAGTCAATGGCTCAGTGTCCAGATGGAGATCAGTAATGAGCAGTGTTCCTCAGGGGTCAGTATTGGGACTGGCACTGTTTAACATCTTTGTTGGAGACATGGACAATGGGATCGAGTGTGCCCTCAGCAAGTTTGCCGACAACACCAAGCTGTGTGGTGTGGTCAACATGTTGGAGGAAAGGGCTGCCATCCAGAGGGATCTAGGCATGCTTGAGAGGTGGACCTGTGTGAACCTCATGAAGTTCAAAAAGGCCAAGTGCAAGGTCTTACACCTGGGCTGGGGCAACCCTAAGCACAAATAAAGGCTGGGCAGAAAATTGGTTGAGAGCAGCCCGGATGAGAAGGCCCTGACTGTGTTGGTTGATGAGAAGCTCAACATCATCCGTCAATGTGCGCTTGCAGCCCAGAAAGCCAAATGTATCCTGTGTTACATCAATGGCCAGCAGGCTAAGGAAGGTGATTTTCCTCCTCTGCTCTGTTCTTGTGAGACTCCAGTCTGGTGCCCCCAGCACAAGAAGGATGTGGAGATAGTAGAACAAGTCCTGAGGAGGGTCATGAAGATGATCAGAGGGTACAGGTTGCCCAGAGAAGCTGTGGATGCCCCATCCCTGAAGGTGTTCAAGGCCAGTCTGGATGGGGTTTTGGGCAACCTGGTCTGGTGGGAGGTGTCCCTGCCCATGGTTGGAACCAGGTGGTCTTTAAGGTCCCTTTCAACCCAAGACATTCTGTGGTTCTGTGAACCTTCAATATGACCAATGTTAAGTTAGCTCAATCATTTTGATGCAGAAATTTGTACAATAAAATATATATGTTTGTACAATATATAGTAAGTTCAGGTCTGGGAATACCTAAGGAAACAGGACATACGTAAGTCTGCAGTCCCTGATGTGGTGCAACCACAAGTGCTGAGGGAGCTGTCTGATGTCGCTGTTGGGCCATTCTTTATAATCTTTGATCGATTATGGTGACTAGAGGCCAGTAACTAGTGTGTACCTGAGGGGCCCATACTGGGCCCAGCCCTGTTTTAAGTTTTATTATCTGGAGGATGGGGGCAGAGCATGCTCTCAGGAAGTCTGCAGATGACCCAGAACTGGGAGGAGTAGCTAGTAGCCAAGAAGGTTGTGCTGCCATCCAGAGGGACGTGGACAGTTTGGAGAAAGGGGCTGTTGGGAACCTCTGGAACAAGAGGAAGTGCAGAGTCCTGCAGGTGGGGAGCTGCTGCCCAGCTGGAAAGCAGCTCTACAGGAAAGGACCTGGTGTTCCCAGTGGACACCAAGCTGAACATGAGCCACCAATGTGTCCTTGTGGCAAAGAATGCTAATGGTATCCTGGGCTGTGTTGGGCAAAGTATTGCCAGCAAGTGGAGGGAGGTGATCCTTCCCCTATGCTCAGCCCTGGTGGGACCACCCCTGGGTTCACCACTCTTTTCACTGCCAGGACAAGAGTCAGTGGGTACAAACTGGAATATGGGATGCTCCATCTGAGTGTAAGAAAACTTTTTTTAAAATCTTTGAGGGTGACCAAGCACTGGCACAGTGGAATCCCCCTCCTTGGAGATCTTCAGAAGCTGTTTGGCCATGGTCCTGGACAACCTGCTGTTGGTGTCCTTCCTTGAGCAGGGGATTGGACCAGATGACCACCAGAGGTTTCTTGCAACCTCAACCATTTTTTGAGTCTGTGAAATACATGAAAAGTCAGACCTGGGATTTTTCAGATGTTTTATTTAGACCTGTTTTTGCTAACAGAATCTTTTGTCCTTTAACACGGACAGACAGTGGAGCTATGCTTTCATATCTTTGTTTTAAGCTGAATTAAGTAAGAAGTGCTTCTGAAGGAGGTGATACTTCCAGTGACCAGCAGAGAATTGAAAACTGACTCTTACGCTTAGAACCAGTTCTTTGTGATGGGTTGTTTTCCACTAGGTACATTTCTTACTTGTCGCACTCCTGAGGCCACACAACTGCCAATGCCAATATAAAGAACCTGGCAGAATCACGTGCCTGGAAGGACAGTTTCCTCATTTGATGAATTACCTGTATAATGGCTCAGCTTAAAGAAGTCATCAAGCTGTAGTCCAAGTGGCAGCCGGAGTCATTTTTGGAGTCTCCCCAACCTTCTTTGCTCTTGAAAAAGGTCCAGAGGTGCAGCAGACCACAGGAAAGTATCTTCTGGCCAAAATAATCTGCTTTTGTGTAAATGAGCTGCATACTTGCCTAGCATGGAAAGCTGTCTGCTTGTACAAATTCGTTAAAAGTTATATATATATAACTTTTATATTATATATATATTTGGTACTCTTTGGTTTTGACCCAATATGTTACCTAACTTACATTTAAATTATTGTAAGGCACGTATTAAAATATTTACACTTTTGCAGGGGTTGTTTCTAGATCTACGTAACATTTTGTATTGTGTTCACTTGTTCGTTATGTGATGCAGTGAGGGCAGGAACTATGCTTTCAAATAAAATGAAAGCATTTGTTATCTGTATTTAGGTGTGAAGTAGTAGCCTGAACTGCAACATATAAAAATTGTTAAATAATTCAACACAGTGTATTTTTAGACTTGTTAAATATCATAGTACCAAATCATGCATAAACGTTATATTATCAGCTTTGCTAATAATATATCCAGAAATAACCTTTTTTGTTGTAATTTCTGGATAGCTAATTGGCTAAAAATGCCATGGCCGTAAATTGTTTTATTAATATTTAAGCTATGTTTACTAAAATCCTGAGTAGTACTTGCAAAAGCTGCATGTCAGTGGTAGAAGAGAGTTACAGAGGCAAAGAGATTATAAAAGCTGCAGATACATGCAGAACCTTGAATTTACATTTCAAAATCTCTTTTTAAAACAATCTCTTATGTATGAAACAATCTCTTATGTATGAAAATACACTGCTCATGGGTAAGCCAGTGCAGTACTCGTGTCTTAAAGCACCAGAAGCCATACAGAATTGACCAACATCCTCCAGAGAGGGTCTGGATGTCCTGCAGGTGTTAATCTTGTTTGAACTTGGTGAGAATTGTTTGAACAGTGGAGATTTGCAGCTTCGTAGGTTTGTTGTGTGGTTGTTTTTTTTTAACTGTGTTGCTTACAGAGCTATTAACAACGTGCACTGATCGGAAACAGTTGGTGAAAAAGAAATTGCATGCTAGAAAATTTGGCTCCTGTGGCCTGCTTGTTCCTGCCTTGAGGAGAAAGCCTTGTCCTTTTTACAGTAGCTGTATGAGAATGGATTGAAGGACCGTCAAACCTGACATATCGGCATAGATTGACTGTGCCCAGCATTTGATTTTAGATAGCCTATTCTGTGTTTGGAAGGAGAACAGTTGTTTAGAGGCTTCTGACAGCTAGTAGTAGATTCCTGCTCCTGCAGTCTGTCCAATGTATAACCTTCTGTCTGGTTGCTGGGAAAGCAGTCAATCTTGGAAGACTTCTGTTCAGATATATTATAATTTTTTTGTGCCTTGTACTGAATTATGAAGACTGTTGAACTTTGTCATTCAGTCACAGTTTCAGTGCTTAATGACATTGGTACAGTCTCTGTTGATCTTAAGATACAAAGGAAGATGCCATGTGTAACGCAAGCAGTCAGCTGAAAATTTGAAAATAATGCATTTCCAGGAACTGTAGTTGATTACCTGTGACTAATGGGTTTCTCTTGTTTTCCACTTCCTTGAGTGTTTAGCTTTTATGGAGAACTTCTTAATGATATTACAAATAAGTCAAATATATGGGAAAAACAATATACTGAAACTGTAGCTCTTGCTAATAGGAAGTGCCTCCATTGATAAGGTAAAGTTACTCAATTACTGAAGGAGTTTTATCTAAAGCATTCTAGAGCATATGGTAATTTTGAGTGCTGTAAGGTTAAATAACAGAAGAACTGACGCAGTTCCATCAAACTTCAGGACCATACAGAGGAGAAGAATTTTAAGAGCTTGCTATGAAGTTCTCCTATATAATAGGAAAATAATAATATATTAATTATTTTATGTAATATTAAGAAGGTCTGAGCAGATTGTAATCTGTTGCTTTTGTTGACAGCTCTGTTTGTTTTCTTAACTTTCAACATAACATTTGCAAAATGTAAAAGACTGGAAAGCTCTGAGAAAAGGAGCATCATCCACTTACATTTTATTTTCATCAGAAAATTTGTGACATCCATATTTCTCTTCCTTGTGTGCGAAAGGCACAGGAGCTAGCTTTTTCTCTGTTGGTGAATATCACAAGGCTACTTAAATTCCGAATAAGAACTTCCATAAACTGCTGTTTTCGCACCCCAGAGTTGTCTTATTGGTCTCAGTAGAGCAATTGGGAACTTAATTTAGGCATATTGTGATGGGGTTTTAGAATGTTCGTTTTTTTAGAGAACTGTATTAAAAAGGGGGATATTCTGCTATATAATGTTGGTAGATAGCAAGTTTCTATACACTCTGCATTTCACTCCCACCCCTTCAGAAGAATCAAAAGGTAAAGGAGCAGCGTCCACTGCAGATTTATTCTGTTCCTGGTACCAAGGGTTTACCTGGGGAGAGGGAATATGATAGATACCAAGGTATTATTGTGCTACCATGTGCTGTTGTGAATAGGGAGGCGTATCAACGTAAAAACATGGCTGGTTTTCAGAACCTTTAACATGCCTTTGCTGTAAGAGTTTCAGAAATGAGACTTTTGTGGTACTCAGGTAATTATTATTTTTTAAATCTTGCATATGGACTTAAATAACTATCAGGTGTTGTAATGGTCTATATTCTTAATGTATTCTGCTCTTTCCTTTCCACTCTCCGTAGAGGTTGTTTGTTTGTTTTTAACTTAAATTCCATTCCTGGCATTTTGAGATAAAGATCTAATGCACAACATAAAGTATTGATTAAAATATTGTGTAGGATTGTCTGTGGTAAGATCGTGATCTGAAGCTAAACCTTTTTCGATAGATCTGTAAGATAGATAGGGAAACAGAGGAGATAGGACTTTACATTCTAACCAAAAATCCAAATCCACTCTTGACTAAACACAATAGTCTTTTTTATAATTCATGAATATAGACTTTGCCAAACAAGAATGGGCTCATTGTGTTCCTTTTTAGCTCATAATTTGTAGATATGGAGTTTTCCATGTGCTAAAGACAGTTATTCTTGAAAATTGCACAGCGGTAATTGCCAGGGGGCATGGTAAATTTCAGTAACACATAGAGTTTGCAGTTTTATTGGGATTTTTTTTTAACTTTTGTGAAGAAACGAGAAAATTTATGTACTTGCTCTGTTTTTACTAATCCATAGATTTTAGCTAATGGGTGAAAAGAGTAAAGAAAGTAGAAAAGCTAATGAAAGAGGTTTTATCATGTGACGGGCTGACAGGAGTTATCAAAGTCATTTTTTTTTCCTGGTCTTTGAAGCTAAATTTTGAGGCACTTCATAGTCAACAGCAATTTTGTGTCTTTTAGCAAACTTAAGATCTGTGACTGATTAATTTTGTTCAGGTATGACTTTTACAGGATGGATTTAAATGTTGTGTGATCAGCAATTTCATTGTGGATGTATATTGAAAGCAGCTCTGAGAAGGACCTGGGGGTGCTGGTTGATAGGAAGCTCAACATGAGCTGGCAATGTGCACTTGTAGCTCAGAAAGCCAACTGTATCTTGGGCTGCATCGAAAGAAGGGTGGCCAGCAGGGTGAGGGAGGGGATTCTGCCCCTCTGCTCTCGTGGGACCCCACCTGGAGTGCTGTGTTCAGCTCTGGGGCCCCCATCATAGGAAGGACATGGGCCTGAATGAGTCATGAGAGGAGAGTCATGAGTGTTAGAGCACCTATCCTATGAAGACAGGCTCGGAGAGTTGGGGTTGTTCAGCCTGGAGAAGAGGCACAAAGGAAACGTTTTAGTGGCTTTCCAATCCCTCCAGGGGCTTACAGGAAAGCTGGGCAGGGACTCTTTGTCAAGGAGTGCAGTGACAGGACACAGAATAATGGCTTTAAACTAAGAGAGGATAGGTTTTGACTAGATACAAGGAGGAAATTTTTACTCGGAGGGTGGTGAAGCACTGGCACACGCTGCCCAGAGAAGCTGTGGATGCCCACAGCTGGAGGTGTTTGAGACCAGCTTGGATGGGGCTTTGGGCAGCCTGGTCTGGTGGGAGGTGCCCCTGCCCATGGGAGGGGGTTAGATTCAGATGGTCATTATGGTCCCTTCCAACCAAAGCAATTCTATGATTCCATGTATGCTTCTGATCATTATCAAATTTATTATCAGCATATAAATTATTAGGGTTTTCTCTTACTATCAACGCACTACACAAAATGTTTTTGTTCTGGTATGCTACAATTAATTAAAATATGTAACTTTAATATAACAAAACTATAACCACAGACATTTGTATTTTATGAAAGAGTGGATGTAACTGAAAACTTAAAATCTATACGGATGCTTTTATCAGGCTTTTTCTTCAGATTGAAATAACTTTATCTGGTAACATGTTGTTGTTACCATGAATTAATTTGCATGGTTGCGCTATGCAGGATAAGAACTCCAGTAGAATTAACTATAGAAGGATGATCTGATAACTGTTTAATGTAGGTTCAGTAACAAACTTTCAGATACACTTAGTTTTCAGAGAAGAAAGTCTTCACAGAAGATTTGACTTGAAAGTATTAGAATATCTTTGGCATACAGCAATTTTACGCCTGTGTGTCTGAGTGTGTATACATAGGCAGATATGTAAAATTGATGATGTACTTACTCAGCTACCTCAACTGAAACTCCATGGAAGGGCTAGATCCAGCTTGGATATCTCCTTGAAACTGCTGTTATTTTAAGCATTTCAATTCCTGTGTTAGTTTTGCTAGGGAGTTGGAAATGGGAATTCCCTGTGGTACACAGAAATTGCTGCTCTAAATATGTTCTCACACGTTGTTCATTTTAGTATAAAACTTAGTTTAGTGCTATCAGTTTAATAACATTTCCATCTGCAGGGATGTTTCTGAGCTTCTAATGAAGCCATAATTTGTTACAGAAATGTTCTGGGTATGGCAGAGACACTAATGTAAGTTGGAAACTAGTGTGTTCAGCTGAGATATGAACAAAACTCTCATTCTGATAGTTATCTGAACAAATAATCTTTGTATCTTGATGATGAAACAGAAAACAACCTGGTTAAAGTTCCCTTCTAATTCTGACATTGTAAGATGTAAAAGATAATTTCTGACATAATTTTTTCTTTCTATTGCTCTGAATTTGCCATTACTCTTTTATTTTTATACTTAGGCAGGTATACTAGTAAGCTACAATAAGTTTCTCTCCTGCTGTCATTTCTGTGCTAGGGCTGTTACCTTACTCCTTCCTCTCAGGAGCCTCAGTTGCATCTTACAGTTGCTGCAGTGAAATCTCTCCCTGACCTTTGTGAGCCCTTTCTTGTTTGTAAGCATGGGATGTCAACAGCCCATTTCCTCTCGTTGGTTCCTTGATCACCAGTGTCAGGGAATTACCATCAGTGTACTCAGAAACCTGGAGTGCTGCACCCTGCTGGTTTGTCCCTCCAGCAAATACAGGGGTATTTAAAGGACACAATGAGGACCGGGGTCTGCAAACATGGGGCTCCTTCCAGTTTTCTAAGTAAGCCTCATCTACTTTTGCCTGACCAGACAGGCTGTAGCAGGCCCCCACCACAACGTTGCCCGTGTTGTTTGCACACTAATCCTGACCTATAATCTCTCACCTGGCTCCCCGTCAGTCCCAAGGCATACGTAGAAGTCAGATCCCCCTTCCTAATGAGCTTGTATCCATCCTTTGCAGCACTCTAATGGTGTGCGCCAGCCCACCACATCTTGTGAACCAAATGAGATAGTATCCCTACAAGTGTAGCAGACCTC
This sequence comes from Oxyura jamaicensis, assembly GCF_011077185.1. Lineage (NCBI taxonomy): Eukaryota > Metazoa > Chordata > Aves > Anseriformes > Anatidae > Oxyura > Oxyura jamaicensis. The sequence goes on from NC_048893.1 coordinate 115,337,529, forward strand.
TGACTCTTCATGTTTGTTTCCCTGTAGTGTCAGTTATCGTACAGGCACCTAAGAGAGACAGCCGGTTGTGGTGATTACCCAGGAAAGGTATGAGCACTGTCCCTGTGCTGTCCTGTGAGTGCTGCTTCTTTATGAAGCTTGAAATTGGTCTGTTTTAGCCTTCACAGTCATTACAAAGTTTCTCCTATCCATATCATCCTGCTCACCGGGCTTGCCAAATTGGTCCTTTGTTGGCTATTGACTGGTCCTTGTTTCCCTCCTCCAACATTCCTAGCTGGCTTTTGTCCTACCTGGGTACACCCTGCCTCTTGCAGTCCTTGATCCTCAAAGAGGATCCCATGCTCCTAAAAGCCCAATAAAACCCTGTTGCCGACTTGAGCTGCACAACTGGTTGCCTAGTTAGTATGACTTAAAACTCCTACATGGGTGTTTGAAGGCAATAAATACAAACATAAGCTTTCATTAAAGCTTTAGAGTTTGTTTTTGGTTGTTTTATGATTTTCATTTGTATATGTTTCACCCAAATTATTGGGTGTCAGGTATTTTTATATTTTTACATCTTTACAAGTAGGGCTGTGCAGTTATTTGAAACCCCTGCCAAAAGGAAGTTGCTTTCTGTGGTTAAACATACTTTGTGTATTCTCTGTGAAACCTAGAAAGTATTTTTCTTTTTTTCTCTCTCTTTAAACAATTTTGACTAGAAAAGCATAATGAAGAAGAAATAGTATGGTAGTTTGGTTTCCTCTTCCCACCCTCCCTGCCAGCTCTTTTCTCCTTACTCCCTTTTTCTAAATGTTGCCTTTCTTAGCAGTTAACTTCTGGCTCTGGTTTGGATAGTTCTAATTTGTCTAAAAATATGGGTGGGCTTAAATTGTAGTGAAATATCTAATATAAAGCAGGAAAGGTGCAATGGTAGGATTCCATAGCATGTGTTCATACATGCTCAGTCCAGAAGTAATGGGCAATTTGAAATTTTGTTCAAATGTGTAACCTTGCTGTTGGAATACTTAAGATTTTTGATAACTCTGAGAATGTGCTTGTTCAAAAATAGCTATATTACATAGATAAATTCAATTTTTCTTGCTTGTTCAACAGACAGGGAAGTTGGTGGGGATATATGCTTCATCCTCCAGAAGTGTATTGCCTAGAAAAAAGCTGGAAGCTGCATTAATTTCTACTTCTGGGTCGTTTCTGGTGACAGCAGGACCTTGTGGCAGCCAAGCAAGCTAAACATGGGAATCCTTCAAAGAGGCAGCAGCAAATAGCAAGTTGCTTACTGAACAGTCTCCTAATTCTTTCTTTAGGGTTTCTACTAGTGTCAGTGGATTTATTTTTATTTATTTTTTAAGACCATTAGCACACAAGTGGTCCGGTATTTTGAGACAGCAACTGAGGGAATGACTTTTATGCTGTGTTCCAAAGCAGAGACCACTGCAGTTATGACTGCAGTTGAAATCAATTCTACTTCAATCTGAAAGAACATTTAGACTTTTTGCTTGGTGGTGTGATGGTTTGTAATGGAACAAACCGAGATCTGCTCGTGGACACAAGGTGTTGCTCATCTGCCCTGTTTCACTATTCAGTCCTTGAATAAAATAAGTGAAGCTGTTGAAGTGCCAGACTCTGTTCCTGGCCTGGACAATGAATTCAATTTCTTATTCTTGTCAGTCTTGTCAACCCAAATGTCAAATAATCACTTGCAGGAGTGTGGATTTTTTTAGTGCATGCATCTTAAATGAGTTGGAGTCAGTACTCTGATCCATACTGATTTCACAGTTCCAGGAATAGGTTGTTTTCTTTTTTGTTTGTTTGTTTGGTTTGGTTTGTTGGTTTTGTTTTGTTTTGTTTTTAAAGACAGTACTAAAGACCTTGTCCTCTCACCAAATAGAGGACAAGTTAGCATCCCTGTACCATCCCACACCAGTACTGGCACAAGTATTAGTACAGCTGTGTCTCTGAGCTGGCTGAGAAATGGATCCGGGCAATGTTTCCTCTTTTGTAATAAAAAGGGAAGAAAATTAAATGTGTTTAGTAAGCAATGGCTTTACATTTAGTTTTCTCTGGAAGGTTGTGAACACTTCTATTAAATGTTTAGTAGTTAGAAAAATAATGTTGTGGCTTTTTTCAGTAACGAAATTGCGAGATGATCATACGTTACATTATGTTGTGTGGATTAATAATTGTCTTGTAGGTGATTATAGTTAATTGTGTTGTAGTTAATGAGATATTTTGTATGGTATAGTCTTTTTAATGACAGGATCATGCTGAGGAGTGACCTTTAAATTAGCACATGAAGAACTGAGTTTAAAATTCACAAATAATTGTTTTCAGGAAGCTGGTCTCTCGTGTTTAAGTGTTCAGCTTTTTTTTTTTTTTTTTACATATACAGACAACAGTAGTTAATTTTCCTGCTAGTGTAACAGTATGCCTTCCAAATATCTAGTAAGGTGAAGAGCCCTATTTAGTTTTAAAGGTTTTTAAAGTTTTGGCTTTGTCCAAGACATCTTTGTTTTTTGAAATTAGTGAAAGTTAACTTCTCTAAACAAACTACTAAAAAGCCATTTGTTCAAATTTTAGAGAAAGGCTGAACTAATGCAAGTGGAATAGTTTAACGTATTTTAATAGATATATCTAGGCTGTTTAAATGCAATCTATTAAAAAGAAAAGCTGACTGTGAACAGTAGCTTACATGCATTAAATACATAGAAATACTTTTATCAAGAACTACTGTTAGAAACCTAACATCCAGATGGTGGAGAGAAACTACGTCTTTTCTGTGTCAGATTTTTCATTCCAGTATGTTGCTGAAAGCTTCAGATTTCAAGAGGTAAGAATTCATTCCTTTGTCCCCTGGAGAGAGAATTCAGCAGCCTTCTATAAATAACATAACCAGGAAGTTTTTTCCCAATATTCAGCTGAATGTTCTTAATAAATCCCATTAATCCTTCCATAATTTAAAATGTTATGTATCACTCTAAAGGCTGGTGATTTGAGTCATAAATTAAATTTCTGACATACTGGAAGTCTTCCAACATGTTTAAAAGAAAACCTCAAATATTTATGTTTTCCTTCACTTCATATATGATCTTGGTGACAACTTAGGGCATTTAAAACTAATCTGCATACTTCTGAGACGTACAAGAGAGACTTTCTTTTCAGGGTACTTTTCATTATTCTAACACATGAAGGTGTTTGGCAATTCAGAGGCCAAACTCAAGAAGGAAATACAGGAATTTTTCTTTCTGGATCAAGATTCTTAGGATAATTTAACTTCACTGATCAGTGCCACACCAGAGAACTTTCCCATTCGGAAGACCAATTCCCATTGGTCTCTCTCACAAACCTCAGTAACTTCTGCTTATTAGTTTCAGAGGGTCTTGCAAATTTCTATGCATGCAGAAATAGCTTTAAGGCTATCATTTTTAAGTGACAGCTAAACTGAACTGTTTGTTTGCTTTTGTTGTTGTTGTTGTTGTTTGTTGTTTTTTTATGTAAAATTCAAATATTGAGCTATAAAAATTAATTTTGAACTTACGAGAAATTCTGTTTAGATTCAGGTATTGCTTCTGTGGGTGATACTGATTTTGATCATCTGCGTATGCTTTAAAAACATTGTTTTGTTTGACTCTTCCCTTTGAGATCTTCAAGCATTAATCTTTTGAAGTTGTTTTGGTTTTGTCATACAGTGGCTCATCCCTAATGATGGAACGCTAATATCAAATCTAAGAACCCAATTACAAGTCCAAGAAAATCCTCCAAACCCCTTTTGAGTTACAAACTTCGTCAAATCCTAGCAACAACCACTCCTCTCCTGTTGTCAAAGTACAACAGCAATGCTATTGAAAAGTCTTCCTCAAATTCATACACAGAGAATTTTTCAAGTCTTGAGACTTAACTGTAGTGTAATGGTAGTAAATGGGATGGGAGTTTTATGGTGAAGAGAGAGGCACTCAAGTAATTTCTGTACCTTTTCCATACATTGCCATATAAAGGTGATATGCCTTTAAAGCCACGTGTTGTCGCATACACATAACAGCAGAATGTAAAGGTTACTTCCATCAAAAGCATTACGTTTTTCTATTACTTATGTAGTGGCCAATGCAAGTTAGTTGTACCTTCCTCTGTTGTTACAAATGTATGGGAATCTTCTGATTTATTGATTGATTGATTTTTAAAAACAGGAGTATTTTTGAGGCAACTAGATTAGCAGTGTTGTATTCCAAGCAATGAGAAAACCTCTTCCATCGGTCAGATCTGCTAGTGCTTCTCGCTTGCTTTCCTTTTTCATAGTTCAGGTTGCTGGTTTCTTCAAAACAGACAAAATGTTGATAATGTGCTAAATGTCAATTATTCCATAAAGGACGAAAGAAGAAATGAAAACAGGGCATTCAAAGAGGAAATAGTGAAAGAAGTGAAGGTTTCTCATTAGTCAGATTTGGATTAGTTGTCTGCCAGGTTATTTTAAAAGAAAAAATACTAAATTGAAGTGTACTAATTAAACTGGGCTTTTTTTTAAATGCAACATTTGGGGATAGTGGATGAGGATCTGAGCATCATTCAGAAAAAGAAAAAAAAAAAAAAACAAGGACTCATAGTGGAAATGACGAACTTCTAAATTCGGGATGCACCATTTCCACTTAAGAATGGGAAAATCAGTAACAAGCCTTTTGGGTAAGCTCGGGCTGATTGGCTGGAAACAACAGAAGAGAAGAAACCAGCTATCTGCTGGATTCTGAATCCAGCATCCAAGTGGCCATCTGAAGCGGGTGTGGAGAAGGCAAGTGTGGGATATACCAGGCACAATATTTGCAGAGAAGAAAGCGTTATAAGCATTGTGCAAGCTTTTGCAAAGACTTCATCTGGAGTATTACTCACAGTTCTGGTTGCTTCTGTTAAGTAAAATTAACACTGGAAGTGATGCAGGGAAGAGATTCCGAAACAAGACCCATTATTAAAAGGTGCATCTTGTGAGGCTTGGCAAACTCAGTGAGTGTAAGAGAGAGAAGGGGAGTAGTATGTAAGCTTAGTTTTGTTACAAAAACTAATGTACCTATAGTGGCCATTAAGAATTAAAACACAGAAACCTAAAATAGAATGACAGTGCAGGAGAGAGGGAAGTGCAAGAGTTTTCCCTTTTGGGAGCAGTTGATGCATGTAAGCTCACCTGAGGGCATAATTTCATGAAGGAATTTTTGGCAGCATGGGTTGCCGATATAGTCTCATTCTTTCTGAATTTGCTCTGTGCTATGTTTTCTCAAAAACACTTGTACTGCGAGAAAAACTATGTACAGTGGAGCCAACTATGTGTACCAAAGACTATGGGAGCCAAAGACTTTCTCATTTACATGAGTTCCTTTGGTTCGTTGCATGATTGCGCGTATACTGTATTGGTGCAGGAATGGGGGCTGGGGGCTGGAGGCATGTGTGAAGAACCATTGTGGTCTGAGATTGCATTCACTTTTTGTGGTAGCACTGCTGCCATTTGTTCCTGGTTTTGGCTTTGTCTTGCTTGCCCCAGCTCTTCATGTAACCATGACTGAAGCCACTTCAAGGAATTGCTGTGGATGAAAAGTAACACCGGGGGAAAAAAAAAAAAAAAAAAAAAAAAAAAAAAAGTGGTTTGTGAGGATATTTGAGTGGTTTTTGTTTTGTCTTTGATCTGGTTCAGTGTAATCATACTAAGGCTGTTTCAGGACAACACAACAGCTAGAAGGGTTGCTGGCTGAACCAGTGCTGCTGCTAAAGGAGTGCTGGTAAAGCCATGGCCCAAGATGGAACGAGGCCTGGTACCACAGATGAGATAAAAAGGTGAATCTCTGGATGGGGAAGCAGAAAAGTAATGACCATTGCCCCTATCTGATGAGACTGAAGATACTCAACAACCTTTGTCAGTTCTTTAGGAGCCAAATCTCTAATATTTTAATACTCTCTCTTTTGTTAAGGTGATTGAAGTGTTCCTTTTAACACACAAGTTCTTTCTTGCCGTTTTTCTTCTCACCGTTCAATTATTTCATGTCTAATTCAGTTTTTTAAGTGTTTTCCCAGGTTTCCTTCACTGCCTCCTGATCTAGTGCACTAGGTATTTCTTCACAGAAAAAAGATTTGCTTGGATATTAAAGGCATCTGTTAGGAGAACAGCGTCAGGGGGGTTTGGAGCACTTGTGACTTGATGCTCTTGATTTATCTGCCGGTGTTTTGCATACTTCTGTGAATGGTTACAGAATCTTACAGCACAAAAAGAAAAGTTTGGGAATTTTGGCTGCGTACTTGTATTGCAGTCAGTATTTCCAGAGGGAACTCACCAGTGAACAAAGCTCTCTTTATTCACCCACCACCCCCCCAACCCCATTCAAGAAATAGATTTTGTGCTTTTGTACCAGTCTCCACCTGCCCTAAATCACTTCTTGTGTATGATGTAGATTCTCACTTGCCTTGAGGTAAACCGGAGAGAGCAATGAGAATAATATTTCTTGAGTTCTTTACCAGTGCAGGGACAAGATACTTAATCTCAGTTCAACAAACCAAAAGAAAATTAAAAAAAAAAAAAAAAAAAAGGCACCATTTTCTGAGGCTCTTATAACTGCTTTTATCTCAATTAAGAGAATATTTCATTTTTGGCTTGTGTGTGCTTAGTACATGCATGCCTTAGAAATAATTTGGGACTTGTTCTTTCATCTAAGCCGTCCATGGGACACATAATCAGTCACTTTATTGAAGACTGAGGCTGCCAGCATAGCTTTTTAAACAATATACTTATTGAGAAAAGTGCAAGTAGTGTGCAGTTACTAATCTTGCAGGAAAAACAAATTACTAGTGAATCTCTGGAAACAGATTATCGAGGAAGAAATCTAAAAGCAGAAACCCTAAAGATCCTGAACTCATTCAGAAGGCTATTTAGGAGTTGCTTGAATTTGAGGCCTTGACCTTTTGCTTGCTAATGACCTTTAATGAGTTGACAAATTAGGGTATAAAGAAAGATCTGATGACAAGCCCTTGCAGGGGCTGTTCTGTGTCAGTAACTATTGCTTCTGTTTAAAACAGTCATACTTCAGTATCATTCAAATGTGAACTTGAAATTATTTACTGTAATCTTGCTCTAAAACCTCTTCCATCTTCTTTATCTACCACGTGGCTTGTCCTGTGGGAGCATGCCCTTCTCAAGCTTCCCAGCAGCTAATGTCTGATCTTGTTCCAAAAAGCTTATAGGCCTTAACAGAGTACACCTACTATTACTATTTCTGCTACAGCTGCAGCTTTTAGAGCAACTATTTTAAGACCATGAAACTGATTACTACAATAATCACTGAAAATACAATTTTGCTTGTATGTATGCTGAGTTGAATAATTATTTGTAAATTGTTGTTTTCAGGGGGTGAGGAAGGGGAGTTTAAAATAAAATAAAATTAAAAGAGAATTAACATTGTAGTATGGTTTTTGATAGCAACAAGTAGATGTTAAGACAAAGCTTATTGATCATGTTCCTCCATCCTAAATTGTTCTATGATTCTGTATGTACAACGAGGTAAAATTTACCAAGATAATTGTGCATTAAGTATGACTGCTGAAAATAAAGTGTACTGTAGTCTATGTGAGCATAAAAATATATTCTGAATTGCTTGCTCATGAAGAATGTTATTTATGTCTGGTGCTGCAATTTTTACTTCCTGGTGGTAGAAAATAGAATCTACCAAGCATCTTACCTCTGTATTTATGAACTATATATACATTAAAGACATTGTTACATGTCAGCATTTTTATTGCATGGTATGTATACCTGAGAGATTTTACAGATAGACAGAGATATGCCTCATATATTAAAAAGTGGAATAATAGATAAATTAATTGCACTTTTTTTTTTTTTTTTTCCTGATAAGAAATAAAATTTAGGCCACAAACATTGTTTCTGTTGATATAGGTCACAGATCTGTTAAGGGTAGTTTATCCCCCTTGCAGGTTGGCTATAGAAAAAAAGACATGATAGTGAAACAGATCTCTTTCTGCTGGCATGTTGCTTTTATAGTAACAAAAACATGTAACTAAGCTTCTGAATTATACAAGGGAATCTTAAAATTGTAAGTAAATATTTTTTCAGTATGTTGCATAAATTCTAAGCATGCCCTAACGTTTTCTTGAGGAGTGTTTCACTTGCACAAGCACTGTAGGAGGTACTCTTTCTATAGTTTCCTATGGAAGGAAAGAATCAGTTAAGAAAAGGGGAGAGAGAAAAAGGCTGCAGGCTGCTACTGTCTGCTTTTTTTTTTTTTTTCTCCTTCCTGTAGGGTAGCTCTGCCAACTTTTTGGGTCTGAACGTAACTGTGTGGTGGTGTTTCTATTTTCAGTTTTTATTTCTTCCTTTTCTGTGTCAGATAAGCCTTCAAAGAGGGCTGAGAAAGTGGGAAGTGGATTCTAATGACTCACTGATGAGGGAAACACTGCTGGAAGGGTAGTAGGTCATCAGGGGGACCATGACTGGGTTTCTGGTCTCTGCTAGCAGCCAGTGTTTCTGCCTGGAGTTGCACTGAACTCTGTAGTGGAAAGACAGAGTTAGAAGTTAGCTCCGGATGCCTAACTAGCTCCTACAGTGCACTGCAATGATGTGAGCGTGCATCCTGTAGTGTGTTCCCCCACCCCAGCTGAGGTATTTCTGCATCGTATAGCAGTACTCTCAGTTACTGAAGTTTTCTTGACAATTGTTTTCATTGAAGTTATTATTCCTTCTGAGCAATAGCTTGCTTAAGCTTTTAAAAAAGTTTGAATATTTTTAAACTTTAATAATTTCTTATACATCTTGGTCTATCATTTAGGTAATATTCTTGAAAATTTTTAATGCTGTAATTTTAAAAATGCCTACCATTTCTGAATGTTTTATTGACTTTAGTTTTACTGTTTTTAAAAACCTGTTTCCAACCCTACTGCCTTCCTCAGTAGCCTTTCTCCAATTATTTTATGATTTAGAGAATCATTAGAAAAGAGCTCTACATCATACTCAAATATTAAGTAAGCACCATGATTCAGTACTTTTGAAGGAGTTTAAAGGATGTCTCACTAAAACGAACATGAGGAACTTGTGGGTTGTTTTTTTGTGTGTTTTTTTGTTTGTTTGTTTTTCATTTGCTTCTGCATACTTTAGAACCACAGGTTTGGTTCTCTCTGCGTTATTTATTCTTTATAATTCTGTTGGATTAATATTGGAGAGTATCTTTTACAAGCTGTGTTCACACTGAGCCGAGATTCAGTGAACTGCTGTATTATGCTTTGTTCTTGTGTATGTCTTATTATAAAGCTGAATTAAATACAGACTTGTTGTGCGAGGACAGGCTGAGAGAACTGTGCCTGTTTAGCTTGGAAAAGAGACGACTGAGGGGAGACCTCATCGGTGTATACAAATATCTGAGGGGAAGGAGTCAAAAGAGGGGAGCCAGTCTCTTTCCAGTTGTGCCCAGCAAGAGGACAAGAGGCAACGGGCACAAGCTGAAGCACAGGTTCCAGCTCAATATGTGAGGGCACTTCTTTACTGTGAGGGTGACAGAGCACTGGGACAGGTTGCCCAGAGAGGCTGTGGAGTCTCCTTCTCTGGAGTTAATCAAAACCCGCCTGGATGCCATCCTGTGCAACGTGCTCTAGGTGATCCTGCTTGGCAGGGGGGTTGGACTGGATGATCTCCAGTCTCTCTTCCAACCCTGTCCGTTCAGTGATTCTAGAATTGTTTTTCTAAGATACGACCTGATCAAGCATACCTGTGGTAGAAGTGTTGCCACTTAGGAATTCAGTTTTGTGACTTGTACTGGGACATGTAATTTTCTAAAGAAGTATCAGATCTTCAATCCAAATGTTCTGTGCCACTGTCACAATAGCGCAGTATTTAAAATTTTCCTTTGAGAATAAAATAAAAAATGTCTCTCCAGTATGGCCAGTGATGGCTTTCTGAAAGTGGCTGCCCTCGAAGCCAGTGTGCTATTTACAGAGATCATCAATCACCCTTTCAAGCTGCAGTTCCATGTGTAAATGAGCTGATACAGTGGCTAATTGCAGGTTTAATTAATCTTGGAAGTACTTAATTTTCAAAAGACATTCACTTTATTCAAAGTGAAAATTAAGGGAAGAGTGTATGTCTTTAAATAGGCACGGATGGATGAAGTGGGGACGAGATTTATGTCTTTAGAATGTGGTTGTCATTTGCTATATTTCCAATAATATTTTTAACTTGGATACCACTGTTTTAAAAATATTGACCACATTACTTCAAAGCAGTGTTGTCCGCTGCTTAGCTAAGCAAGTGCATAGCCTCTAAATAGGAAAAAAAAAAAAAAATGAGAAAATAAAAATTCTGGATATGTATGTCTCTTCTTCCATGACTTTGTCTGTATATGCTTACACTATCTTAAAGCAACAAGCTGACATAGTTCTTTTTCTATTGATTTACACTTAAGAAGTAAAATGTAAAATTTAACATGTTGAATAAAGGACAAATGTACTGCATGGCATGCTTCAGGTTCTTAATAGTTAAGCTTTCTTAAGTAAGAAGGAAAAAGCCTTAGATTCTTAAATGAAAGCTCACTTGTAAAGGGATACTGTATTCACTGGAAGAGATTGTTCGCTCTTGGTTTTACTGAGAAAATATCCAACTTTTTTGTTAAGAAAACTGAATGTGAGAGCCAAAATGCATTTCTTTATGTTACATCCCTGAAAAAAACATGATTCGCTTGGAAGAAATGTTAAGCAATTTGTTGTGATCTGTTATGTAAATAACTTCTACTCTGAGAGTTTGGGGGTTTGAAGCATAGAGGTTCACAGTGTCCTTAAAATATTCATCAGCAGGAACTCCGTTCCAATGAGTTGGCTTAGTTATTTCAGGATATGGGAAGGGTCCAGGCTGTAGTTACTGGCTGCAACTATTTGTGCTTGTTAGGAATGAACAGACTATATCTTAATCCCAACCAGTTCTCATTCTTGCACACCAACATGTATTAGAGGAAAGAGGAAAGGAAGCAGAACAGACAAACCAACAAGATTTCAGTTAAAAAAAAAAAAAAAGAAAGAAAAAAAGTTTGAAAAATGATGGATTATAATCTTTATCCTTGAAGTCCTTATGACATACACCAAATAAAATAATTTTAAGTGAAAGACTTGGTTAAAAAAAAAAAAAAAAAGGCTTTGATGGTCTAAAATTTGTACGACTTCATTCTAGTTCAAATGTTATACTCCTCTGTATACACATTTATGTCCAGTTGATACAAAAATTAACTGTTCTGTTAAGACACCAAAGTTAATCACCAGAAACAGTTTAATTGGGGTTAATATAATATCAGGAGCTGTTCTCCTAACCTGAAATTTAGGAAACATTAAAAAAAATGATTGAGGCACCTTTTCAGCATTCCTATCCCCTTTCTCATGGCCTACATGTAATCAGTAATCTCCTTAATAATGTATTGTGATGCTTTGATTTCCATCCACAGTAAATAGCAAAATTCAGCATGCATCCCAACTTCAGTATAAGAAAATACATTTTGAGTTTTGGTATACATTGCAGGTAGGAATCGAAGTATTGCTGATGTTGAGATCTGTTGCTGCCAATGATGACAAAATGAGTATCAGTGAAAGAAAATCATCTGTCCTTACTACTTCAGTATTTTAATGATTCTCAGACTTAGTAGTGTATTAGTGTAATCTGTTCTGTCCATGCTAACTGCAGTGAAAGGTTCTGAAAGTTGGAAGGGAAGGTGGAAAGATAGTTCTCTTTTGGTCTATGTATCTCAGTAGGTATGTCTGTTAAGGGTAGCAGAGAGAGAAATGAAATATTAAACCCATTACATCGTAATTTTAGACTGTTAAAGTATGAAATCTCTTATTATTCAACTTAAACCAGTTCCTCTGTTTTAATAAACAAACATTCAGATAAGTTGTCTGATCTGTCTGTAACCATTTTGTTGATCTGCATCTTAACTGCTGTTCCTTCCCCTTTTGTATCATCTCTGTGTTTTAGATCCTGTATGATTTGAGCAGCAGTAATAAACTGAGCTATAGAAATTGTCATTTATCTGGGATGTGATATGTTTCCCTGGTGGCAAACAAAACTGATGAATAGCTACTTGTATCATTTGAAGGATCAAATATTTTAGTCCTTTTCCTGACTGGGGGAAACAAGCATCGTTTTTAATGCTAAGCGTGAGTTTGGCCTGAAAGACATTTGTTACTTAGCTTCCAAATAAGATTGGAAACTATTGTGTTAGGAAGCATGGGTTTTTGTTTTCTGGCTGAAATTAAGCAATATCACTGCGGGGTATTGTAATTTTATTTGTAAAATGGCTGTGTTTCATTGAAGCTACAAGGAAGATGTCAAAAAAGTAACTGCAACCATAATTTATTTCTATATTCCTTTCTGTTAATTGGCATGTGGTAGCAAGGGTGTCTGCTTAAATCATAAGGGTACCTCTCGTGAATGTGTTAAATATCCATGAGATAACAAATTATTTAAAATTGGAAACTTTAAGCCTTTGTTGCACTGCTTCTGTCATGGAATATATTCATCTAATCTATAGTCATAACATGTATGCTATTTTGAGGCTGTTTGTGGCTTGAATATGGGAGAGCTAATTTTGGAAAAGTTGGAAATCTGAGGCTTGTAAATACATGAATTTTCGGGTTATGTTTAAAATCTCTTCTGATTTCCATGCGAGACTCTAAATTGGTGTATTTTTAACAGAATGAGTTAATTGTGGGCACCACTGAATTCTAGTCTTCTGAGCATTACAGCAGCTTTGATTTACTTAAGACTCTGGCATTCATCAATATAGGTAGAGAGGGCTCTTTAAAAAGCATAGCTAAGTTTAAATATGGCCATAAAGGTTAAAACTGTCATGAAGTCTCATATACTCTATTACAGAATTGAATAAAACATCCATTTTTTGTCCCAGACTTAAAATGCAGGATGGAAATTGCTCCAGTCAGGGTTTTAAAATGTTAATACATGATGGAAAGAAAAAGTAAGTCATACTTACAAGAGTGGTAGGGGTGACCACAAGCCTGATCCTTCTTGGAGCTGCAGTTCGGATGTTCCTTTTTCATTTCTTCTTTTTCCAGCCATCTCTTTCCTTGGCTGCTAGAAGTATGTGCACATACATACTGAGGTAAATGGGCAAGTTCTCAGCCCAGACTTGAGTAAACCATGAAAACCAGAAGTAGCTTACTCAACAGGAAGAAAAATGTGTATTTATAGGGTTTCGGTAGTTACATCAATGAACAAAAGTCAAGGGTCAGCCTGTAAGTAAGGGCATGGTGCTCTCGTCAGGTTTTTCTGCACTCCAATAACCTATCATTCTGTATCAGATTCTATTAAAAACCTTTATTTAATAACTTCATAAAGGCTTTGTGTGAAAAACCAATGAGAATGAAAAAAAAAAGGATCCATTTAAAATAAATACATGTAATTTCTAGCAAATTATGTCTGAAAAACAAGTATTGCCAATACTATTCCAAAGCTGTAGTTTAGGTTTTTGAAATGTTTTTAAATTACCATAATCTAAAGGTGGTTTTGTGCTATTTTAAACAAATCCTACTTTGACATGCTAAAAGAGTAAGCAGGGACTCGGGATAAGAAGGTGACACTGATCTGTATAAAATGTCGGTTTATTTTTAATAAAAGATTACTTTTTGTAATATGGGGGGAGTGTTTTCAGGTCAATAGCTCTAGTCCTCTGTTGCCAAATGAAGTTAGATGAGCTTTCTGTATTTACAGATAGAATTTGATTTCTGTAAATTTAGATTCTTAATTGAGTATCTTTTAAAAATATTTGTGGTAACTGTTGGTTTTTATATACTGAATAATATTGGGTTGTGGATACAGAGAAGAAGAAAGTAGTCATCAGTTTGGGGGATTTCGTTGTACATTAGGAGTGAGAAAATCGAGAAAAATGGTTTTCTTGCATAGGTAGCTGTGTCTGAGTGCATCAGCATAATTCACAGTTAGATAGTTGTGTTAATAAATATCTTCCTTAATTTTGAATGTTTACATTGTGATTCATGGCCTGGTTTAGCATTCATATTCTGTGTCAAATATCATCTTATTTAAAGAAATATTTGCAAGCATGTTGTCTACAGGGTACAAAAATGGATTTTAACTATGGGAATACAGATTTGGTAAAGAATTGCATTCTTTGAATCATCTGGTATGTAAAGAAATTCCAAGAGCCCAGTTATAAATGTTTGTGAGTACATACCTTCAGTTGGGCATCTGTCCCCTCTCAGGGGAACTTTTATTTTGAGAATTCCATTTCTTTGCAGTCTTACAGCTCAAAAACATATAAACCAACTTCCTATTCATTGGCTGAGTGGAAGGATTTCTCTTGTTATATTTATCTGTTTATTTCACTCAGTGGGTGAATATTCACTCAAGAGACGAACTTCCAAACAAAGGCTCTTTTCCCCCTCAGATTTGTCCTTAAGTGTTTTTGAGAAGACTTTGGAATAAATTTTTTTAGAACTATCAATTCAGTCAGTAAATCAGTAGCAGTAAAAAAAAGTAGTGGAAAGGTCAACCATATTGCAGTCTTGAAACAATCCTGTTTTGTTTTCACAACTAATTAATTTTTCATGTTTGAATGCTTGACACACCATAATTGTCTGATTCTATTTTCTGTTGTTAATAGTGAATGGAAGTTTCCATGTTCTAAGTCAAGGCATCAAGAACTAAATATCTACTGTAAAAGAAGCTCCCATAAATGTGTATTGGTGGTGGTATTTTTAAAGTGGAGCTTCTTAGGGTTACCGTTGTTCTAACTCATGTTTCAGCAAACATAACTTCAGTTTTGAACAATAGCTAGCTTTTTGTTCATTGGATGCAACACTAACATCTGTCTGAACAAATTTTAATAGATCTTCCTTATCTGTAATTTTTATGGGCATTCTTGAAGTGCTTAGGATGAGAGAAAATGATAAGCTTTAAGTGCAGTAATGGAAGTTGTTCATAATCTAGTGATGTCAAATAAGCTTAAAATAAACCTAGTTTGTGTAGAACAAAGAAACCAACCCAAACAGCATGACTTAGCAGTTTTGCTTCTTTTATCATTGTTACTAACGAATATCCTTTCAGTTCTTTCAAATAATGGTAATTTCTGAACTTTAGTTCAGGACTGAAAGCAAGAATATATTTCTCACCTCCATTTTTCTTTCTTTCTTTCTTTCTTTCTTTCTTTCTTTCTTTCTTTCTTTCTTTCTTTCTTTC
>NC_048893.1:115352758-115589103 GCF_011077185.1 Oxyura jamaicensis
TTCTTTCTTTCTTTCTTTCTTTCTTTCTTTCTTTCTTTCTTTCTTTCCACTTGGTACTGTGAGTCAAATTTTAAAGTCATCCCTGTCAAGTTTTCATTTTGGAAATCAAGGAGATGAATACAAATTGCAGAATATAGTATTTACAGTATTTTTACAGTGTAAAACAAGGATAATACCCCAGTTAGAAACAGTTTAGGAAGCTTGCAATTCACATTATAATCTTTTAATACATTTTTCCCATTTGAACTATGCATCAAAAAAAGTTGATTTAAAATGTAATGATAATGTGCCAGTATATTACACATGGTTAGCAGGAGTATGGCCTTTCTCAATTGGTTGAATAAGATAATATATTTGAGTTCTCCTTAATATAGTAAATTTGAAACTCATTTACTTTTCTTACTCCAGTCTGTTGTTAAAACTATGTTTTATGATTAATGGGGAGCAAAGATTAGAGGTACAAGCTTCTGTTTAAATACTGTATTTGAATTATATATTGGAATCCAAATTTTGTTTAAAAGTAATGAAATTATAGCTCAATGCATAAAAGAGAATGGTTTGTTTATTGCTGATTTTTTGTGCATGTGTGTTTCAGGGGTCCATTCAGCGTTGTGCGGCGATGTATCAACAGGGAAACAGGGCAACAGTTTGCCGTAAAGATTGTCGATGTAGCAAAATTCACTTCAAGTCCTGGATTAAGCACAGAAGGTAAGAACGAAAAATGAAGCACATTGTAAGCAGGTGTCTTTTTGGCTTGTCAACAAGTCCTATTTTTGTTTGCTTCGTAAGATTCTTTCAGATTTATATTTTGTAGACATTTTAAAGCAGTATCTTGTATCTCTAGTGTAATGTAATCTAACACAATACGTGCATTTCTAAACTTAAGTACAGTTATTAATCGTAACTACAGCTATTCGGTTGTCATGATACAGATTTAAAAGGGTATTAGGTCTTTTCTACGTCTAATAGCCATTGCTACTCCTGTTTTTTCTTTACATATTTTCTTAGAAAATTGATTTGTTAAAAACTAAAAATAATAATTTGGAATCAAAAAAGCATACAAGGGAAGTATAATAAAAACACATCATCTTTAGGTGTCTAGATCTAGCAAGTAATTTGATTATAAAATGGACAAAACTTGTGATTAAAGTGTGTGAAATTATATAAGGAATGGCTGTATATATTTTTCATATAGTCATGATTTTAAAATGATGCTTTACAATTCGGCAAGAGTATAGATAAAAGGATGTAGCTTTTAGCATTTCCTGTTGTAGTGTAATACAATATGTCTCTTGTAAGCTGAATATGAAGCATGTGTGTACACTGAAGTGCTTCTTTTATAGCACTTGAAAACAAGCACGTTAATTGAATGACAGTCACAGTGTATATTTTTTTGTAGATCATATTCTTTGTACAGGAATATTTTGGGGGTTCCACGTGTGCCATGTAAAGCCTTTTGAACCCAAGTTTGAGGGAAAAAAAGGCTTGATGACTTCTCAGTGATTATAACAAATACTATCTCAAGTCTTAATGGCTAGTTCGATTTACAAAGTAACTCTCAAGTCTTGCTTCAGATTTACCAAAGATTTTCCTTTAAATCAGATAATGTCACTGCTTGCTTCTTTTTCCTAGCCTTCCTCCAACAAAATATAAGCCACACACTCCATAATAATGAGCTTACATATAGCCACGCTAATGTTTTGGCAAGTAATATGAAAAACATTTAACTTCATGTTAATGCGCTTTTAATTAAAAAAAAAAAAAAAAAAAAAAAGTTATCTTTTGGAGTATTCTTTTTGGCTTGTGCAGATTTCTGAAGTACTTAAGTTCTGTTTTCTGGTCTTTGCCTGAGCCTCATCTTAACTGCTGGGCGCTAGGAAACATTTGCACTTTGCAGGAGTATTGCTTTCCTCACTCCTTGACAGTAAATTTCAACCTTTCAGTGCTACTAAGGAATTGCAGGAAGAGAGAAGGAGTACACAAAGGAGCAAGGACTAATCAGGAAAAAAAAGGAAAAGCCAATAGTAATTATAGGTTCATTGAATCATAGAATGGGTTGGGTTGGAAGGGACCTTAAAGACCACCTGGTTCCACCCCCCTGCCATGGGCAGGGACACCTCCCACCAGACCAGGTTGCCCAAAGCCCCATCCAGCCTGGCCTTGAACATCTCCAGGGATGGGGCATCCACAGCTTCTCTGGGCAGCCTGTGCCAGGGCCTCACCACCCTCCTTCTATCTAATATAAATCTACCCTCTTTTATTTTAAAGCCATTCCCCCTTGTCCTATCACTACACTCCCTGACAAAGAGTCCCTCTCCTGCTTTCCTGCAGGCCCCCTTTAGGTACGGGAAGGACACGATAAGGTCTCCCTGGAGCCTTCTGCAGGCTGAACAACTCCAGCTCCTTCAGTCTGTCTTTACAGGAGAGGTGCTCCAGCCCCTTGACCATCATTGTGGCCCTTCTAATAGGTCTATGTCCTTCTTGTGCTGGGCGTCCCAAAGCCGAATGCAGGGCTCCAGATGGGGTCTCACAAGAGCAGAGAACATTCTCTACCCCAGAGTTTTGTCCTCTGTAAGACCATTTTTGTCTTGAGGGTGATCTTTCTACAATTTTCCATGCACAGTCCTTCTCTGAGACACATGAGTAGGAGAGAGGTACAGTTGTAAATCATGAAACAAGGAAAACCCCTGAAGAATATAGCTTGTAAAAAGTCAAGCTTCCTTTATTCAGTCTGCTATGCTCTAAAATGTCGTTGTCCTAAAGTTACATTTGATTCTTATCCTCCAAGTCCTTCAGAAAGTCTCAGAAATCTGAAGGAAGGGCTGTCTCATCACAAATACTGCATTCAGTAACAGACTGTATTAGGACTGCTCTGAGGACATTAAGGTAGACTTACTAAGCCGAATGCACTCAGTTTTTTGTATGAATCTTAGTGTGTGACAGTTCTGGAAGTGTTTCCTGTCTGATTTCTGAGAGGGGTTGACAACAGCTCTTTCTAAACTTTCACCCAGAATTGTGCTGTAGCAGAGACATAAGCATGTTACAGAAGAGCAATCAGTGTTTCTTAACAACACTTCTGGCAATAATGTAGTTTTTGGGTTGCACTGCTTGGGGTCATATCTGGGAAGTTGTTAACAAGAGAGACTTATTATTTGTGTGTTTCCAGTCTTAATCAGAGCCCCACAAGGAAATCTGAGTGAGGGAGCTGATGGCAATTGCTTCCATTAATTTCACATAACACGTAGAGTGCTGAGAGGTAGGGGCTGAATATACCTATACATTTAGTTATGGGTAAGAACTTTTCATGTAATGTTTTTATATTAGTCAGCAGTGTACTCTTGTGGCAAAGGCAGCCAACTGCATAGCACACTGTTGTGAGAGTATAGCCAGAAAATTGAAAGAATCAATTATTCTCTTTCTCTGGCTCTTGTGTGACTGCATTTGGAGCACTATGAGCAATTTTTCTTTCCTCAATACAAGAAATAAAGTGATGTACTGGAGTGAGTCCAACAGAGATGGACTCAAGACATTTAGGACTTGAAGTATGTAAGGTAGGAGGAGAAGCTGAGAGAACAGGGTCTGCCTAGCCTTAAGAAGAAAAGCTAAGATGAGATTTAATGGAAGGGCATGGAGCAGTTAGAGCCAAACTCTTCACACAAATGTGCAGTGAAAAGACAAGTATCTAGTATAATATTCTTTCTCCGTAAGGTTCAGGCACAGATCATGAGTGATTTTTATGTCTGTGTGCTTCTTTGAAATGGTTTATTAATGGGGAAAAAATAATGTTATGTGGCAGTGCCTGACAGCTAACAAATCTAATTCAGACTAAATTCTATTGGATTTAAGTATTAGTGTTCATGGTCTTGCATACTGTATGTGTTCAATCTCTGTAATGTTGTAATTTAACCATACAAATGAAGTCTGTTGACACCTTGTCACTGTTCAAGTGGCCTCATGTTGTATTGGATTAATGTTGGTTATTTTACATGATGACAGATAGTTCACCATGCTATAGTTCACCATGCTTTCGTATTACAGAGTACCAAAAAATATCAAACTACTTAAGAAAATGTGAAGCTTGAATATTTTTAGATATAAATGAGTATATTTTGTACTGTTCAATTTAGAGGGCTCATATGGAAGAGTACTTGGTGCTATAGGAAGCTCCCCTACTCATTTGAGGTATAATAATATCAGTGTAAATTAATTTGTTTTCAAATACAGCTGTTAGCTGATATATTCAGAACCTTTGTTTCAGAGACGTATAAAACTCATTTTCCTTGTATCTGAATTTATCATAGCTCACGCCAGTTACCTTTTACTGTCCATTTCTTTCTCTGCTCTTCACATCCCACGAGTTTTCCGTTTATTTTTTGTCTGCGTATCTGGTATATCTTGCTTTTAGTTAGCTGTTCTAACACTGAACATCTGTTAGAAGTACAAACACATTCTCAAAAACACAATGTTGGTCAGTTTCTTACTGCTTAGTGAAAGCCAATACACATTATTTGTTTCCCATTTCTTAATATTTAATTAATCTTGTAACATTCTGAGTGTTTCTAATGCAATGTAAAGGCCAGTGCCCTGTACTTACAGTGCATGTATTTTTGAATTATTTTTTTTCAAGATTTAAATCTTGTATTAGATTTAGTTATCTGTAATACATTTTGATAGAAAAAAAAATGAGTACCACTACTTCCACAACCTTCTAACAGGCTAGACAGATCTTATTTATTAGCCATTTGTAGACATTGATACAAGTTTGTATGCATGCAAGCCACTGTGAAGCTGAATAGATAAGCTGATAAGGAAAGTTTCAGGTTTCCTTTAGAACCTCAACTGGTTCTACTGGAGGTGAATTGTTAAGACAGGCTCAACAAAATGTTTTGGCTGTGAAAAAGGAGAAAATTTGAGCCCAGAAAGAAGTGTTCTGAATATACTTTTGACTACTTCTAGCACTGAGAGGGGCAAGGTAAATTGCATCAAAAGTGGTGTTGCTGTGTATCATCCATACTAGAATAAGAATTCCGAAATTATTTCATTGAGGGGGGAAGGGGGAAAACATGAAAGTTGGCATCAGTTTGTTGTGTTGAGTTGTTTTGTTTTGTTTTGTTTTCCTATAAAGGGCCTACAGATTTTTATCCTGCAATATTTCCAGGTTGTGAGTCATTTTCTCACAGATGATACATAACTCTTATTCTGCTTATCTCCTTAAGTAGTTTACCCTTGTTGATGTAAAGATATATATTTTTAATTCTTTTACTTGGACTTCCATTTCCTAAATGACTTTGTCTATCCAGTTCATCTGAAAGGCTTTATATCATTCTGAGTAAAGATGCACAATAGAATATCTTAACCTTTTGATATTGGAATTCAGTATTGGTGAGATGATTTTTTTGCAAAATCATCTGGCCAAGATTCTACAACCCTCTCCCTGTTTTTTTCAAGGATTTAAGCAAAAAATAGAATGTTACTGTTGAGCTGGTCTTTGAGTAAAACATATTGCAAAACTGTGTCACCAAATTTTTTTGGTACTATACCATATGTAGACTAGATTTGAAGGAAGAACAGGGGAATCTCTGCCGTTGATTTAGAAACGTGTAGCTATCCGGAATTTCAGAGAGTTGCTACTTCTGTGATGTACTCTATTTCACTGTGATTTACCAAAAAAAATCCATGAAGAAAACAATACTTTCGTTAAGGTAAGCTATATGCTGGAAAGTAAAATGGAAAATAAATCAAGGGGAGTTAACTGTGTGGCACCGTTGGGTCCACACCTGAGCTATTGTGTCCAGTCTGGGGCTTTGCAATCTGAGGGATGGGAAAGAACTAGAAAGGGCCCAACAGAGGACTATCAAGATAGTCAGGACCCTAAACAACATGATGAGCAAAGACAGGTTGAGGGAGTTGTTCATTTTGTCTGGCGAAGAGATGTCTGAGGGGGTGACATAATAGTAACCTACAACAATTTCAAAAATTATAAAAACAGCACAGCTAAGCTGTTAGTGACAGGTATTAGAACAAATATTAATGGTAAGAAGTCGTGGCTTGGAAGAATCAGATTGAACATGAGGAAAAACTTGTCTATTGAGAGGGTAGTGCAGGCATCCCAGAGAGGTTTTCGGACCTCTCCCTGGAATTTCTCAAGGCTCTGCTAGATGAAGGTACAACTGTCCTGACCTAATGTTGGCAGTAACCTCTCTTTGAATCAAAGTTGGATTGGATGATCATCAGAGGTCAAGTTTAATCAATCAACTATAAAAAGAACTTCTTTTAGGAAATAAAAAAAATACAGGTATCAAGGTCATGATGCAAGGAACTTGCACTAATTTGTGCCTAACAACGGAACTTGGACTGATACTTAAAACCACTTTTGATGTTTGTCATTTCAGTAATCTTTCTGGGAAATGCATAGTTCCTACCTTAATTCTGACATTCTTTTCACGTGTGAGTATAGCTGTCCCTATTTAAGTACAGAAAATGTTACCTCAGAGAATGTTTTCTGAGGGCTTTTGTTTTAACTTAATGAAAGATTTGAGTTTTCTTCTTTTGATTTTTTGGAGGAGTCATAGGCTTTTTTAATTAAAATTCAGTTTAACTATTTTGTATGAATAACTTTCATAAAAGTCTGTTTTATTGTTCTACTATAACTTTCATAAGAAGTGTCATTAAAATTAAATACTCCTATGCAGAAATACAGCATAAAAGATGGAACTGCAGGGTTTTTTTTGTTTGTTTTTGTTTTTTTACCCCTTAGAAGACATTTCTGTAAGTGCTGAGGCATGTTAACCATATAATAGATGTGATGAATCGTGGGAATGAAAGCATAACAGTAATTTCTTTTTAATGACTCCACTTTTTGTGCTGTTGGAAATCAGTTCACTTTGGAAATGGTGCATGTGTTCTTTGGGTAAAAAATATGAAATTCAGTCTTTGGCAACGCTTCACGTAACAGCATTTATATATATATATATATATATATATATATAAATGCTGTTACATGAAGCATTATATATATATAAGATATATATAAGATATATATAAGTGTAAAAGTGTAAAATGCTAGGTTATATTTTAGGGGTCCTTTTTGGTGCTGTTTGTTAGAATGTGCCCAGATACAGGGTTCCAGGAGCAGAATAAAGGCATGAAATGTCCTTGGTCAAGTTATTGTTTTGACCTCTTTTGGAGTCAGCATAAGAATCTGATGGGTCCAAGGAGGCAAAGAGGAAGATACATGAGGAAATAGGGTTGTTCATCCAGATCATAAGCAACAAGTATAAAGATTGGTGATATAGTCATACGTTATGTCAAGAACATCAAATTTTGCAAGCACATTCACAGTGGTGTTGATATAATGCTTTCCCTTTCTCTATTCAGAAGGGAAAGCATAGCATAAGAATTCATTACGCCCACTTTAAAGCACCTGAGAATATTTATGTAATTTTGATGAACTATTTCTTATATAGAAAGAAAATCATTAAGTTTTTACACACTGCAAGCAACTGGTTCTTTATTCCTTATAATTAGTCTCTAAAATAAGAACAGCTTTTTTTGCTGTATGATTTCATGTGCTTGTTTTTGATATGTATCTGTTTATACTGGATTCAATGTAGTACTGAACACAGAAGGGCTTTGGAGGAGTGCACCTCCCCCCAACACTAATTACTGAAATAACTCGTTTTGTTAAATGTTTGAATCTGAATGGAAATAGCCTTGTTGGGTAATACATAATACCTACCTTTTTTCACAGAAATGCACATAAATTATGTGCATCTTAGTCATCTCAAGTCATGACATATTTACTAATTGAGGAAAATTCCATACACACTTGTGCTTATACATCATTTTTGCTAAGTCTAGACTAAAACTGACTGGTCCTCTAAGTCAGCTCTTTGAATCCCATCTGTGCCTAGGA
This sequence comes from Oxyura jamaicensis, assembly GCF_011077185.1. Taxonomy (NCBI): domain Eukaryota; kingdom Metazoa; phylum Chordata; class Aves; order Anseriformes; family Anatidae; genus Oxyura; species Oxyura jamaicensis. The sequence continues at coordinate 115,360,674 of NC_048893.1, forward strand.
CATCATAACCATTTTGAATGCAGGTTTCACTGAACATTGAAAATATTCTAAACTCATATTGGAATATTGGAATTTAGGAAAAACATTTTCAGATTGTGCTTGTAGTTGAGTGTAAATCACAGAACCTAAAAGATGAGCTGCACTTGATACTATTTATTCTAAGCTAGTCTTAGCAAAATGATGACTGACATGGGACATCCTATAGTGTACTGAACACTTTACAAAAGTATTGGAAAAGAACTGTTCTAGATTTGTTTTATGATTTTTTTTCTCCAGTGGAATATCTGTCATTGAGATGTCCACCCTAGTCAGCTATAGTTGCACACTCACTCTGAGCCTTGTACTATTTTCCAAATCATATCCACCAAATTATAATGAAAAAGATTGTAGCTGAGCAGAGTTCTAAAAAGCTTTCCGTACTAACTCTCTCTTTCCCCCTGGAAAACAAGCAAAATAAAATACCACAGGCACACTTCGCTATTATTCAAAAATAGGCTTTAAAGCCTCATATTAATTCAGTCTTGTCTGTCCTTTTACTAAAGAGTTACAGTTGCATGCATGTGGTAATTAAAGAGTATGATGATTTATGTACTTAAGTTTGGTATGTTAAATATATGAAGTACTCAGTAAAGGAGATGTCTAAGCATTCTCTGCTTTGTATTAATCAGAAACAGGCCTGAACTAGCTAGGAGTATAATAATAATTGTCAGTGTTCATTGCTGCAAAGTATATGTACAGATAGATGGCAGCCTTGATGGGGTACACCCATGAGTGTTGAGGAAGCTGGCTGATGTCTGCAAGGCTACTTTAGATAACCTTTGAATGATCATGGCTAATGGGAGAAGTGTCCAAAGACTGAAGGGAAGTGAATGTCACTCCCATGTTCAAAAGGGACAAGAAGGAGTACCCAAGGTACTTACAGGCATGTCAGCCTCACCTCTGTTCCGGGGAAGGTGATGGAGCAGCTAATTCTGGAAACTGTTTTCAGGCGCATGAAGGAGAAGAAAATCATAAGGAGCAGTGTGTGTGGATTTGCCAAGGGGAAATGCTTGACCAGCTTGATAAACTTCAATGACAAAATGACTGGCCTGGTGGAGAACAGTGGATATTACCTGTCTAGACTAGATCAACACCAGAGTGATGATCAGTGTTGCAAAGTCTGGTTGGAGGTGATAACTAGTGGTGTACCCCTAGGGGTTAATACAGGGTCCAGCCCCGTCTAGTATTGTCATTGATGACGTGGACGAGGCAGAATATACCCTTAACAAGTCTGCACATGACCCAAAACTGCAAGGAGTGCCTGGTAGGCCAGAGGGTTGTACTGCCATCCAGAGGGATGTGGACAGACTGGAGAAATGGGCTGACAGGAACCTTTTGAAGTTGAACAAGGGGAAGTGCAAAGTCCTGCACGGGGGGAGGAACAATGCCAGCTGGAAAGCAGCTCTGCAGAAAAGGCCATGGGGGTGTCCAGGTGGACACCAAGCTAAACATGAGCTAGCAATGTGCCCTTGTGAAGGCTAATGGTATCCTGGGCTGTGTTGGTATTGCCAGCAGGTGGAGGGAGGTGATCCTTCCCCTCTGCTCAGTGCTGGTGAGACCACCCCTGGAGTGCTGGGTCCAGTCCTCAGCTCTCCAGTATGAGACAGACATGGTCATACTGGAGAGAGTGCAATGCAGGGCCACTACAAAGATGATGGAATGACTGGAGCATCCCTTCTGTGAGGAAAGGCTCAGAGAACTGGGGCTGTTCAGCCTGGAGAAGAGGAGGCTCAGGGGGATCTCATCAATGCCCATAAGTACCTGAAGGGAGGGTACGAAGAAGATGGACCCAGGCTCTTTTCAGTCGTGCCTAGTGACAGGGCAAGAGACGGTGAGCCCAAACCGGGACACATGAGGCTCCCTCTGAACACCAGGAAACACATTTTTATTGCAAATATGACAGTATTGGCACAGGTTGCCCAGATTGATTATGGAGTCTCCCTCCTTGGGAGATACTTAGTGGCCATCTAGACATAGTCCTGGGCAACCTGTTCTAGGTGTCCCTGCTTGAGCAAGGGATTGGGCCAGCTCCAGAGGTCAACCATCCTGTGGTTCTACAAATGCAGTTTGGTAAATCCTGCTTAACTTCTTTAATATTTCTTTGAGGAGCTGCAGCTCCATGTCCCCAGGTCCATCCAGTATAGAGGCTCAAACTGTATTCCCAGTAGGCACCCATACACACCACATAATTGGCAAGATACAAAGTTCTCCTATGAACACTGACTATACCAGAGGTTTCATCTTGTTCCTCTCTCAGGCTGAGCAGGATGGAGATCCACTAGTGGGTCAGACACAGGTGCTCTCACACCCATAGTTGTCCCTTAGAGACCCACTCACACCCTCTTGTCTGAAGGTCCCTTCACCTACTCAACCACTAGTCTGATTTGATCTTTGTGGGTGATCTCAAGCTCACTCACTCCAGTTGCTGTCATCACTGAACCCAATACACATAGATGTGTGTGGAGTAAAAAACTTGGTACAGGAAAGTGGTTGAAGGTGGAGATTAATAGTGACAGGACAGGCTACAGTGATTGTGCACAGAGCATAGCCAGATAAGCATACTCACCAGTTCTTGCTTACACATTAATGGACCCTTTTGTTCTCATATCCCTCTGTTTGCCACACTTATTTCTCCCTAAATCCTTGCTTTTTACTACCTTTTATTCCTCCCCTAAACAGCTGATAATAAGTCTTGTGTAACATCAGTGTTCTTCACCTGCATCCCATAATGTGTCCAACACCCCTAGGTAGCAACCTCCTTAGTTTAAGTGGTGATCCCGATGGCCTATCTAGCTGGGTTTCGTGTTGGACTGCCAAGGCTGAGAATCTCCTGGGACAGCCCTGTGGGGGACGCAGAGAGGTTACCATTTTCTCCGAATCCTTAATTGGAGTTTCTGCCTACCATTGTGGCCCTGTGCTCCTCCGAGGTTGTGGGGATGGGCCTGTGATGGATAGATAGCCATCCAGTGATGGGTCTGGGAGAAGCTGAGCAGGGCTTTATTTGGGCTCTCCTCACACCACACACCATTGTCTCTCTGTGCTTCTTTGTGGGTGTGTAGACAAGATTTTATCACATAACCTAACAACATTCTTCTTGTCTAAAACCCTGGTTTAGTTATGGCTGTATCTTTGCTTAAGAAAGCAAACTGTATAAAGTTTGTTTGAGAAAAATCTGGGATAAAAGAAAGCAAGGTATTAATACTTTGGTATTCATAAAGTAGTAAGTAATGCTTGGAGCTTTTATAAGTACAATAAGCCAAATGATAAAGGTGTGTTTCTTAGCCGTCTTTGCAAAACAAATTCATAATTGAGTTTATGCAAAGAATTCTGGAACTATACTTTTAAAAATATGCTCTTATTCTTCATTCTTAAACAGTGTTGTCTTTAGTCTCTTTGCAAAATGCATGAGGTATGTCCAGCTTATCACTTATCTTCTGAAAAATGAAAATGCTTTCCAAAATGCTTCTGCCTTAGTACACAGTCTGTACTCATCTAACTGATGGTGATTCTTGCCAATAGTTGTCCAGAAATAGGCTTCTAACTGTGCTTGCCATAATTCAGGCTAGTTACAAACATAGGGAAGATAATAAGTATCAGCTGTATTTTCAAATATTTTCTGTTTGCATGGGAGCATGTATTCTGTTCTGGTTTGCACAATCAATAGAACTCAAGACTAATTGCAGCTGAGCTGCAATTTCTGTTAATTCATTGATCCAAAGAGACCCTTCTTTGACTCTTAAATGCTAGTTTTTGTTGTTTTCTGAATATAAAAATGTATGTCACTGTGATATAATAAATAACTATCCCTGTTAAACATCATTCTTCTGGAAATATGTTACATGTTAGAATGACAAACCTGTATCCTGCCATAGCAGGAAGCCATGACAAAAATTCAGTCTTCAAGTTACATGATTTTTGCCTGGGATGGTTTACATCCTTTGAAAATATTATTTAAAATTTTCCATTTTGCAAAAAAGAAATGTCACAGTTTGTGATCCATAGTTTCCTATTCTTTTGTACTTTTCTGAGTTTTCTCGTAAGTTCAGATGGGGACCTCATGATCTTGGGTAATTTTCCTACAAATCATGTGCAAACATTCCACTTGAAGCTCTTCTACATGTGCTGATATTTTTCCTAGATTATAGATGAACAATATTTTTGTAGAAGTAAGGGCGTGTTAGCAAACATTGATGGGCTTCCTAGGTAATAGAATTGAAAAAAAAAAAAAAAAAGCTTTTAAAATGGAGGCATCTTCTTGGTATGTAAGATAACGAGTTATGCTACATAATCATATATGTGATTCTATTGACAATATCTATGCATGTGCAGAGTAAAAATCTTCTAGATCAGATACTTTCTTCCTTAGTTCAAAACTAAATTTACTTGCTTTTACAATTGGTAAAAATGCAGAAGATAAACAAGAATGTATACCTTTAATCAAATCAATTTTTTTTCAATATTGACACCTTCGTGACAAGTTGCTTAAAAATTATGAAATAGCTACCTAATTGTTGATATCAATTGCTGAAAGATGTATCAATATTTGTAAATAACAACTCTTAATTTTGTTTGTTAATTTACTGCACATACACTGGTGATTTTAAGTAGAAACAGTTTGATAAAACCAAACCACAGCAGAATCTTCCTATCACCTATCTGGTCTTCAAACTGAAATATTAAGGAGAGAAAAAATGGTGAAGACCAATGACAGACTGTTATGATCCACACTGCAGTTCCAAAAACTGAACACTGATCTTCATGGAAATTTCCATTCTAGTATCTGTATCATTAAGTATTTATGATTAATGCATAAAGTATGTAGAAGCTGAGAGATCTCCATAGTGTGTCATTATCCGGGAGAATAAAAACACTTTGAGGAGAAGAAAGGTCAAAATATTTGAGGCTCAGGAAATTGTATGTCAATTGTTTGTGAGAATTAAATAATTTCAGTAAAATTAGCATGTGTTAAATTGTACCAATATAAAGATGTCAGACTTTCTTGAGTGCAAGTCAATAGGTTTAGTCCACTGGTAAAATTGCCAAACAATAGGTGTCTTCCAGGATAAGAGGTGCTTCATTCGTCAGTGGAAAAAAGAAGTCTTTTAATGTTTTTGACTACAGAAAATCTTGGGTGCAAAGAGAAAGCAAAATTTAAGAAGAAAATTAAAATGTCTTGTTAGAAAGACAGATGGAAATATTTGTTGTTCAGAAGCTATCTTGTAAGACCATTTAAGTAGTGTTGGCTAACAGAGTAGAATATTGGTGATTTTCAGCTTCTCAATGAGGAGTTGAATTTCAGTTTTAATTAAATCAAAAACCTGGTGGTTCTGAAGAGAAATATGAACTTAATTCTCTTTCTTAAAGACTTTCTACATTTTATCTTCTATTCTAATCCTACCATGTCAAAGTAAAATATTATCATGTCAGTTGTCTTCCAGTATATTAATGATTTTAATAGAATGAAAGAAGTGAGGTACAAACAGTAAGTGATTATCTATACAGTAAAATTTAAGATTAAAATTTAAATTTAATGAATGCACATTTTATGAATTCAGTTTTATCTTTAATACAGCATTGAATTTCCACCTAATTCTAGATTTAAAAAGTGTTACATATATAATCAGTAACTTGAGGAATTTAACCAAGACAACTGTCATTCCCCTCCCTCCACAGTAATGGAATGGAAGATGTATGATTTTAAAACACTTTGATCACTTAACTGCCTAGAAGACAAAAGGATGAGAATATCAAATTTTGTCTAACTTAGCATTGCAAGACACATGCATTTTCTTAGCGTTATGGTGTAGCAAGTTTTTGGTTTTAGTGCCAAAGGCTTTAGCAGACTTGAGTTTTCACTGTTCAGTGTGTTATTGCAGTTTGAGAAGTCTGAAATAGGACGTACTGGCATGTCATTTTCCAGCTACAAGTCATTTATTTTAATGAAGACACTTATCAAGGACACCCAGATAGGTTACTCATGTGGATTGTATTCTGTGTACTTGATTTTGTAATATGAATCCAACAAAGAAATATACACAGTGACAGTAAGCAAGTTGACAGTGTAAATAAAAGTACTGTGATGCCTAGTGGGTTTACTTAATATCTATGACAGAGATTTTTCTTGGAGATTGGATTTTAAGATCACTTTATACATGAATAAGATATAAAGTATGTTTTAGAGTTTATTTCTTGGTTGGGGGAGAAGATTGCTATGGACCTAGTTTGCCTAAAATATTAAGCAGTCAATGTTTTTCTTTTTTAAAAAGTTGTTGTAGAAGAAAAAGGCTGATTGCAAATTAGACTGGTGCTAAAAAGTAATGCTCTGTTCTTTCAGAATGCCTTAGCATTTGTTAAGGCGCATAAATGAGGATTTATTTTTAATACTTTAAAGAACTGAGGAACTTAAGACATATTCCAGGTTGCACAGAAAGTTACTGGCAAACACAGCAATATAAAACCAAAGCCTTTTGATTTCCTCTGGTTTCCCAGAAGACTGATGAAATAAAGTTAGGTTAAAAAATATATTGCTCGATCTACTGTGACATATCCAATTTTTGTAGATTTCTTAATAACTGTCATCTTTAATATTGCCTGTGGTATAGTGAAAATTGACAATTGCAGAAACTGGCAATAATATGGCTTTGTTTTATGGTGTCACAAATAGTGAAAATTGCTTATGAAGTGTTACTGTGCTTGAATCAACATAGATTATTTTTCTTTTGCCAAACCAAATAAGTATTTGAGTCCAATGTTGCCACCACATGAAAGTTTATTAAAATATGCATGTATTCCACTTCAGTGTTTTCAGGTCTGTGGAGGTTATTGTCACTGTATTCTCTTTTATCCTCATAGTTCTCTTCGAAAGGCTGTGACAAACCAGAGCTTCTGTTTCCAGCACAGGGCTGGCCAAGCGGGGTTGATGTATTTGGAAAGAAGCTTTTCACCTCTGATCCTGTAGTTTGGAAGAACCTCCATTCTTACAGCGCTGCAGATCAGTAGAGCACCCTCCATTTCTGTCTCTCAGAAGCTTATCTGTTGGAGGGGAAAACCAGGGAAGAAACCATTACAGCCTGGAAAAACAGGATGCTACCTAGGATTATTAGGTGCCACTTAGAATCTGTGCAGCGTGGAGGGGGTCCTTTGCTTCGTGCCTCCTTCCTCTGCCCTCAGTGGGGCTGGCTGAGGGAGGCAAGCCCTGTGTCTTCGGCCCAGATTCCTGACTATGCGTTCCTGCTGCTTCACCAGCTTTGGTACTTTTTCAGCCTTTGAATGGATCTGTTTTGACTCTGGATTGGGAAAAAAGTGAGCAGAGGTCTTGCACCCTAAGTCTCCTGGTCTTTAATTTCTTGTTAACTGGCTTGGTTCCTTGTTTAGAAAGCTGTTACATTTAAAGAATTGCCTTGTTAAGAGGAAGGCATAAGTGAGAGTAGTTTGAATTTATTCAGCTGGGAATTGGGATACAGGCTTCAGAGGAAATATAAAGATAATAAACCAGTGTGAGATGCTTGTAAAACAAAGCCCTTCTTCTAAGGGCTACCAGTGGCTCTTTGTTTAACACATGAATGCAAACTGAGGTTGGAATAGGATGTATATGAGCATGTCTTGTAAACAGCTGTGGTTGCTACCACAGTTACTTCCTAATCAGCTCATAGGCATTGTGTTTTTTTTCTTTTTTGCCTTAAATAACAAGCAAGCAAACTAGCTGGAGAAAGCACGTGCAGAAGGTACCATTAACGAGGTGAGAGGAAAGTGCCTCAGGTCTTACAAATCCCCTGCCCTTACCTGTGCTACCATCCCTCTGGTCAGCACATAAATAAATATAACTTAGCAAACTGAAGATAAGTGTTCTCTTCTAGAAATTGTCAAGACTACCATACTTTTTGCCCCAGTTTCCTGTGTTTGGCCATGTCCTGTTTTGTTGGTGGATATGGAGTTACCTATGTGAATAGGCTCTTCTGAAGGGCAATGCCTGGTCTGCTACAGTCACTCATTTGGTTGAGATTTGCTGCTTTTGTTTCCCCCAACACAGCCAGCTCCAGCCCCTGCTCTCCTGTGCCAACCTTTGCTCCTCTTCAATTGTCTCCTTGCTTCTCCTGCTCTGCCCTTGTTCCTTTTTGTTTTTCGGTTGGGATTTTTGGGTGTTTACTGCCCTCACTTGAATATGTTTTCAAGGAGGATTTGTGAAGTCCTCTAGTTCAAAGACACCACATGTGTGGCTGTAGTGGACATGTGTTGTCCTTTGTTGAGCCATCTGCAACAGGCCATCTCTTCCCATAGAGGCCATCCCCACAGCCCTCTGCCACCAACACCTGGCCAGTTATGCCATATACACCCAGCGCACACCTTACTGCTCTTACAAATTTATGATTTCATTCTTTTCCTCTTCCCAGTCTTTGCCAATCTTGCTTTTTACTGTCCTATTTTAAGGCTTGGGCATGTGTTTTTGTCAGGTAGTTTCAGGTAGTGATGTGGTAAATTAATGGCTTAATTAAGTACAGTTGGAGTTCAGTCCACAGTACTATTTATTCCTTTCTCATCCCTTTGCCTGTTACAACATAGGAGAAATTTTTACCTTGATTCTCTTCTATTTAGTAACTTTCTTCTGTGGAGCATAGCTCATAATAATTTTTGAGTAATTATGGGGCTGCTGTCATTAACAGAGCGATTCCCTACTTCAGGGCATGGTAATCAGAGTTGCAAATGCTGGTGTGAAGACTGAGGGCACGCATATACATGTGCCAAGATATGCAATGATATTTGAAATAAAACTAATAACTATTCTGTGGGTTTTATATAGAAATAATACACTTTTTTATTGTTCTTTTTAGGTATTCCATGTAGTACCAACTAGTGTAAAAACATTTGCTTTTTTAGTGGTACAAAAACAGAGATTGTTTATAAAATTAGCTATCTTCTGGTTTTGGATTTAGAAATGTTATATTGTAGAACAGAGTTTTAGAGCTGGCTGTAAGGTGGTGACAGTTTGCTGACAGGAAGGCAGATTCATTGTTTGCAGTCAATTCTACATTGTGGCAGTCATGAATTAATAAACTAGTCAAACATAAATTAAAATGCTATTAGAAAAATGGTCTTTGTGATTTTTTTTTTTTTGATTCTGGTAGCACTGACTGGTGGAGAGTTAAAGCTGGGTTATTGCCCTTTCACATCTACTACTAGTATGATCCAGATGCACCTGCTTTCTTTGTTTGCTTTTTGGTCGTCTTTGTGGGCATTGGGATTTACATGCTGCATTTTGACGTGGCTCGATAAAGCGGCAGCCATTGTAACCACATGATAAAACAGAAAAAGGAACAGTTTTGTTCATGTAGAGTAACTTACATTGTTCCTCCATTTTTGTGATGTAAATCATAATTTTCATTTGGCCTGTACATTTTTGCATAGAGGCTAGCCCAGAAGAATGTTCTGAGGTCAGGTGTTTTGCTTTGGTTGTTACAGCAGTGTAGGTCATTCTAGCCATCTGAACAATTTCCAAAAAGGATGGCATGGTTTATGTATTTGAACTTCAAGAAAGAGCTTCTAAGAAACATCGAACCCAGGTCTTTCTCTCTTGAGCGTGATGTCTGGGGCAGGTCCTTGCTGATTCCTGTTGCAACTCCACAGCTTGTTAGATCATCAGAGATCATAGAAAGCTAAATTTTTTGCTCTTTCATTTGATACTATACTGATACTTCATTTCAGTGTCCAAGTGCATTGTTCAACAGATTTTAATTGCTGATCGCTCTAAGCCCAACTCGAAGATGAGTTTTGCTTAAGATCTTGTAATTTACTATGTTAGGTGATTATTCTGCAAATGCGTAATAGTAATGAGAGATGTGTGTATACAAAAAGCACAAGCAGATTTTTGAACTTCTAAAATTTGTGCTTATTTATTACAATATGTGTAAGCAATAATTTGCATATTAAAATACATTTGCAGACTAGAGATGACAGGTTTCATTGATATTAGTAGGCAGCTGGTTTTATGGCATATTTATCACGTGATTATAATCAGTATTTTCTAATTAGAAAATGAGTTTGTGGTTAAAAAACGGCAACGGAAATAGTCCGTAGGAGAGATGTGTGTTACATTTCTGCAGTGCTTACATTCTTACCTACACACAGTAAGTTGAAGTTTGGTCAGCTTTCTCTTAAAATCCGTAGACCATTGTGATGGTGTGATTGAAAGTTTAATTTGGCATATACCTTCTTAGACTTCTGGCACGTTTTTGTAAAAACTCTTTGAAATGAGTTCTTATGACAGGCACATTGATGTCTCCTGCTACCATTCTTCGATTCTAATACTCACTGCTGGCAGCACGTTGCACTTCTGTGTCTGTGATTGTACTTAAGTCAGTAAAAGCATCACTTGATAGATAATGTTTGTGGCAATAAAAGGTTTAAATGGATTCCAGTTTCATGATCTTCTGTGGCATTTGGAAAAGAGAAAGTGAGAGATGATTTAATTTAATAAAGCACATTTCAGGAAAGTTGAAATGTTAAAAACTTTAGGTTCACGTTTTAATGCTAAAGGTCAAAGGTTAGGAAAAAATAAAGTATTGAGTTAAATTTTTTTCCAGCTTAAAAGTGTTACAATGAAGTTTTTTGTGTTTTAAAATGATACTTACCTAGAATTTACAAATGGGCCTTCCAAACTGACTGTAGCGTGTGACAAAACTTGGAATATGTATAAACTGCATTAACTTCTCTATGCTCTGAGGCCATTTTATTTCCATAATTAGTTTTTCACGGATGAAGATTTATACAAGATGATTTAAACAGCCAAATCTTATTTTTCTGTGGTAAATACAGATGGGGGTACTGTGGCTAATAAGAAATAAGTCCAGTCAGTACAGTCAGATGGCGTAGCATGTGGATGTGCAAAACATGCACAGTGAGCTTGTATCTGTTGAGGTTTGTGAGCTCTGTCTTAGCACCAGTCCAGAACTGACCCTTTGCAGGGTATCAGCACCATTTTCTTGCAGTTCTGTTTCTGGGATTCTTTATTAGCATACCCACAGCTTGTCTTTAGCTGAGCTAATAAATCCTGTAGAATCAGGGTCACTGTGACTTTTAAGTGACTTTGCATGGAGCGAGCACAAGTCCATCATGGTTTATTAATTTAGGTATTGACTGAAAGATACTATACTGTGTCATCATGCCCTGAAGCAGCACAGCTGTTTTGCATATACTGCATTTGAGCTAATAAATCCTGCTAGACCTGAGCTGGCTTTTAATAGTGTTGCAGATGTACATACAACCTGAATAACAGCTCATGGATTTGCAATTTTTTTTTTTATTTGTAGTCACAGATGAATAACTCATCCCCTTTCTATAGTGGTGAGAACACCCAACCCTACCTCAGTGTCTTGTCTTCCTCTGCCTACTACAGTGCTCTGGAAAATTCAGAACGTGGTTAAGCAGCATGAGACATGAACAGCTTGTTTCACCAGGAGAGCTTTGTGATGGAAGGAAGGTCAGGCTGAGAACTGTTATTTGCTTCACCTTCAAAGAAGGGATGGGGAATGCAGCTTGTGCAACCGTGCTTCAGATTATTTTCAGGATCTAGGCAGTGCTACACTCAGCCTGTGAGTCACGTGTTGTCATGTTTAAACACAGTTTTCATTTCCTTGTCTAGGCAGGAAAAGGGGTCTAAAGAAACTGTGGAAGCTGACCTGTGTGAGTGTTATGTTTTACATTTCCAAGTATCCCATCATGTCAATGAAATCCTTTACCCAGATGGCATTTAATGGAGACATATTTAAACTTCTTTTTCAAACTTTGGGGAAAGAAGATTTGGTTTTTTCTTTTAACCCTATTAACTGCTTCTTTCCGTGTTCTTACAAAGCTCTGTTTTGCAGAGGATACAGATTATTGTCAGTTACTGTACTTCTGTGCCCTTCTAAAATATAACTGTGGGCATATCCTTTGACCATTTAATTTATATACAAGCTTGCAGTTGCTCTTGCACTTAAGAGCGAGATTAATGGACAGAACTTACAATGTTGTGTTCTTCTTTTAATTGATCATCACTTCCATTCGGATACCAAAGAAAGTGTATCTCATGCTGAACATGGAGAGGTGAGATAGGACATGCTAGTTATTGCAATGAATTTGAGTCAAACCTTTCCTTAACACCTGAAGAAAGTTGATTCAGTTCTATGAGTGTAAGCTCTTAAATAATCTTTGCTCTGTCAAGAGAGAGGAGCAGTCCATTATGCCAACTATTTATTGTAAGGCTTTATAGATCATTATCAGTCCCTGGAAATGCCCTGTAACAGTGAAGGAAACTGGTATATTACTACAGGATTCTTGTCTTTCGTATCATGGAGTTTCAGAGGCACTGGGAACTCCCTCAGAAATGAGTTAAAAAGCAATGCAGATGTGCTGTTTCTAAGTCTGTATCTCCTGTTTTCAGATACAATTTCCAAATTGCACTGATTGGATTAGGTGACTGAACTGTTTTTGGCTAAGTATTAATCCCAGGTGTTTTTTTTCTTATCCTCACTTGTCACAAGAAAATAGGGGGGAAATGAAGTACTGTTTTCTTACGGGGGGAAATGAAGTACTGTTTTCTTACCTCTTGGGTGAGATGAAGGAGGTGATCTCTTTAGATCTGGATTGATGATGAAGAATTGTCCCTTAAATATCATGAGACTCATGTGAAAGTTACGAAAGAAATTACTTTTCAGATGACCTTTCATTGACACAGCATTCAAATCTGTTCACAGACAAATTGTCATCGGATAGGTTCTTTATGGGGATATGTTACATCTGCCAGTTGCACAGTCCAAGACAAGCTGGACAAGTTAAAACCTCATTCTTAAAGCTGTGACTTGAATGCGGTTAGAAACAAGTTTGAGCTCAGCAGCACTGGTTTAATCACTAACATTTGATTATTGTGGAATGAAAAGGAGGGATGTGATTGAAGGGCACTGATTTCAGAGGCTTGAAAGGAGTATTGCAACTGCACAAAAGGAAAAGGGAAAATGGTGGGGGGATAGGGAAAAAGCACTACAACCTTAACAGGAAGTACTTTAAAGTATTTTGTAAATGTGTGGAAGTAACAAGTCTATTTGAAATTTTTCATGCTAGTTCATAGCATGAAATTCTGTAAGTGCTGGTAAATAATACATTCCATAGTGTTTTTTTATTACTGAACTGGCGTTCACACCTGTTTGACATGATTTGCTTTATAATGTGTTGGTTAACAAAGAAAATAAAAAAATGGTCTATGACTTTTGGGAATAATTGCAAAAGGAAGCACATGTAGAAAAGGAAGAAAAAACTGTTTTCTTTTTCTGATTGTGTATTACTGCTGCTTGGAAAGAGTTGTCTAGTTTCTGACGTTGTTCTGTCACTGAGCCAGAATACAAGTTTTGTTCTTGTTTTTGTTCAAATGCAATGTTATTGTTCTTCAGGGTTCAGATACCACTCTCTACAGGACTTTCTGGTTAGTGAGAATTGGTATGATCCTTAAAAATTACCAGGTAGTCATCTATTACTCAGCATGCATCTCCTTGGTGCAATGTAGATGCTGTTCATCACAGAGTTCAATGTTCTGTGGAGAAAGCTTTTGGTACTCAGGCTGTCTCAGTACAGCAGCATATATTGCAATTTCCACTAAATTGCCTGAGAAAAACAGCAAAGTAACCTGTCCAGCATGCTGTGCTACAACTAAAATGCTGTCATTAACTGAGCTACCTGACGCTGCAGAGTTGATATCATCAGATTAGACTGATATTTCCAGTTCTGTTTTTACCTGGCTTCTCTGGACTTAATGGTATGGGGAAAATAACACTAGTCCATTTCTAGTATTATTGAGCAACTGGTTTTGTGTTGGCTATACAGAGCCCAGGAGTTCTAGACCAAAGAAACTATGATCCAAACAAACAAGCACGTAACTTTTGGCTGTATAAGAAGCATCCTGAACAGTCGATTTTGTCTTCTGGGTGACTTTGGGCACTCTGTTCCTAGCTGCTAACGTTCGATAACAGCAGTCTAATGGCTTCTTTAACCCTTCGTAGAGTAGGAGTTGGGAACAGTTTGTCTAGACTGGCTCAATATGTTAAGAATAGATTTCCTTTGTGTCTTTCAGATTCCAGGCTTCTTCCTGTAAAATTGAGATTCTTTGTTGATATCAGAAAGTAAATTTCCCTGTCATTGTGTTCAGGTAAAAACTAAGATACAGAAAAAAAAATCATTACAAACAAAAGGAAAAGTACGAATATTAGGATCATAAGCAACAGAAGTAATTTTTAATTTTTCTGGTTCAAGTATATGAGGGTGTTTAAGGAAAGGTTGGACATGGTGCTTAGGAACATTGTTTAGTGGTTGACATTGGTAGTAGTGTGATGGTTAGACCAGATGATCATGGAAGTCTTTTCCAACCTTAATGATTCTGTGATTCTATGAAGTAATGTTCTTTTCTTGGTAATGTACTATTGCCTTTGAGGGCACTTGATATAAATGTTACTCTCCTTGCTAAAAACTCCCTTAAAGGACTGCAAAGTCTAACCTTTATCTAATCTGAACTGCCTAAGTGAATATTGGCCAAAATATTAGAAATGTCGAAGTCTGGTGTTGATTTTTTCTGCCACTCTGAATTTGTTTGATAATGGTAATTTTAGCTCATCCTCAGATATGCATTACCTGTATTGCCCTGGGCAAGGGCTAAAGAGAAGACTTAAATGCACCAATATGCACATCCCTGAAGCAAAAAAAATAAAAATAAAAAATAATCCCTGGAGGTGAGAGCAGCATAGGTGGGGAAAAACAAGCACAGCTTGATATAACTTCTAAACAGGAGAAATTCCAGTGACTTCAGCAGAATTACTTGTAAGTTATTAGTCTTAGAGCTTTTTGCTGGACTTCAAAGCAATAAGTATACCCCTCAGTTACAGTTTCATGGATTAAAGAAGAAACTTCTGGTTTCCAACAGCAGACTGTGTTTAAATTTATTATAGTTGTGTAACCCAGTTATCGATGTGTGCAGCACAACAGACGACTGATGTAGTCATAAGCTTTGAGTGACTCATTAAGCACGTGGGAGAGAAGGTTCTGCTACAGAGTCTTGATAAAGGGTGCTTATTAGCCCTGGGTGCACCTTAATTATTTTAAGGTGGCATGTGTTTGTTTTTGTTCCTAGGTCTGAATTCTTACCATCATCATTAAACAGATCAATAAGTATAAAACTACCCAAACATAACGCTCTCGACAGCCAAATAAATGCAGGTACCTTTTGTATTCAGTTGCTGACTACATAGCAGATCAAAGTATGAACTGTGTTGCCACCTAGTGAGGAATCTGTAGGTAGACATGTCAACTTCGAGTTGCATAAACTTCACAAATTACAGGGAGGAAAGAGAAAAAGCACTTGATTTATAAATTCATTTTTCAGTTTGAATTTCAGTTTCAGTTAAATGTACAAAAGTATAAAGCTGCTGCATGTTAGTATATCCTGATAATACTGTGACATTTAGTGTTCTTAGTTTTCAGATTTCTTTAGTCCTTGGGAGGAGCAAATTAATAGAAAACCGTGATTTGACATACTGCCCAAACATTTTAATACAGCTGTGCCCTTGAGATGGGCAATACTGCTGTAACGTGGCCGTTTGTTTTTGATGCTGTGCTGTCAACACACATTGTGCTTATATGTGTGCATTCAGAATTAGTCTGGCTGAAGATTTGCTCAAAAATTACTCTGAGGGGAAGGGGAGAAGTTTACTTGCAGTAGAACCAATTCCATGATCCTGTTTATTGTGCAGTTGCACAAACAGCTTCACTAGCATGAAGGTGAGAGATGCTGCAGGAGGGGAGTTTGAGATGACAGAGGAGGGAACAATTGTTGCTTTTAATGGGGCTGCTAAAGTAAAGCGCTTGTCAGCTCACTTTTATTAGAAGGAAAAACAGTATGTGTAATTTTATGAAATTACGACCTTCTAGTCATTTCAGTAAAGAAGGCTATTGTGACTTTACAGCAGAGCATTTTGCCATTTCAGTGCTCTGACCAGCATGTAGCATTCTTTTACCAAATACATGCTTTGTGTTTAACTTCTTTTTTTTCTTTTTTTAAAAAGAAGTTTCACAGCATATTCTGACAGATCAGCAGCTGCACACCCTTTCACTTACCTCTGTTAAAAAATTCATTGCATTGCAAAGTGTTTAAAATTGTGGATTGTAGTGTAACAATGTGGCCTATGGTAATTTAAAAGGTGTTGTGTATCAGACTATTATGCAGTGCTACATAGCAGGTGGGAACATGGGATTTAATATAATACGGTTATCGGTAGTGAACGCACTTTCATTATGTGATTGATCACATCTTGAGAGTCAATGACTGTTTTCAGTTTCCTTTCATAAATTATTGAAAACAGATCAAAGATAGGAGAAAGTGTTACAGATTTTACTGCAGAGGTTTCTGAATGTCTTCAGCAACCACCTCCATTTCTGTGTGCATGTCCAAACTTCTGACAGAGACACCTCTCCGTACTCCTTTTTGAATTAATTTACTGGGTTTATAAAACTATTACTGATGTCATGACCCTGCTTGGGTTTTGCCACACTTCTGAAACTGCTACTTTGCAGCCAGGAGAACTACTAGTAGTGTTTTGAAATAGACTGTGCCCTGAAGAAGAAAAAGAAGGAAAAAAAAATAATAATAATCTAGGAAGCCTTGGTTTCATTTTTCATCATTTCCCCTCTTCTTCCTCTGTCCTCCTACCTCGTTGAACATGCTGTTAATCATTTGTTAATAAATGATTTTAATTATCTGCAATAGACAGCTGTTAATACTCTTTCATACATTCTTAAACACTTTTTTATTAGTTCAGGTTGATTCATTATCCAAAATACACCATCTTCTTTATTTTCTTTATGAAGCATTGCTTATTTGTATTCCAATAAAAATGAGGAAATGAGTAAAAGAAAGGAGGATTTGCTTTCATTGACACAAGCCATCTATAGGTACATCATTCTGGATAAATCTGGTGGAGTGGATTGGCATGAGAGAGAGGAAAAGTTTTTTTTCACACTTTTCATGTTTTCATAGCTGAAACATAGATGGAGTGAGAACTGCCTAGGTGTCTCAAGACACCTAATTCCACATAAAAGTTCATCAATATGTTTACATTTATGTCCAAACACTGAGAAATTATAGAGCAGAAAAAAGGTTGTTACTCAGAATTCAGTGAGTGTCTGTAAGTTTGATTCCATGAAATTGAGATTTCCTAAAGTTTCTGTATGTGGGGGATTAGAAATGCAGTCTGGTTGCTAAGTATTAGTTGCAACTACATTTTGCTTTTCTTTCTCCCCCCCTCTTTTTGTTTCTGCAGTAGCCTTGAAACAAAAGATACTGAAGATTGATTATCTCACATTGTCATTGTAATTACTGACTACCAGTGGCTTTTTTTTTTTTAATCAAGGGCCATTTCTGAACTGTATACATTTGTTTCTTTTTGGCATGCTTTTATCATGTTTGGTAAGCTACAGATTGATTATGAAATAGAAGATTTGGTGGCGATGCAGTGCGAAGTATGTACTTGTGCTTCTACTTGTGTTTTGCAACATCCTAAGCAGCTCCTGATGCTGGCTTTTGTGGTCATGTTTGTCTCCTGCTTCCATATTCTTTTCCTTGCATTTATGCCAGCTTCTGTACTTGAGATTGGTCACTGAGTGGTTGTTTCATACACTAGGACACTGAGCCAGTGGGGAAAAAAGTGATTTTTTTTTGTCAAGTTAATACACTGAAGTGGTTTGGTGTGTGGTGTGACAACTTCAAGACTGCTGCACAGTGGAGCAGAGGGCAAGAACATGCACGGGATGAAGAGAAAGAGCCAGCAGTTAAATCAGCCTGGCTACTGTGGAGCTTTAGCCACACTGATGTGCGTGGGAAGGGAGGCAGGTATGCTTTTACTCCTTGTTGAGGCAAGGAGTCATTCATTGGTCAGATGTCTGTGTGTGGTGAGGGGGCTGCCACGTACCCCAGAAAGGAAGGCACTGTGGTTTTGGTAAAGAGAAACGTGAAGACTCTCATGGAAGAAATAAATAAAAAATCTGTGGGGCAGGAACATCACTGTGGTTCTGGAGTACAGGGGTTTCATTGCCAATGTCACTATAAGTTATCAGTATAAGATGTTCCCACCTCCCGCTGCTCGTTCCTGTTGCAGTACGTTGGTTGTGACGAGTCCTTTTATGACTTAATTTCTATATTATTAGAACAATAGAGCCTAAGAGTAATTCTCTTAGAGGGTGGGAAAAAGCAAGCAGAGATGGGTAGGGAAGCTTTTTTAAGCTTGTACTTCCCTGGAAGGTCACCTGTCTTTGGAACTGCAGCCTCAGATGCAGGACAATTGGTAAAACCAGAGTTGGCTGTGGTGCAGGGTGCATCGTGTTCTTGTTACGTGCTGTCTTGAGGCAGAGGTAGATAGCAGTGTGCTCAGCTTGGAGGTAGTCGTGTCTTCTGGGGAGCCCTTACAAGCATGGTGGCTACTGCAGTCTGGCTGGACTAGAAAGCAGTGTAGACTTCCATCAGGTGCTGGTGGCAGGGGTTTGTTTTCGTGGAGAGAGGGGGGCGGCTGCACAGGGAGACTCTGTGGGAAGGGACCAGGGCTGCACCATGCCAGACACAGACAGTTACAGATGGCTCCACAGTGGACCAAAGCTGAGCCCATAGGCCACGTGTGTGGCATTTCTGTAAAAATATATCCAAGGAAATGTAGGATGGAGAGAAAGGGAGAGGGAACAAAAAATGGTAATATGAAAATCAGAGGAGGGGAGAAGCGAATGGCAGAGTGGATCCATGGTAGAGTGAATACTCCCTGTGGCTTGTGGAGGGCCTGTGTGGGAGCAGATACCCACTGTAGCCCTTGCAGGACCCATGTGGGAATAGATAGATATTCCTGAAGGACTGCAGCCTGTGGAGAACCCATGTGGGAGCAGCAGGAAGGTGTGAGGACGAAGAAGTGGCAGAGGGGAACTGCTGTGGACTGACCATAGTCCCTGTGCCCCTGCGCTACTTGGAGTAGAAGAGTCTGGAGTGAAAGAGTAAAGGTGAACATGCCAAAGTGGGAGTAAAGGTGTTGTTTCAATGTTTTTCTTTGTCTCCCACTACCTGAATCAATAATTACAGATTTATTTTAACTGGCAATAAATTAAGTTAATTTTGTCACATCAAGGTGTTTTGTTGTTGTTGTTGTTTTTGTTTTTCCAGCAACAGTAATTGGTAAGCAACCTCCTCATCTTTGTTTCAACCCATGAGCTCTCTTGTTTCTCTTCCTGTTTTCTCCCTGAATCCTGCTGAGCAGCAGAACAAGGAACAAGAGCAAGGGTGGGAGTTGAGTTTCTAGCCAAGGCTAACCCACCACAAAACCAAAACCAACATATTTGTAGAGTGAAGCGGTTGGTGTGAAGGTACTAGTGTCTGTATTATGTACACCTCAGGGGGGTTGCTTTGACCTATGACTAGTCTGACCTTGTGGCCTGAATGCTGTTCATGACTGGAGCACCTCAGGCACATTTCTGAAGCACATCATTCAGTTCAGTTGGATCTAACTGAAGTAAACATCAGCTTCTCTGGGATGCATACCAAAAGATGGTAGGTGGGAATGACTGGGAGAAGTTCTTCAAAAGTATGTTCCTGACCCAAAATAAAACTTGGGAATGGTTACCACCTGTCGTGTTGCTATCTGCAGTTTACAGCCATGGTGATATTTGAAATCTTCTTTGAATTGCAACATAATGATGTTAATTAGATGATTAATCCAAGAATCATTTCTCCGATGCAAAGAAATATAGATAGATAGATTTCCTTTTAATACTTAGTACTGACATATCTATATAAATTATGTAATCGCATTCTCTCTGTGCAAAATACATGGAAGTGTTTTAAGCAAACAGTTTACTACTAATGTAGATACTTCTTTTCAAATACAGTCATACCCAAGCTGTGGATGGCGAACTAATATTTTAAAGGATTGAACTGGGAGAATTGGAATGCTGTATGTCTAAAAATGACTTTTTATGTCTTCTGTCTCGCTGAGAAAGATTGTGATTATGCTGTCAAAGATGTTATAATAGTGCTATAATTCAGGCTGCTAGGGAGCATCTAGCTCTTCCATGCTGTAGGATAGCATGAGCATACCTTCAAAATGTGTTCAATGTGTCTGAGACAATGTTTTAAAAACTTGGGTATCAGATTTGAAAGGAAATTAGGTGTTTGCCAGAATTGTCAGGGATGCATAGGATAATAGTTAACTCCTATACAAGTTTTAAGTGATGCTCATGTTTCATATTTCTATCAAAGACTGATACTTATTTCTTAACATTATTTAGACCAGCTATCTTTTCAGAGTTTCCTGCAATTCCATTTTCAGTGTTGCAACCTTGTCCAAGCACAAGACTGTGTTTTCTCTGTGTTGTTTATCACTGGAAATTCCCTTTTCCATCTTAGAACTTTTCTGTTTATTATAGAAGTCTGAACTTCCATGCCATTCTAACAATCTCAGTGACTCTTATAGCATGTTCTTTTGGCTAAATTTTGCTTACTGTTGAAGGAGGATGTTCAAAATGTAAGCTACATAATCTTTAGTAAATGGTACATGCCACCTCTTGCTCCTTAAAACTGAGTTAATATTTTGGCAGATTCTTGAACAGTCCTGAATCTCTTTTGAGTGTTAGGAGGAAGGCATGTTTTGACTTAGGATGAGCAGGACCTTTGTTACAACAAGATATGGCAAAATATTTAGTAGAAGTTTAGGAAACTTAAGAGAAGATAGAAAATAGTTTATATGATGTTATATTCAGAATGCTAAGATATAGATATATGGTGGCTCACAAAAATAATAATGGGATTTTTCTTAGGGTATCTCTGGTCTCATGCTTGCAGCCAAGAGTTTGCTTGGCTTTAGATTCTATTCAGAACTGTTCTATTCAGCACTATCTGCGGGTGGTTAGGGTTTTAATTACCCCTTGAGGAGTGTGTGGAGTTGAAATTTAACTCAGTCTGGGTAACGCATTTGAGAAAGGACTGCGTAGATGATTATGATTTTTTTTAAGTGAAATTGATGAAATATATGCCATCTCTGCCTTTTCTTATCCTTTCCCTTGCCTTCTAACTGGTCTTAAGCATAACATCTTTTGACATTTGGGTCAGAGTCCAAATGGACCTCAGAATCCATCGTAGTTTTGGACTTGTGGGTTGTTTGAATCAATGTGGTATGTATCTGTCTGTCTCTACACCAAGTTTTATTCTTCCCTAACAGGTCCTCTGTTAAACAAGTTCCTACTGTTTTTTAAATAGGACTTTGTTCTGCATTTAGCCCCAAGCCACCTAAGTCTTACTAAAGCATTGTTCTGTGGCTTCTATACATTTGCTTTGCTGTTCAGAAATTGTATTTTCCACATTCTTCTTCTCCTTCCTCAGTCAGTGAGCAGTTCTTTTGCTTGTGCAATATTACACAAAGGAATGAGGTAAATTGCAGCATATTTTCTTTCTCACAGTTCTCCTTTCCTGCAGAATATGTATAGATATCACAAGAAATGAATAAATCAAGCAGCCAAAATAAACGATTTTGAACACAATTTTTACCCATAAAGAAAGCAGAACTTTCTGTAGTTTCCTGTTGGATTTTCACTTCCCATATGAAAATAGGTATCAGATAACCATGGCAAGGTGTGGTAGTATTAACATCCTTAGATTGTAAAAAGGAAAATAAGTGCTGTATTTTCTGGAGATCGTATTCATTACAGAATCATGTAGTTTTCCATTCTCTTAAACCATCTACCAGTATCTGTGATCCCATTTAGGACGGACTGGATGCATACTTTGGTGAATGACAAGGAGAATCTTACTGCCTAGAAGACTGGGGCGGTAAATGATTAGTGTTGAATCCATACCTAAGCACATTTGAAGAGAATGTTACCATATGGTAACTACCATAGTAGATCCTCTGTATGAAGAGGGTGGTATGTGGGTATCTTTAAATAATGAAAGACATACTGTTATTTTCTTATGTGATAGGATTTTACCTCTGTATTAAGGACAAATTTGACGTGAATTTTGTTACTTAAATTTTGTCTGCATCACCAAAATAGTTATTTGCTTCTTTTGTCTGCTCTGTTTGCACTACCTAAGATGTTGTTTCACCATCGTGGTTTTGAAGGGATTACTCTGTTCATTTTGATTTTAGGTTAGATTTGCAAGGATGAGGGAGAAAGCACATAATGTAAGTGTAATGTGAAAGTTATGGGAAGTAAATTTGCACTGTGTGAATCTGAACATTTTTATCGGATTAAAGTTCAGACATTTTACAAATTCATACAAATTTATAAATTACTAAAGATTAGCATTAAGTCTAGCATTAATCTTAATAACCTGTTAAATGCTTCACATGAAAGAACATTCATCTGACTTGTAGTATTCTTGAATGTTAATAATTCACGTTAGAAATGTAATATGACACATAAGAAAATAGCACATTTTATTTTTTTTTACCGTGTAGCAGAAGAATATGGTAAGCATTCTCAAATCAAGCAGTATTTATATTTTCCCATAAATACATAAGTAGGTGGTTCTTGAGCAATAAAAAAGTGTACAAAAAGAGAATAGAAAAGAAAAATATCTGCTTCAGACTACAGACTGGTATTTTCCTTTCATCCTAATTATCAAGGCTTCACTCAAGATTTTGCTCATTTTCTAGAATACTGATGGTAACTTAAAATAAGAGTTTTAAGGAAGATTAAATGATACAAATAGCAAATAATTTTGTCAATAAAGAGGAAAGAAAATGAGTTCTGTGTGGTTTATCGGGTTTTGCTTTTTTTTGCCTTTCTTTAATAAAAGAAGGATTGATTTGTGCTCAGAAGAGAAGTGTTGATTGATCAGAAACAATCTGTCAAGCTTTGAGAGATGTCACAGCAGTTTCTGCTCTTTGTTTATTCACAACTCTTTGTCTTTCTCCTTCTTCTCTAGAACAGAAATGCAAGCTACTGTATGTTGGTTAAAATTTATGTCAGTGTCATTTCATATATTGTGATTTAAAAAAAAAATATTAAAGAACCAAACTGTGGTTTTCAAACATAAGAATCTTTTTTTATTATAAGGATGATCAGACTCCAGTACAGGTTGTCTGTACAGCTTGTGAAGTCTTCATTCTTAGAGAAGTTCAAAACCCAACAGGATATTGTCCTGGGCAACCTGCTTTAGATGACCTTGTGTTCAGCAGAGGAATTAGACTAGGAACATCCATGCTTAATAGTTCTTACTGTAGTGCAGTGAAAGATCCTGTCTTTTGTACTTGGAGATAATTTTGCAGTGATGCTGGATATTTAGGCTGAAAATTTGGTGTAGTCTGGAGTTCTGTCCTGTTGGCAGCTGTTCACCAATGGTGTTTCCCAGGGCTCAGTACTGGGACCACTTCCGTTTAACATTTTTGTCAGTGATCTATACGAGGGAATTGAGTGTACCCTCTGCAAGTTTGCAGACAATACTAGGTCAGGCAAGACCGTTGATCTCCTGTAGGGTAGGATGGCTTTGCAGAGGCATCTGGATAGGCTGGGTCGATGGGCCAAGTCCGATCACATTCAACAAGGCCAAGTACCAGGTGACACGCTTGGGTCATAACAACACCAGGCGCCGATAGGGCATGGGGAAGAGTGACTGGAAAGTTTTGGGGAAGAAAAGGACCTGGGGGTGCTGGTCAACAACCAGCTGAACATGAGCCAGCAGTGTGCCCAGGTGGCCAAGAAAGCCACAGGTATCCTGGCCAGCATCAGAGATGGCATGGCCAGGAGGACAAGGGAAGGGATTGACCCTCTATATTCAGCACAGGTGAGACCACACCGCAAGTACTGTGTTTAATTTTGGGGCCGTCACTACAAAAAAAGATACTGAGTGTCTTGAGCATGTGCAGAGAAGAGCAAGGAAGGTGGTAAAGGGACTAGACAAGACATATGAGGAGAGGCTGAGGAAGCTGGGGTTACTTAGTCTGGAGTAGAAGAGGCTGAAAGGAGACTTCATTGCTCTCTACAAGTGCCTGAAAGGAGATTGCAGTGAGGAGCCTGTTGGTCTATTTTCTCAGTTGATAAGGAATAGGATGCAAGGAAATGATCTCAAGGTGCGTCAAGGGAGGTTTAGATTGACCATTAGGTAGAATTTGTTCACAGAGACGGTGGCCAAGAATTAGGAATGGCCTGTGCAAGGAAGTGGCGGAGTCCCCATCCCTGGGGGTATTTAAGAGACGTGGACATGGTACTAAGGGACATGTTTTAATGGTGGGGCTTGGTAGGACAGGTTGATAGTTGGAACTGATGATCCTAAAGCTCTTTATCAACCTAGATGATTTGTGATTCTCTCTCTCTCTCTCTCTCTCCCTCTCCCAATCCGTATTACAACTGTAATCTGAGTTTTCACATTATGACCCAGAAAATCTTCTGTTATTTGATCAAATCAGGGGAGCCTATTAAGTTTTGTGTCTTTATATTTTGAGATCTACGTGAGTTGTTTAACTTAATTTAATGCATTAGTTCTGAAGGAGAATAATTAAATATCATCTCATAAGTATTATTTATAAAGATTAAAGAATATATTAGAAGCTTCAGAGGCTTACATCTTTCCAAACATTGTATTTTAGTTATCAGCAACTTGAATATACAGCTAATATACTATTTTTTGTCTTCCGCAGATCTGAAGAGGGAAGCCAGTATTTGTCACATGCTGAAGCATCCTCATATTGTTGAACTGTTGGAGACATACAGCTCAGATGGAATGCTTTATATGGTTTTCGAGTTGTAAGTTTTTCTCTTTGATTTTGCTTTCTTGGTTGTCATTTGCTAAATAAAGTCCTTAAAGTATGTCTGCTTCCACCTGCTTGTTTTGTAGTTGAGAAACTTGGAGTGCTGTGAAAATATTTATTTCTGGCATGTATAGGTTCTCACAAACAAACAAACAAACAAACAAAAAGCTGTCACACTGACCAAGGGGCTAGTTTCAGTTTGTTTATTAGTGGCCTTTTAAGGTCAGATATGTTGCTCATTGTTGGCTGCCACGTGCCTAATATGGTACACAGAAACTTGATTTTAAAATCTCTGCTGATAGTCATCATCTTTGGGGAGTTAGTTGATGGTGTTCTGTTGCAGATGTGAACTTTTTTTCATGTTTTTCCAGACTACTGTTTCTTCAGCTCTGCTTTTCCTTTAGTAGATACTCCAAAAAGCTTTATTTTCTTAATTTAAGTGTTCTTGTAAATCAGTGTACCTGTTCACTTCATATGAAAAGGGGCATTTTGGTGAAAGATGCTTTAGAGGCTTGAACAAATGTCTGCTTACCATTTGCATATGGAAGGATGAACCAATCGTGACTTTTCAGCACTGTGGAGCTATTCTTCGTGGACCGTGAGAAACAACACGGCCAGGCGGCAGCCCTCAAAGCACCAAATTCCTCCTTTGAGGGAAAATTGTTATATTTACATGTACATAAAAAACAATTTTCACATGTTAGTTTCATTGTAGAGGTAGAGAGGAAGTTAGGTGGTAACTGCAAAAAAGTGATATACAAGTGATATAAAACTGAAAGTTGTTGTTTGAAGTCTTCCTTTTTTGTTTGTTTTTTAGGGAAGTTTATAAACATATGATTGTGTGAAGTAATTGTTCGTTGCTTTCCTTTCTGTAACTTTTGTTTCAATACTGATTGTTTTTGTTTTATTTTCTAAATAACAAAACATGGACCAAATGACTATAATTATCCTATTACAAAATAATGTACACCATGGGGAGGCAGACAATTAACAAGATTTTGAAATGAAAAAAAGGTTTTGCATTTATTTTTACCCTGCGAGGAGCTCAGAAACATGAGACAAAAGATAATTATTTTTTAATGACAAGCCTGTTATCATTTATGTTTCTATACATAAAAAATAAGTCTGAACAATGAGGATTACTACACAAATACTGTACCTGACTTCAGGCCACATGAAAGAAGGAAATAAAAGGCTAAAGTATTTGAAGCATAATAATTCTTTACCATCTCGTATGTCCTTGTATGCTAGTAGGCATCAATCTTTTATAACAAACATTGATAGAAAATGAGATAGTGGGAACACCTGTTCTCAAAATGTAGGAGGGACTGAAAGAGTTGTGGACACAATGTGATATGCTGGAGGGGATGCTTTATAAAGTGATTTAACAGAAGACTACGCTTGCAATGAAGAAAGAGTGCATTGTCCAAGTTTGACAGGGTTAGTGGTAGTGTGTAATTATGGCCTTAATAAGAAACTTGGTAATGAAAATTCAGGACTAACACGTGAACCACATGCAATAACCGAACCTAAAACTTTGTGCCATCAGTTGCACATAAATGTGACATAAGATCCACTGCTGTTTCATAAGCTGTGAGCTACATGGAGAAGCTGCTAATACGACCCCGAACATCTTGCCAAATCTATACTTACAAAAAGAAACAAGTTAAATAAGTAAATACATGGTGTATCTGATAAAAGCAAGAGATTGTATTGCTTGGGGAGAAAAATACAGTCTGTGCCCAATTTTGAACTTTTGTTAAATGTTTTTTTTTAAAGTCATAATTCACAGAAGCACTGTAGAACATGAACAGTGGCAATGAAGTTTAACACAAAAAAAATCATATTTTAACATCATTTATACACAAATTCAGGCACTCCTTTACCTAATACAAGTATGAAGTCAACTGAAGTACATTAAACATTTTATAGCATCAGAAGATTTGAAAGCAGTCATTTAAGTTTATGCCAAGTATAGAACAAAACATTATGCCAAACTCAAGCTATTTAAAATTTTCATTTATGAAATGGGGAAAAATATGCAATTTCTTTTCTTTATATCTGTACTAATAGTTTGCTATTTTAGACAGTGCTGTCCTGTCACATAACATTTGCTTTGTAGTTAGTGCACATGGTGTAAACACTGTTTTTATATAGAATGCTGTTTTGTATTTGGTACATAAGTTGCTTTGGCTTTTATATTTTATTGCTTATTATGTTTTTCTAATGGCCATTGTTTGTTACCAATGAGAATACTTAGCAAAAGGTCAGCTACCTTCAGTATTTCTAAAACAAAGCAAATATTCTACTTGAAATGTCTGAAAACCACATTCTGGACTCAAAGAGTACGTTGCATGCAGTTTATCCTCAGTATAATCAAAGTGTGTGGACTGAGTACTTACCTATCATACTGAAGATCTCAGATATGTGAGTGATACTCAGTACTTTCACATACTTAATATCTGGTCATTTGAAGAATATTCCCTCACCACTATACATAAGTGTTCCTGCTTTTTGTAGTGTATTCGAAGAAAGATTTGGCTCTTGGAACATTACTCTTGTTTAGCTTTACCAGTTCGACTGTATAGACAGTTAAATGCATGCAGCTATGCATTTTCATCTAACTAACACATGTAAAAATACCCGAGTTTTAAAATCTTAAATTCGTAAAAGTAATTTAAAATGGTTACAGTTACTTGGGTTTATGATAAGCATATGCAAATGAGCGTTTAAATTATAGTTGGTATATTCAATCATGCCATTTTGTTGAAGTGTTAAGACAAAAAGAAGAGGAAGAAAGGAAT
This sequence comes from Oxyura jamaicensis, assembly GCF_011077185.1. Taxonomy (NCBI): domain Eukaryota; kingdom Metazoa; phylum Chordata; class Aves; order Anseriformes; family Anatidae; genus Oxyura; species Oxyura jamaicensis. The sequence continues at coordinate 115,388,305 of NC_048893.1, forward strand.
GCTGTCTATTCTGCTTTGTTACAATACTGTGAAATAGCACAGCTTCTTATCTTATGGAGTGAAAACTCTTTTTCATTATTTCACTTCTTCATTATGTTAGGATTCCGGTTATAGTTTTATTTTTAAATGCAGTCTGAGACGGAGTCCTTCATCTTTTATATGGCTTTACCATACCTCTTTTCTTTTTCATACTTTCATAGTACATGATCTAGGATAAAAAAACGCTTGAATGTTAACTTTTAAAAACAAAATCAGAATATTTCTATATTTTTCACACCAAAACAGGTTTCTGTGTTTACCAAATAAAAGTAAAGTTTCATGTGCTTCTAGATTAAAAGTTCAGGCCAGACATTCAAAATACCCAATGAAATGAAATATTTTCAAATGCATTTTGAAAGCTTGCAGTACACTTATCTAAGTCATTAAACTAGAGTTTCTTTCTGCCCTAACTTCAGTTGTTTAAAAATTAAACTTTAAGTCTGAGGCATCTCTGTATGTGCAGGTTTTCCCTGTGGACTGAAAGGGAGCCCAAAGTGACGGTAAATTTAAATACCTTAAGGCAACCAAACTCCAAAAAGTATTAAATATTCTGAGCATCACATTTTTTGATCTGAAGACATATTTTTGACATCATAAAACTCACATTTTCATTGAGTTTGTGCTGGAGGGTTTTTTTGTCAATTAGCAATTTGATACATATATTCACTACATTGTAGACTGGATTCTTGTGGACACAAAGTTTAGGCAGTTACCTGCTCTCAGTATGCTGTTTCTCTTTTCGTATCTGATGGCCTTTGAAGTAGTGACAGATTACAGTCAAACAAAGCGATAGGAGAATTTAGATAGCTTATGGTTGAGGAAAGCTATATCAGATTTTCATCTCACCATTCTTAATATTTTTTCTCGTTCATTTGATGGAAAGGAGTTAATAGAAAACCAGAGTTCATTAGTTTGGATGTTGAAAGAACGATCTTTGAGGGTTTCCCTGGTGACACAGCAAGACTTGAAAATCAGAGGATTTTTATCTAGGGTGGAATTTTGGCTCTTTCTAATAAATACCAAAATTGGTCAGAGAAACTGAAAATTCAGTGCATTTCAAAACATTGATGCATTGAAATTTCTGCATTTATTATAACTTTAATTATCACAGTCTATTGATTTTTTTAAGTTGCAATATTTTAATAAAAGCTTCAGAAGACCCACTTTTAAGCAAAATTAACTCATAGAAGCCAATGTAAAATGTTAAATCATATAATTTTATTTTCAAGAATTTACATAAACCTGAAATAATTCACACAGTGTTGCTGTAAAGTATTTTTGTATGGCCTCCTGATACTGGCTGACATATGGAGATTTTCACATTAGATTGGAGTCTGGATTAAATTAGACTTCAGGTAAGGTACAGTAATTTTTTCATATTAATACCAACACCAAAATCAGTTTGTTTTTTTAAGGATGCATTTGTTTTTTCTTTACTGCTGCTTAGTAATCAGGTTGGACCACTGCTATGAAAACATTAGTGTCAAAGAATACCTATTTAAAATTACTTACTCCTCCTAAGCTCATCATCCATACTATGATATATGAATTGAGCATTACTCAGTGAGTGATTTATTTGTCACTCTAACTAGAATGAGTTTATGAAGAGCACTGAAATGCATCTCTTAGCAGCCTGCAGAGTTGAAAAAATTTAAAATACTGAAAAGCCTTCAAAACAGTTTCTGGGAAGGTAAACTCAGCAATATCACTTGATTAAAAAAAATACAAATATAATAATATAAAAAATATCTGGAACATGCTAAACCCTGGATGCATGGGCAATTATAAGGAATAGGTTTATATACTTTTTTTTTAACTGTATTTTAAAAATTGATTTCTGGAAGTTGAGTTGTATTTAGTGAAGATGATGTGAAGGAAAAAATGCCATTGTGCACAGACCCTTAACATGCATGGTGCAAAACTCAGCAAACACTGAGTAGGAGCAATACACAATATTTTTATTTTTTTCCTTTTTTTTTTTTTAAGTAATAATGTAATCACCTTAAGCAGTACTTCTCAGACTTTCTTAATGAAATAAAGTTAAGTTGTAGGCTACATCTTCTTCGTCATCTGCAAATTCAAAGCTGTAATACTCCAGTACTAAAATACAGAACTCAGCTGGAGTATACTGTCTGGAGTAGACTTGCTGGGCAGATTGCAACTCCTCATCACATCTGTGCAGAACAGTAGAAAAGCATAGAAGGTGAATAGTACTAGCTATGGAAATAAACATTTATCCAAAGGGCTGAGACTTAGACACACTTCTCCAGCCAAAACTATGGAAAAATCAAAAGTGAGATATGGGATATTGAACGACATAGTTGGTACTGATACCTAAAACAATTCAGATGCATTGGTCCGGGAAGCTGTCTGTTAACTCCCTGTTCAGAATTGCTTTAGCTGTCCCAGTCAGTAGCAGTACCTCTTCACCCAGTTTTTGTAGCTTCCCGAGTGCCCTCTACTGGTACCGGCTGATTCTCTCAGGTTGTGTGCTGTAACTTGATCACTTTACCAACTTTTTTGCATCTTCAGCTTCTGTCTTTAGCGCATATATATATATATATGTATATATATCTTTATCTTTGTGTGTTTAGATTAATAGGCTTCAATTTAGCTTTTTTTTATTTTATTTTATTTTACTTTGTTTCAGCTTTTACATGCCTAATGTTGATAATCCTTTAAAATGCCTTGAGGCATCTATCCTTGAATTTTCATTTCATCTGTATCACAAAACTTTAATGCTCTTGCATCACATATTCCTTTCAGTTTCTGAATTGAGACTGGGGCCATATCCTTGTCAGTGGTGCCTGGTGCCAGGACAGAAGGCATTGGGCACAAGCTGGAGCCCAGGAGGCTCCCTCTGAGCACCAGGCAGCACTTCTGTGCTGTGCGGGTGAGGAGCCCTGGCACAGGCTGCCCAGAGAGCTGTGGGGTCTCCTCCTTGCGGATCCCCAAAAGCCGCCTGGGCCTGGCCCTGGGCAGCCTGCTCTGGGTGGCCCTGATGGGGCAGGGCTTGGAGCAGGTGGCTTCCAGAGCTCCCTGCCAGCCTCAGCCATGCTGTGATGCTGTGGAGGAAAACAAAAAACAAACAAAATGTGGTTGTGATGTTGCTGAGTTCTTAATCTGTTAATGCACTAAATTTTCTGGTTTTTGTTTGTTTGTTTTATAACCAACGCTGACCCCTGCTTTTGCAGCCTCATCTAGATAGTTTAATAAGATTTTTAGAAAAAATTCAACATCATTGGGGTGATACAAGCTCTTGTATATATGTGAAGATGAAAAGACAGCTGGAGCATGTTTGTGCTTTGAGATAGAGTTCATCTGATCGACTAAATCTTTGAAATATTACCACTGATGGGCTATAGCCATGTTTACTATAAATTAATTGAAAAATATTTGTGAAAAAAAAAATCAAACTGCCCCTCACTGTTGAAAAAAGTACATGAAGCATGCTGTTACATATATGTGGGAAATAGAAATATATGTTAAAAGACCATTCTGATTATAAACACCTTATATAAAAGAAAAGCCAGGCTAAAGAAATGACACTGTTGACTCAGTGCTATTCTCAGAAGCTATTGATACTGCTAACAACCTTGTGTGCCTCTGGATCTTTAATCATCTGTAGTTCCTAGCAAGCTGGAGTGAAATTAGTCTTCTGAAAGGTTCTGCTGCTTCATCAGAATGACACCTACTAATTTTCAGTAGTTGATTGTACACTTCATGTTTTTCATTGCTCAGGTTTCAGTTTCATTTCCCAACTAGTTGAATTGTTGGGAGGAGGGGTTGAAAACGAAGCTGATATGGATTGTTTATTTTCAGTGAGCTAGCTAAATCCAGATTTATGTTGTCCTCATTGAACCTCGCCTTGTTGCTGCTGTGAGGTGCCATGTATAGCACTACACAGTGTGTTGTCTGAGTAATATTTAGCTATATATACAGACAAGCTTTATGAAGTTGAGCAAGACAGAAAAAACTGCTTAGAAGAAAAAAACTAAAGAGGAATATATTTATGCAGCAGTGTGCACTCATTGGTAATCAATATGTGGAGTCTGTTGTATCTGAAGATGCTCAGAGGGCTGAAGCTCCTCACCTACGAAGAGAGGCTGAGGGAGTTGGGGTTGTTTAGCCTAGAGAAGAGAAAGCTCTGGGGAGACCTTACAGTGGCCAGCCAGTACCTAAAGGGGGCTTACAGGAAAGCAGGGGGGGGCTCTTTGTCAGGGGGTGTAGGGATAGGACAAGGGGGAGTGGCTTTAAACTAAGAGAGGGTAGGTTTAGATTAGATATTAGGAGGAAATTCTTTACTCAGAGGGTGGTTAGGCCCTGGCACAGGCTGCCCAGAGAAGCTGTGGATGCCCCATCCCTGGAGGTGTTCAAGGCCAGGCTGGATGGGGCCTTGGGCAACCTGGTCTGGTGGGAGGTGTCCCTGCCCATGACAGGGAGGTTGGAACCAGGTGGCCTTTAAAGGACCTTTCTGAGCCAAAGCAGTCTGATTCTGTGATTCTATATCAGGTGCTGAAATAACTGGCCAGGATTTTTTTTCCTCCAACTTAAATGAATATGCATTTCATTTGGTCAGCAGTGTCTCTTAGAGTTGCCAGTACTCTATCTACACAATAATATATTTTGCATGGGGATATACTTTGTAGCTATTTGGGAATTCAAGCTTTTGCACATTGCTTGTGTCTCCTTAAACAGAAGCTTCACACTTGCTGCAGGTGTATAAAAAAGCAAAAGTTACTGTATGCTGACATTCTGGATAGCTTACAGAAAGAGCCTTGGTGATGTCAGCATTCTGGGTGCCCTGTGAATTCCTTTTCTTTCTTTTTTTTTTCCCCTTGAGTCTTTGGTAGAGAAGAAAAAGAAAAGGTGTGAAGACTGACACTGACATGTTACATTTGACATTTCTGCAAGTGCCACGTTAAATGTGAACTATAATGTGATTTTATTGTGTGTGTTAACTTTTTACTCTTTCCTTCCCCTCATCAAGCACTGAATAAATATTCTAAGATACAAATCTATTCTACATTATTTACAGGGAAAAGAAAAGGAAGATAGTTTATACTACATCAAGCTGCTTGGTTTTAGATAAATGGTAGTCTAATTTTAGTCTAAGGACTATGAAACTAGTACACCTGAATCTGCATGTTATCCTACGCATTGTGGGAAGATTTATCAGAAGTTTATCAGAAAGAATACAGGCAGTTGCTGGTAACATAGTATGTGTGGTGCCGCAGATTTCAGGTGCTTTCAGGGAGGCTGTAAGGTGTACAGTATCTTCATGTCTTCTTAGTTATCCTTAGGAGAATGTTAACTGGGAAGATTATACACTTTCAGAGTATTTTTGAAAGTCACCATTTAAAATACAGTTTGAGTAAGTATTTGTCTAACTACAAACTTTTAGAGTTGCGTTTGTGGTGCTTTTAGGAATACACTGAACATAATATCATGCTTTAATTGTTAACTTGCAGAGCTGCTTTGTACAGGGCATTGGCCTTCTGCTGTCTCACCCACCTTGTGCAATGAGCGGTTTAAGCAATAGAAGAAGTGTTTGGTTTTGTTAATCAAGTTCTGAGAGACCAGAGGGACGTGAAAAGGTTACCCTGTGGCAAGCCATGTTGTGTTAAATAACCCATTAAATGCCATTTTATTCCATAAGGCATTGTGCATGTATCCAGGGTATTTTATATAAAATTTACATTAAGTAGAATAAATAGACTTTTTGGAGCAGTTTTATGTAATTGATTGTAGTTATCTGTCTTAAGCATTTTTTTCCTCTTTCTACCTGCAGTATGGATGGAGCAGATCTGTGTTTTGAAATTGTGAAGAGAGCAGATGCTGGATTTGTGTACAGCGAGGCTGTAGCCAGGTATGTGTTCTAATTTTAATTATTTCCACAGCATGAATGGAAGAGAAAGGACTATATTGTTGCACAGTCTGGTAGCTAAAAGTAGAAATACTGTAAATATTTATGTTTCCAAATCTGAATGTTTATTGCAATAATTAGCATAATGAAAGAATTTCTGACTGTTTTGTCATTTACTGATTGTATGTTTGGATGGGATTGTTGAATAAAATAGTATTTCACATCCAATATTCAATTCTCTGTCTTTTTGCCTTTGGATCTCATATGATGGCAATAGGTGACTTATTGGCTGTACTAGTTGGACTCATTTCTTCTTCCTTTTTATATATCACTTTATATATAAAGTCACTTGAGCTTCTCACTTACCAGATGAACTAAGATCAAGGAGTATAAAATTATACAAGGACAGCAAAACCCCATGTCCTAATGGCATGAAAATTAAGCTCAAACCTCATTAGTTTCTATGTTTGCTTTTCTAGTCACTGCAGATTTTTAGCATCGTAGGAGTCAGGCTGGAAGAGGTCTCTATTTAAACTTCCTGCTGAAGGCAGGGTCAGTGTTGCATTTGAATCACGTTGCTCAGGACTTTGTCCAGTTGGTTCTAGAAAGCCTCCAAGAATAGAGATTCTGCAGCCTCCCTGGGCAACTTGACACATTGTGTGTGTAATGATGTTCCTGTGGAAAAATGAGTTCTTGTAACCAGCTGGAACCTACCTTGTTTCAGTTTATTACCACTGCGGTTCAGTTATGGATTTGGCTCCATCACCTCCATACCTCCTCTTAGGTATGGAAAGACTGTTGCAAGGTCCTCTCCTAAGTTTCCCCTTCTCCAGTCTAAACATTTGCTTCCCCTCAGCCTCTTGTCATAGGGTATGTGCAACCCTGTGTGCATTTTGGTGTCTGCTGAACTCACTGAAGGTAATCAGCATCTCCCTTGTATGCAGTAATTTGGATGCAGTCTAATGAGAACTTCCCTCGAAGAGTTTGTCATGCTCCTGCTGAGTCAGCTCAGGATGCTGTGGGCCTTGATAGTGTGCCAGGATACACTATCATAGTGTGATATCAGGACACACACGCATGAATCCTACTATCAACTGTTTATCAACCCTTTCCAACAGAGCTGCTACTCAGCCAATACGCTTGCAGCCTGTATCCAGCACATACTTTCAAAGTGGTTAGTTTGTCCCAAGTACAAGATGTTGAATTTGTCCTAGTTGAATTCTATAAGGTTTCTGTTGGCCCTTTCCTCTAGCCTTAGTCCTTCTAAGGGCAGCTCTGCCCTCAGTGTGTGTACTGCACCTAGAGTTTGGTCTCATTCAAAAACCTGGTGAGGATGTATTCTGTTTCCTCAAGATCATTGATGAGATACAGCATGATAAATATCCCCATAATGATTCAGAACTTATAAGTACCCTAGAAACGTACTATGTGCAAAAGAACATGAACATGATTTTATGAAATATGTACGCAACAAATTAACATCCAGTCAAACATCATGTTTAACTTTTTCAGAGAATCAAAAAGGAGGAAGGTTTCTGGTTTTTACACTGAGCATATAAAATGTGTTATTGAAATCTTTTACATCCTAAAACCGATTTGATCACAGACTTGAGGTTGGAAGGGACCTCTGGAGATCATCCACTTCAGCCACTCTGCTAAACTCAAGGTCAACTAGAGTAGGTAGCTCAGGGTCATGTCCAGTTGGGTTATGAATATCTACAAGGATGGAGAGCTGACAGCCTCTGGGCGACCTTCTCCAACGTTAAGTCTCCCTCCCAGGGGAAAAAAAAAAAGGTAGTCTTCAATCTGCATCAGGCCAGTTCAGATCTTGGTCCCATCCCTTTCAAATCAGGCGCTGATACCACTTTTTTCTTTTCAAGGTTTCCTGAATCCTTCATCATATGAAACACAATTGTTAAACATTTGAAACCTTTATATAATAGAAAATACAGGTTTTTCTTTCCTCATTTGTCACTTGGTTTCAATCAGAAAAATCCTCCAACTTTAGATTGTATCATTCATTAAACATAAACTACTTTCTGCTAAATTCTGTATGCAGTTAAGTTGGTTGATTATTTTGATATGGCTAGACTCTTTCAACTTAGTTTGTTATACCTGTATAATAATTTTTCCTGCAGGTTTGTCATGTATGATGTCTTTGTTTTTACAGTCATTACATGAGACAGATATTGGAAGCTCTACGTTACTGTCATGATAATAATATAATTCACAGGGATGTGAAGGTAAGGTGTGGGTTTTTTTTTTTCTCACTGCATTAATGCAAACTATTACTTTTGATTATTTTTGCAATTTAGAAGAAGGGGGGAGCTATACAAAAGGAAGTTATTTGCTGCGCATGTTGACTTTTACTGTGCCATGAGATTAAAATGTCTCTAATTCCATCAATATAGAACATTAAGGAAGTCTTTATTCACCGATTAGATATGCATTTGATTGCAAATTGCTTTAAAAGTCAGTTTGATTTCTAGTTCTTGAATATTCATATAAAATCTGCTTGCATTTATTTTCTTGTTAGGAAAAGGTGTGTATAAATTAATTGCATAAATTAAACTGGAATTAGTAGATTAATGACATCATTTTGACAGCACAATGATAGTATTCACTTAGACTAAAACTCAAGACGTGCATCCTTAAATGCAACAATATTGTAGCACTATCAGCTTTTTACAAACAGTCTTGAACATATATTATTATGAAAACTTTTCTACTATGAACAAGTTTGGGAGGAGGAATACGGTCTTTAAAAACAATGTATATACATTGTGGTTTTGAGTTGGTAAATTTTTGTAATATTTCTGTGTTTACTTGTGGAATTAGCTTATCTCAAAGTACTGTAGTTTAAGTAATTGGAAGTATTAACCCAAATGTTTTTGTCTCTCTTCAATCTGAATACATATTCTTTCTTAATTTCATTGTCTTAGATAACTGTTCCTAGTTGTCTTCTCTAAGAGTTTTTTATCTGAACTGTGTCAAATGCTATAGGAATTAATGAAAATTGTAATGAGCTCTGATGGTGTGGTTTGAAAAGTCGATCTTGTATTCTAGTGAATAAAGCAGATTTGGAGAGGGTGTGCTGTGTTTCAAACACTTACAGGGTGATCTGTGAGGGGAGAGAGTGTGGACACTGATTTATTTATTTTTTTTTTTAAACACACATTTGGTCTTGCATGCACAGACATTGCAGGCATTGCAGCAGTCTCTTTTTCCTTACCCTCTACAACCAAGGAAATTATTCTATTTAATAGGATTTTATTTTATTTTATTTTATAAGTTTGATATTCTAAAAGTAATTTCTTACAGCAGATTCTAAAGGTGTCTTCCTAATTGCTGGTAGAATATCTGAGCTTGTTCTGTTGTGAAGATTCTGTATTGTTCTCATTGTTTGGGTTTGGTTCCACGTGAAAATTTTAGTATGGACACCATCCTTATGTTGCTTTGTCTTCCTGAAAGCTGTATGTGTTCTTGGAACATGTTTGTACAAAAACATATTTTAACTTCAAGGGCCTCGTTCCCTTGTATTTTCCAGCTTGTCCAGGCTCTGAAAACATGAAAATCGCTGTTTTTGTTAAATGCCGTCCTTAGAAGTAGACCTGTTTAGTTACATGATTAAGAGTTTTTTAATCTGTTGCTGAAAGTATGCTAAACCATGCTGAACAATGTTTAATCCTAGCAAAAGCTGTGCAGAAATATTGTAACTACAAAGCTTGGGTGTAGAATGTTAGTAAGTAAACTGCAATTTCTCAGCTCTAGATGTCACTGTAGACAGTGTTTTGAAAGGAAGTAGGGTAAATTAATACTTTCCAAGTTGTCTGAGTGAATGAAAGTGAACAAATAAAAATCCATAAGGTTGACATAATCATTCTGCATTGTTTTCCTCTTTTCTGTGAATGTTATTTTAAACTGCAAAACGTCTTTTGCAGTTTAAAAAAGGCATTCTGCATTTAGCAGATCTGATGCACCAGAAAATTTGTACCTTGTAGTCCCCATTGTTAGAATTAGATGTCTTTGGGGCATTTTTGTTCTCTCTTAGCTCTTGAGTGATTAGGAGAAGTTAGATTAGGAATTCGTCACTCTGCTGTAGTCTGATGACAGAAACTTCACTTATCTTCTGTAAGTGACAAGATCTACCAATGCCAACTGCAGCCTATGATAAACTCACATATGCTCCAACCTCACCTCCTTTGCCATAATCAAAACATGAAAACTTGCACAAGGTGGCCTCTGATTCTCTTAATTTCCTTCCTCTAGTTGTCTTAATTTCCTTTCTCTATGAGACCAGGAATTTCTTGAGTTTCCTTGTATCATTTGCCCACCTCTAGTGATACTTAAAGTCTTTATAATCTGTGACCTTTGCTTCTCCTTCAGATGTGTTCTTGCATTCATTCACTGCTTGGAAGTTGCATCAGATATAAGTAAAGCAGAAAATTCAAATGCAGAAAGGTGTAAAACACAAGACAGCTATGTATCAGATACAAGAATCTCAATGACTTTTTCTCTTACTATGGCATGTATCCATGCTCTGCCAACCTGGTGAAATAGGACTCGGCCCTTCCTTTTATTCTTTCAGAACCTTGATGTGTCAGAAACTCCCAAAAGATGGCTACAGAAAGTAACCATGTTGAAATAGTGTTTTTTTCCAATACAAAATATTATTACATAATAGTTTGGATACAGAATTATCTTTATGCAAAAGAACAAAAAAGGGGAATGGGAGTAATGTGCCTCTGAAATGAGATGCTTGTCTTTTTTCATGATAAAATACATGCAAGAGTTTGAGCACCATTTGTCACTGAAGTCAGACACTTTCTCTTGAGCTGTCAATATTGCACAGTAATTAAGATTGGAAACTTTCTTCAAGAAAAAGAAAAACGAATAGTGCATCTCTAACTTCAAATTACAAGGAATATTGCTGATCAATGGACTTAAGTTCTATGCTGTACAATTTTAATAATTACAACTTTGAAAGGGACGGGTTTGTTATAAATAGCTGAATATGATTCGCATCAAATGCTCCCACTATGTTAAGTGACTTCCATGTAGTTTGAGTGCTTGTCTATGTATGTAGGATCAGTAAAACAATTGGTACGCAGCTGAAATCAGGCAAGTTTATTGTCAGACCTTCAATATTTTTATTATAAATCTCTCAGTAGGTATGAATACTTGTTTCCAACAGTTTAGTGCAGAAGCTAGGGAGCTCCAAGAATAAAGAACACATTATTTTTCCTCATTATTTCTTCCAACTATTCTTTTTTCCCCATGAGTATGTCCCTTTCTGTACACATGCTTCCTATGTCAGAGTCGCACTTTCTTTGCTTTGTTTGCCCTTTTCCTAGCATACTGCTAGCTGGTTGCTGGGTTTTCAGAAGCAGTTTTGCTGACAAGTGCTGTTTGCTGAGAATTTATACTGCTTGGCCTGCTGCAGAGCTCAGCAGCTACATAGAGGGTACCTTCTCATCAGGAAGTTTATTTATTCTGGTCACTTACCCAGCCATTCAGAAAAAGGGGATCTCCTGATTGATGAGCTGGCCACCCAAGCAGCACATATGAATGAGTTAACCCCCAGACACTTGGGGGGAGGCAGACACTTGTCTTTTAAACTGCTTTGCAAAGTGTGTATTGTGCATGTTTGTTCTAGGATTTTGTATTCCCTGCTATGGAAATGAATTGTTTTCTTTTTGATTATATAATTCACAAGTCACCTACTAACTTCTAAGTTAGCACCAGGATGTCTAAGCATTGCATGAAGTTCAGCATGAGCTATGTTTTGCTGAAGTATTTCTCTGCCTCTCCCTAGTTCCCTTCTGTTTGGGGGGATTTTTCCTCTGTGAACTATTCTATCAAAAGCTGGACCAATGTATCACTCAATTTGCAGTTTCTCAATTTGCATGTACTGCACAAAAGCTTTTCTACTGTTTAAAAAAGGATAAATTGACTTTGATGCAATTCAGAAATGCAAAGGAGACATAATCTTAAACAGAATACGTAGGAAAAAATTAAAAGTGTGTATCATTTTTCAGTAGTGTGTAGAATTGGTGGAATGGGATCTTACTAATAATCTACCACAAAGTTAACATTTGATTAGTAGTTCCCTGAATTTCATCCATTTTCTGGCCTTTTTGGTAACTTCAACACTGGGGAACAGGTACTGTGACTAGAAAAGCAGAGAAGGAGTTACTTAAGCCACAAAAAAACTCTGTACTGAGAATTATATCTTCAGGCACCCTGCTGAGAGAGCCTGAGAAGTGCATTCACTGTAAGAATGTATTTAAGGAAGGACGGAAGTTGTAAGTTCTTCTTAGGGGCCTGTGCAAAAAATAAAAGTACATTGACAGTAAACTGTTTTGCTACGCAGACATACCACCACTGATCAAAACACAGTAATCTCAGCAACACCGTGCTGTCACACAGACTTAAACTGCTTAGTTGAGACCTGAACAGAGGCAGCTTGCCGTTGGTTATGCGGCGCAACACGCACCCACACAAACCAAATTCTTTTGCTCAAGAACTGTTTCCTACAGCATTTTGAAGAGTTAGACCCTGAAGCTGCCCGCTTGAGGTTTTTCTGTAAGTCATCTGCTAAACATGCTATGGCAATCGTGTTAAAGAAACAAAGAATTCTGTTCTCACAAGTAACATTGTATTAATAAAATACTACTTTCCTATGATTCTCAGTCTTTTTCACTTGCCTCTTTATTGAACATCTGCAGAATACAAAGCCGGTGTCAAATGATATGAATTCTTGGGGTGTCTTCGAGAGAAGGTCTGATATTTTGTGTCTACCGCCGTATGCTAATTTGGGGTCAGTTTAGTGTTCCTGTTACAGAGCTCAGGGTAGGGTAGTTTGGAGTGAGTGATTTTTCAGCTTGGCGTGGGTGATCAAACTTCTCAGAACAGCTAGCATTCTGTAACACTTTCCACACTTTCTACACTCAATGGACAACTCATCTTGATCTCAGTTGCAGAGAAGATTATACAAGGGAAAAGACTATTATGTAATCTGAAGTGTCTTTTACAGAAATTGTTAAAAATAACTGAAAACCCTACATAAGTCATCACGGTAGTCTAACTTCTACAGGAAAAAAAAAAAAAAAAATGAAAGCCATTCCTGTTTTGCACTCCTTTTGTACGGTTCATGATCCTTAAATGTTCATTATTGCATATATTTTTTATACCAGTAAATAATAAGCATGTATGCCTTTCTAAATAGACCATAGAAATTGCCTCACGAGATTAGACTAGGAGTATGGAAATTCTGTTTGCTTGTTTACTCCCAAAAGTGCAAGTACTCATGGGTTGAGGAAAAGACAGTTTAATAAGAGGGGAGTAATGGGGGGGAGCTTTTTTTTTTTTTTTTAAAGTGATATGTAATGCAGTTGCTCAAACTTGCTGACTGACGCCCAGCCAGTCCTTGAGCAGTGGCAGCTCATTGAGCTCCCTCCCAGTTCTACTGTTGAGCATAATGTCACATAGTATGGGACATCCCTCTGGCCAGTTTGGGCCAGCTGTCCTGGCTGTCCCCCCTCCCAGCTCCTTGGGCACCCCCAGCCTCCTCCTTGCTGGCAGAGTAGCACAAAAAGCAGAAAAGGCCTTGGCTCTGTGCAAATGCTGCTCTGCAACTAAACCATTGATGTGTTGTCAACGTTATTTGCATCACAAATCCAAACCCAGCACCATACCAGCTGCTATTTAAGAAAGTTAACTCTATCCTAGCTGAAACTAGCACAGTATGGTGTCCTGAGTACGCAAAGGCTATGTACCAGTAAGGAAGCCAGTGCCTATTAAACATAGCTGCCATGGATAGGACTCCAAGAAAAAACAGTTCCTGACCAAGCTACAGAGAACATATAAAACCCAGTTTTCTCAAACACTAAATCTTAGGCCACCAGAGTTCTCTTCCTCTGTGGACATTTCACACCTGTAAGTTAGCAGTCACCATCCAGCCTTTCTCTTCAGAATCACCCTGTTGCAAATGTCACTGCAATGACACTGAGCCCATGATAGGAAATGCCAGAGCAGAGTGATTGATTAATTCTTAACTGTGAGATTTCCTGTGAAGGCTAGAATGAAAAATGCATTCCCAGGGGGTGGGGGCAAGGGGGAATCAGCCTTCTACCCCTTTACTCGTGAACAAAAAAACACATGTTAATCTTGAATGTGTTTGGTAGTTCTCTGTGCCTGCTTCCTTAAGCCTTTGATATATGATCTACCCACTCCAGAGAAAACATCTATGCTTTGTTCTTTTCTGTAAAGAAAGCCCACGTCCAAAACCCGTGAATATTGGTAACAGAAGAGAATTATGTCTTCAGTCTCAGGCTGGTTTCTGCCATCTTCCTTGATCATTTAGGTAGAAAACACTGTCCATAGCTCAGACAAATGTATTTTGCTTTGCATGGATAAAGTAGCAGTACAGAGCTCGTTGTATGAATTACTTGGATTCATTTGGATATACGCTTAGGATTTATTATGGCTAATGTTGATGTAGCAAACAAGATCATATTAAATATATATATATATACATGTAATATGTTATCATTTTATTTAAATATTTACTATTTCATGTAAAAGTCTGATTATAGGAGTCAAAATGAGTTTACTGTTAGTTCAGTTTTACTAAATTCTTTCCACATTACTTCACATTGCAGGGGGCCTTTTCAGTGAAAGTACCAGGTTTATGTTGGTGGTGTTAAGGTGTGGATTTTTTAAACAGGCCATACAGACTTTTCTTTAATGTTCTATCTAGTAGAAGGGTTATAGCTGGGTCTACACTACTCCTAGAAACAGCGAGACAAGCAAGGAAATTTTTAATTTCCACTAGATAGTTTAGCCTTGAACAGTCTGCACCTGGAAGCAGTACATAAAAAATTGGTCTAAAAACATGATATGGAAGAAAGCAGACAGTTAAAATTATCTGGATGACAAGAATGTTTCTTTTCACTGTTCTGTAAATCAGATGTTTTTGTCCAATGCAAGTGTTTTTTTGTATTCTACTCAGATGCCTGGTAAGAGAATAGTACGACAACAAAACTGTTAAAAACAATAGAAAAAAACAAGCAGTAACAAAAGACGCTGCAATCTTTGCAGTAAATTCACCAGCTTCTACCCTCTTGTTATAACACGTGGGAAATGTTTCCTCAGACCTTGCCTGGGCGTCATATGTTATAGTTGCTACCGTTACGCACATTACAATAAGCCATATAAAGATAGAAAAATATTTAGCAAATTTTGGCTGACGGAACTTTTTAAGTACACGTTTGCTGAAGTTTTCCGTAACTGCTTGAGAGTATTGTGCATCGTTATTTTTCTTCAGTGTTGCATACTGACTTAAAGCAATCGTACATAAAATTATAATTGTAACATACATACAGACATGCGTAATAGTAGTTCCAAGGTGGTACGCTATCTGGCATATTCCAGATTTATATGTCCAGTTATGCCCATTTGCGAAATAGGCAGCCAGGAAAGGCATAGCACTGCATATGAGCAAATTTGCAGTGACAAGATTTACCAGATAGATGTATTGTGTTCTTCTTGTGGGTATTTGCCTTAAAAATACGCAGGCAGCGAGAGTATTTCCAAAACTGCCAGTTGTAAACAGGAAAGAGTAGATGATGGGTAGAGCTACAGTAGTAGCTAATGATGGCTGGAGAGTACATGTTGAATTTGTCATTTATGCCGAGTCTTCTTGTATAAATGGTGAGGGCTGAAACACAATTAGAGAAATTATTATTCTGTAATGTGTATCTAGCATCTTTTTTTTATGATCCTTGCTTTTTAACTGTTCCTTGCTTTTCAGTGTTACTAATTCCTACCTTTGACAGATATTGTGAAGGAAAAAAAGCTTTAGCTTATGCACTTTACGTGCATAGAACCTAATAAAATAAATGAGGAAATAGAAGGTTTAAGCTAGGGTCTGACAATAACTTATGTGGTCTTGGTGTATTTCTCAATCTCCTGGAACATCTGTAACCTACTTTGGAAACCGCTTCTAGACTATTTTAAGTTAAATAAGCAAAATAAATGCAAAGCGTTACTGTAATTGCAGAAATGCAGAGGAGTATCCTGTACCTCCGTTTAAGTAAGAATTAAACTGTACATGATTCTGGGATCTATCTGGGTGCATTTATTTTGTATTGTTATCAGTATCTAATGTTACTTTGTTTAGAGATCTGATCTTAGAGATACACATTTTGCATGAATGATTTAGTCATGAACATATGAAACAGTTGCTGAAAAATGATGTATTTCCAAGCTGACTTTTCAATTTATTCTCAATTTCCAGACTGTAATAAATCAAATCAATTTGGTGGTTAAAGTTCTGTACAATTATAATGCATAAAAATGTGCCTTTCACTTACTAACCTGTAGTGAACAGAGATTCTGTCATTGTATAGATACAAGTTTAGTGAAGTGTATCCAACTTAGCTATTATTCCATATAAAAGCATATGGAAAAAAAAAAAAAAAAAAGCAGATTTCAAACTTACAGATTGAGAATAATTTTTTGAAATGTCTATAAGCAAATACCAAAGAATATTCTGTGTAACTGTGATAAAACGCCTATACACCAAGATGATAGATACATAAGAAGAAGTTGTAAAAGTCATATTTAAAAATTATGCTATAACTCATGTTTGACAACTTGCAAGTTAAACCAACTTTTTTTTGTAGCTGTTGCATCTTTGCCTAAGTCCCATATCAATCGTTGAACCAAATTGTATTAAATTCTTTTATTTCAATGAGTTAAATTCATAAAGTAATTGTTGGATTCAGTCATTTAGAAATCTAATGATCATTTTTGTGTGAACACACAGATTTTATCTGGTGAAACAAAGAAGTAGCACTTTTAAGCTTACCTATGCAAGCTGCAGGCACCTTCCTTTGGAGAGAGGGAAATTTTGTCTTACGTCCTTTTTATCTCCGCTGCTGCAATGAAAAGGATGATATTTAATTCTGGAAAATACAGTTTAGGTTTTCAGAATGTGCACTTTTCTTTGGCAGTGTCAAAAGGCAGCTAGGCTTTTAAAGTTCAAACCAAAAATGTCTGCAAAACAGTCTTTGCAGTTAGTTCAGGATACAGCTCCATTAGAGAATAAAAAAGAATGAAATAGAGAAGACTGGAAGATTGATTGTAACAGTCCTTTGGCCATGTAGCTATGGCACAGAAATACCTTAAAATACTTTATATGGTTCTTTCCTCCTTTTGGGGGTGGAGGAATTGTTAGAGTCATGCTCTTTTAAGACTGCCCACTTCCCAGAATTAAAAAGAAAAGTTGATATTTTATGCGTGAGAACTTATTTTCAGTGCAGTTTAACTGTTTTTCAGTTCCAAGAGTTTTCATGAAGCTGACTGACTGTTCCTGAAACCCACCCGCAGTAATAAGTGTATCCATGTCATATCCTCGTGTCAGTGACCAAATGAACAGATCACTTACGTCTAGTCACATGCTGGATTTTGTGCAAGCAGTTAACAGCTGATGCATTCTAGGCTTACTAATCACTCAGGAAAACCAACTCAGTTTGTGTCCAAGAAATAGAGTGTTTTACAGAAACCACCCAGAAGGCTACAAAGGATGTTTTCCCTCCTCCGGAAGAAGAGTGTTGATCACAGATGAGTCAAACTCCGCTTAGCTCTGCGGAGCTTGAGACTTCTGAATTTCCTTCTTTCTGATACATCTGTGGTCGTCAGATACGAGTTTTCAAAAGCCTTAAATAAGTTCCTCTATGAGAACAGAGGAGATACCATAAAAAAAAACTTCTGCAGTTTTACTAAGATTCTTGTTGTGTTTGCTTTGCTTCACATGTAAGCACCCCCTGTAAGAATCCAAGAATCCACTTTAGTGATCTACTATGGATTTAATTGTTCATTTTGTTGTTGTTGTTCTAAAATGATGGGCATGTATTCTGGCCTTCTATTTAGACTAAAAAATTGACCTCATTTAAGATTAAATTTAGGTGAGGGAACGTGCTGGGAAATATTAGTAATTACTTCATAATGCTGTAATTAGTTTTCATGCATATTTTAATTTTTGTTCCTGTTAAGCTTAGTTTTACCTTTTCTTTCAACTTTTGAATATATAATTGTGTTAGAATTTGTTTTAATAGAAAGGTTCTTGTATTAATTAAATATCTAATAGTCTCTTAAGCAGTCTTATAAGTCCTTGTTTCTGTGGTGTTCCATCCAGTTTTAGACACAAGAATACATATCCTGAAAATGTGCTAGGAGGAAAGGTGTGAGCAATTTCAGTTAGCAGAGTTTTTTATTATTATTACTCAGTTGGTTATTACCAGTAGGCTGTAGTATTTTTAATTCAGTGTTCATAATTCTTGCTATGCGAAGAGGTATTGCTACTTTTTTTTCTGATCTGTGGTATGATAACAGGTTAATAAAGTGACTTACAGTCTATCAGACTTCATTTTGCAACTGGTTAGTGAGATGGGCAACAAAGGAATGGGATATTGTAAGTAAAAACAAAAACAAATCAATCAAAAAAAAAACAACACCAGAAGTATGTCATTAGTTCAAAACTGTGATAACCTTCCTCATTCTTTTAGTGGACTGTTTCCATTCACCTAACCTATAAATGGTTTGTTTTATCTAAAATACATTTGATGATACTCAAACAGTCTGTGTGCATCTCTTATGCAATTCACTCATAAGTTCTTCATAATGGTATTCACTTACTTTGTTCACCTCAATTATTTATATTTTCAGCACTCTTAAACCATGATTACTTATAATTTAAACTTGTTACTGGATTTTATATGCCAGTAAGCAGTGTATGTTACTTTTTTGATGCTGTTTGCAGAGAACCTAATTTGTGGCTCAAAATTGAAAAGACAAGGAAAAAAAATTGAAAAGACAAGGAAATTCACAGTGAGGACAGTTATTGCGTATAGCCATTTATAACTCGTACCTAACTCTATTATTTAGTACAACAGTATATGACAGAGCGATATATAACAGAGTGATCTACATGCATGTCTCCTGCCTTTCCCTTCTATATTCTCAAGATGATAGAAGACAGCCCAGTCAACCTCATCTCCTTGTGTCTGTCACAACCTAGATGGAGAACTGTTCCTGCTGTACAACAGGATGTACAGTGGATTGCCAGCAGCTGCTCCCCATAGGATGGAAGAAGGCAGCAGCCCAGTTACCCTTGGTTCCTGTAGCAGTCCCGGCTCTCTCTGTGCCATGAAAGGCCCAAGAGATGCACTCAGTCTCTGCAGCTTGATGGATGGAAGGCATCTGCTAGCACAGGGCACAGAAAAGTGGGCGCCCCTAATGAATCCAGGATGCTGGATGCTAAGGATGAATCATCCTAAATAAATGCATAGCATACATCAAACATGCAGTGGCCTTTAACTTGAAGTATAATTTCTTGTACTTGGAATTTGATCTGTTGGGTGGCTTTTAATACCAGGATAAGTCTCTAAGATGGATTGACTGTTATGTGTGCAATTCATGTTTCCTTTCCAAAAAAATAATTTACCAAGTAATTTGCTTAGAACTTTGACTTTTAGCGCTTAGTTTTGTTGCACTGTTGGGTTTTGGAGGGTTGTTTTTTGTTTTGTGTGTTTGTTTTTAATTAAACGTTAAAATTGAAAGTTTATTGACTGCATAAACTCTAAGACAAAAGCACTACATGGTATCCATTTTTAGTTGGACATCTAGATCAGGAGAGTTGGTGCAGACCACCATGGTTCCTCTCTGCCTGTTCATCAGCTCTCCTTGACAGCATGACCCGGTGTGTGTCCAGCCCTTCTGACTTGATATGATGAGGATTTTAGCTCTTAAGTCAGTATATGTATTTTATATTGTGAGAAATCCTGATCAAAGTGAAGTCCGCTAAGTTCATTTTTAAATCTACTTTATTTGAATCAAGTACTATACTGAATCAGTGGATATAAAATATTTGGCACATCTGAGTTGGATCTGTGTTAGACTGTCTCCTTTTGCTACTCATTAATTATTTTCATCAGCTTTAGAACTGCCCTTGCAGTTCAGCAAAATAGATCAAGAATGAGCATTCTTATGTTATTTGATGAGCTGCAAGTGTATGCAATATAAGCTGCATATTTCTAGCAACTACTACTTTGTAGTATTTCTAGCATCCTTAGTGATATAGAAATCGGGTTATATTGCACCCATACATTTGATCATTTGGTTGTCAAAATATGCAAGGTTAAGTGTTTCACAGCTCTCTAGGTAGTTGTTTTACGTACAGAAAACACAAGCTAAACAATCCCTTTTAAGCTGGGAAACTTAGCTTGAAGTTGATATTACCAATAAAAATCATCTTCCAAAATTTTTAGACTTCAGGACTTCCATGCTAAAAACTTCGATTTTTTTCCCCTGGTGAAATTCTTTATGCGGCCTCCAGAGGTCTCCTTTACGATATTTGATACTTATAAAGCAGTAACTGCATATTGGTCATGATAATTATTATTTTTAACTTCCAAAATCAGTTCTTAACTTGAGAACTTTAATGATTGTTGTAGTCAAATAAGTAGCTTTCTCTGTCTTTTTTTTTTTTTTTGCTTGTTTGTTTTTTACCATACTGTAATTTGTATTTTTTGAGTTAAATATTTTATGTAAGAGCATTTTGGCTTTCCCAGGTGGTTCTTAATGCTCAAGCAAAAATGAAAACCTGAAATATGGTAATAAAGGTGAAATTGGTATTCAAAAGATTCTGCTGGCTCTAAAGCTGGGGAGCTTTGTCTACAAAATGAATTTCTTGGTGATAAAGAACATTGCCAGCCCCCTTGGCAAAAGTCTTTTCATCAAGCTTTCAGTGTCTTGTTGACCATATATGTGTTAGCATCTTTACCTAGTGGGAATTTTTGTGGGAGGAACAGGGAGTATATTTTTCTTTTAAAAGTACATGGTCATTTATATCTGAGGTTAGAGAGTTCTTTGAAGCAGCTGGCCTTGCTTTTTGATAAGATCGAAGGTGTTCAGTCTGTCCCTCTGTATGCAAACTTAAAGGAACCAGGACTCATCATTTACAGACAAAAGCAAGATAACTTCTGAAGGCAGCATGTAGCAAAATGTACTTTTCTAGTATATTTTAAGTAATTGATTCAGTTTTTTAAAATATAAACTTAGAAATAAACACTGGTTTTCTTTTCTTCCTCATTTTATTTCTCATTTTGCAGTAGTGTGATACACAATCAGACATTTCTCTACCATTCATGTACTTACATCTATATTTACCACTGTGGAGTCTGATTGTAAAGGCTTTTTGCAGCATCATCCCTTACCCTCAACTATTCCCACCCTTGTGATGTCTGTGAACAACTTTTGTACTAAGGATTTTTCCTACCTATTACATCTCTAAACAGTGAATGGTAACAGCTTTATAGTGCTTTCTCTGTTTTCTTGGAATCCCTCGCTAGGCAACCCTCAGTAATTAGGAATTTGTGTAAGGGATGGAACAAAGGCTGGCAAAAGATTCCCAGCCCTACAGAGAATATGTTGAAAATTTATTTTGGATTGCTAGAATATTATCAGTGGTTTCTTTTTCTGTGTACGCTTTATTTGTACTGTTGTACTGTGTACAACTCTTTCCTGTCCCCCAGATTCTATATGCACTTTCAGAGAAAGCATAAAACTAAGGTGTCTGTACGTGAATTTTCCATTTTGGGGAATAATAATGGCTCTTGCTTATTCATCAGTGATGTAAGTTGCACTACTCTCTTATGCTTTCATTGACTGATGTTGTGAAAGTTGTTCAATTAAAGTTTTCCATGTTGGGTTATAAGTGGTAATTCCGTTCCCTTGTGAAAAATAACAGTTTGCAGGCTAAAAGGGTAATAACAGTGAATTTCAACGTAGAAACCAAAGTTGGTTACTCAAACCAGGTACATTTGGATACACTTATAATTCGAGTTATAAACTAGTTTCTGGGAAACACTTTTGTTTCTTGGCTTATTTTTCCCATTTATTTTAAGGAATATATATATGAGAATGTAGCTATTAATACATTTGTCAAATCTAAAAAGTATAAAAGTGACTAGCTGGCATGTATGCTTTATATGCATTTTCTTTATATGTGTAATCAGTATTTCTTCTAATGACAAATATGAACTCCTTTTTACATGTTAAAAAGGTGACATTTTTGTTTACTGGCTGAAATTTGGGTATTTCTAATTTTGAATAAAGAAGGAAAATGAAGTTCATACGGATTATATGGAAACGCGTTGAGTTAGCCTGTATTTACTGAAAGAAGAACATTACTGAAGGAATAGTCCCAGAGTTTTCTATTATATATAAGTGAATCTATAAATTGGCACAAACTGACTGTCTTGCAATTTGTAGCAGTGCTTATGTCTTACAGAAATGCCACTGAAACCTGCATGCTATTCAGAGGTTATAATGTGTATTGTACAAATGCAGCATCACAATTGTGTTTGCTGCTATGAAGCAAAGGGAAAAAAAAAAAAAAAAAAAAAAAAAGTGGGATCTGAATTACTTAGCAAGTCTCTTTTTGTATTTGTGATGCTCTGCAGGCATAAACAAAAAGATTTTTAGTTGAAATTCATCTGAAGACTCAACTGATTACTTTAAGTTGGC
Organism: Oxyura jamaicensis; assembly: GCF_011077185.1. Taxonomy (NCBI): domain Eukaryota; kingdom Metazoa; phylum Chordata; class Aves; order Anseriformes; family Anatidae; genus Oxyura; species Oxyura jamaicensis. The sequence continues at coordinate 115,410,803 of NC_048893.1, forward strand.
CCTCATACCACTAAGGTAGCGTTGCTAAGACAAGAAGGAACAAACACTACAACACTACTGAAGTGACTAATTATATGGTCACTTGAAATTTCACGGTGTAATTTTCGGCAGACCTCTCAAGAGCTTTAGGCTGTTTGCTCTTCAGTAATGTCAGTTTGCAGCACCCGACATTTTGCCCTCAGAAGTTGGGAAAACTGATTTCAGAATAATAATAATAAGTATTAAAACATAGCAAAAGTACCTGCCTTTGCTTTTGGTGCAGTAGTCATTGTTTCCTATATGACAGTACTGTCTAGTTTCACATCTCTTTCTGAGCCAGTCTAAAGCCATCAGACCTTTAACATCTTGAAGCACTAATTTACACAGTCGTGGAAATCTAAAATGAAGTAGTTTCACTTGTTTGTTGGTTGTTTTGTTTTGTTTCTGTTCTTCCAACTTCTGCTCTCTTAATATTAGGACTCAAAAGAGCATATAGGTCTTCACATTTCCCCTCTTCCATGCCATACCTGGTATTATAAACTTATTGTGCCCTCTTTCAGGTTTTCTTTCTGAGCCGAAGAGTTGATTTATTTAATGTATTCTGCATAGAATCTGTATCGTATAAATTATACGATACCACAATGATGACTTCTCAGTTTTTTGCTCCTAATTTTAGCAATGTTTTTGCTGTGTTATTGCTGTTGTACAGAGAGTTGATGTCTTGCTCTTTTTTTAGGGTTGGATACCCTGAATAATCATGTATTTATTGTTTGAAAACTTTGTCACCTCCTTACTGTCGCTCATTCCAGATTGTATCTAACATATTTGTAAATTTATCCATTTGCATATTCTTGATGAATGTCACAAAGGAAAAAGCTATCTACTTTTTAAGCTTTATTTCCAAATTTCAATGAGTTCCAAAGCAAGAATTGACATCTAACAAACTAGGTTTCTTTTGAACCTTTAGTAAGTGATTTTGCTAGAGTCCACTTACACTCTATCACCTTTATCCCAGTGTTTCTCAGCTCCTCAGAGAGCTCCTCTGCTAGCTCCTCTCTAAAAGCACGTTTTTAACTGATTTTCTGGTGCATGACTTCCATCAAACAAATCTCTTCACTTTTCCCTGGGTATCTTATACACCTATGTTTGACAAATTTTAATTGTAGTTGCTATGGTTTTGCCCAGAACAAACAACTAAACTATAGCTCCTGAAATCTCTCCTCTGGAAGAAAATACTTAATAGCTTTCACTGTTAAAAAAGTTAAAAACAAGCCTTCATAATAGTATTCACATCATGGACCAGAATCATGAACTTGCTCTACAGGACTGACATTTTCCTGTTACCTTTTCATGTACTGCTTACAAAATAAGGTTATAGTAACCAAGTAAATGTTACATTATTTACCAAAGCGTCTCCAGAATACTATTTTTTTTCAGTAGTGCAGTGTCCATGAATTGCAATCCTTTTGATCAAAATTCTGGTTTAAATAGAACACTCTTGAAGATTAAGAAACCCTGCCATTTTTTTTGTAAATATGTATATGTGTGTGTAAATATAAAATAAAGCACACGATCTAGTCATTGTTCTTGAGTTAACCTGTTTACATCCACTTCAACCAAATGTTGTGGTTTCACCCAGCAGACAGCTTACCCCACATAACCACTTACACACTCCCCCGCAGCAGGTTGAGGGAGAGAACTGGGAAGGTAAAAGAGCGAGAACTTGTGGGTTGAGATATAGACAGTTTAACTGGGCAAAAAAAAAGCTGCACAAGCAAACCAAAGCAAAGGATTCATTCACTGCTTCCCATTGGCAGGCAGATGTTTAGCCACTTACAGGAAAGCAGGGCTCTTCATGTGCAGCTGTTCCTTGGAAGACAAATGCCACCACTCCAAACATCCCCTCTTCTCCTTCTTTTCCCACCGTTTTATTGTTCAACATGATGCCACATGGGGTGGGACATCCCTTTGACCAGTTTGGGCCAGCTGTCCCTGCTGTGTCCCCTCCCAGCTCCTTGGGCACCCCCAGCCTCCTTGCTGGCAGGGCAGCGTGAGAAGCCAAAAAGTCCTTGGCTCTGTGCAAATGCTGCTCTGCAACAGCTGAAACATCAGGGAGTTATCAGCATTATTCTCATCCTAAATTCAAAACATAGCACCATGCCAGCTGCTATTTAAGAAAATTAACTCTATCCTAGCCAAAACCAGGACACCAAAACTGAAGTAAAATCACATAAAAATTAAACCACAATTATATCTAGGAGAGGTGAATTATGTTTTCTTTGTTCAGTAAGAGTTTTATGAGTAGCTTCTATAAAATCAGAATATTGTACAAGATTAGTAAAAAAAATGCAAGTTTTGACATAGATTAGGTATAAGAAGTCACACGATCCACCAGATAAGTTACTGATAGTCATATTAAAATCAATATCAAAATCAACCTGAGCAATATTGCTTGTTTGACATAATATATCCTGATTTTGTAGAGCTACTATCTGGTATCTGATCTGTTCACCCTTCTGGCCTCCCATGCTAGACATTTAAATTGTTCTCTGTATAGGTGCCTCTTTGCGTGTCTTTGTGTCTAACAACCACCTTTAGCCCTCTTTTATTCTATACAACTTTACAGTTTGAAATTCTAAACAGGTAGGTAGACTAGTTGACTGACCTTGAGTAAAGGTCAAAGCTGATGCTTCCAATGTGCAGGAGAGCTACTTTATATATATATATATATATATATAATTTATATTTATATATATGTTATTTATAATTACATATACATTCTGCTCTATATGCTCAATTTGGTGAGCATTTTCCATGTTGAAATACTCTGGGTAGCTGAAGCCACCAAATTTGTTGATCAGAATAAGAAGGAAATCTTAGCTAACTGAAAAGACCAGTATGTTTTCTCTCCTTCATGAATTTCTAATTTTCTTAACCATTGTTACTTTTCCTCAAGTATTCACCCTCGACATTCATTAAAATGTTGAAAATATAATAAAATGTTTAGGAGGCTTGTATATTTTAACTTTGATATTTAATAAAGTGTGCCTTCTATTATTATAACTGAATTAGTGGCAGTCATGTTCTTCACCTCATGTTTAAGCCACATATGTTGCTAAATTCTTAAGTATTTTCATGCAAAAAATAGTTCTGTAAAATGCTGATCTCTTTGAAGCCTATTAAAATCGAGAAGTACATAAAACCTTTAATGATTCGTATAGCTCTTTTGAAGAGGACACATTACTTTTACAAAATTCATCTGCTGTTTACATACACAAATTGGTAATATTTATGTCTATACAGGCTCAAACAACTTTGTAGAAATCTCCTCAAAGAGTTAGTGTTCTATATTAGTCCCACAGAAGGTGTCTGAGATAACTTTTAAGGACGTTTCCTGTTTTGTTTTCTTGGATAAACAAGCGTGAAGTACTTCAGAAAAGTCACTTCTCATTTTCACAAACAGAAGTAAGACTTCTCGTTTTTTAACAGGAAGAATGAGGCAGGATTAGTAGCCATACAGTATTGCATTTGGTGCATCTTGAGTTGATGTCCTAGAGTGACAAAGAGAGAAGCTGTTACCCATTTACTTAATCAGATCAAACTTCTTCTTAACAGAACTTGAGTGGGGAGTGGTAGTAGAAAATCGCTCTTGTGTGTATTGTCCAAGTTTTATTTCTGAAGTACTTTCCAGAGTTATGCTTGAATCTCCATGAATTTTTCTACAAATAAGTTGGAATACAGTCTTACGGACACTTCTGGACATCAGGAAATACATAACTGGGTCTAAGCAGCTGTTAAAAGATGAAAATATGAGCATCACCTCATTGCTTTTGTGAATGATTCCCTTCCAATAACAAAGTGGATTTTGTAACTGTGATGTAATGTAGACAAATCGGAAGATGTGGTATGGAACAAAACAGATGGTGAAAATAATTAGTACAATAAAGGAGTTCCTTGCTGTTTGGGTATATTTTGCTGCATTGGGAAAATTAGATCTTCTTCTTGAGATTTTCAGAAGATTCTTGGCAATTTTAACATATGAAAGTATCAAAAGGAAAAAAACTGTCCAGAAGATTATGACAATAATGTAATTTAAAACTGCTTCTGTCATTGCATTCTTTTTATTTCGGTAATGAAAGCACTTAGTAGAATTTCTGACCTCACTCTTAAAGAAAGATGGTGCGACTACTACTAGAAATCCTGTTAGTGCAAGTGCCCACACACCACAACAAATATATATACTTTGGGTAGCAGTTAGCATTTTAGGACGCTTTATAGACTTAGTTATTTTTACATAACGATCTAGACTAATTAGTCCCAACAGTACTATGCTAATGTACATGTTCATGTAAAATAGAGTTCCTACAATCTTGCATAAAATGTGTCCAAACATCCAGGTGTTATTGTTAACATGGTACAATATTCGGAAGGGAAGACAGAAGATCAGCAGAAGGTCTGCAATGGCCACATTTAGCAAGTAAACTTGGATGGAATTCCTCTTCTGGTGAATGCACAGGAAAGCAAACAGGGCTATAACATTTCCGGCCAATCCAACGACAAAAATAACAGAGTAAAAAAGTATTAAAGCAAATGACAACGCATCATCTTCTAAGAAACAGCTGGCATTGTTTTGAATTTCGGAGGCGTTTGTGGCTAGGTGGGTATGGTTACTCCAGAAGGCTTTCTTGTTTGGAAGAATGGTCAGTAATTCAGCTGAAGCTGTAGCCATCATTTATGAGGATTTTCTTAGCTGGTCTGTAAGGATGCAAAGAGAAAATCTAAGAATTAAATCATCATGGGATCCCTTTTGTGTCTTTGCTTGCTTTGTTGCATACAAAGTCATTGTATATACATAGTCTTATAAATAAGACAATAAGTAAATAAAGTAAATGCACGTAATTGTACCCAAGTAGAAGAAGGACTTTCAGGCAAATACCATGATATAATGTAATTCTAGAAGAATTAGTTCCCTGTTTTTCTTCATGCAAAGTGAGCGAGAACAGATGGTACAGAGTACTCACACAGATCTCTATTCTTATCATTACATTGTTATTACTATCTTAAATTGTTTTAAAATCAACTATTATATTTTGCTGAAAAAAAAAATAGAAATTTACATTTTTTTGTTTGATCTGTAAGTACAAATCAAATACTTTTTAAGTTCTCATGTTATTTTTGTTTTTTTTTCTGACACTGATAAAAAAATTAAGATGCAATGAAGTACTGGATGAAGTACAAGATGCACTGAAGTACTGCACAGCTAAGTACTGTCAGTTTGATAAAAAGTACATAAAAATATATTAATTCTAAGCACTATTGATTTTAGGTAAGTACCCAGTGTCTTGCTTGTTAGTCACTGGTTTTCATTCAGAAGAGCAATTGCCATTTGATAATTATTTGGCCATGTAATCTGTTGTAACACTGTGAGTCAGCACTGTTACGTTAGCTTCTTTTAATAACTCCTATTTTCATGTAAATGCATTTTTTCCTTTTGTTGCGAGTTCATAAATCAAGATTGTGCAAGGAAACTAATTTTAGCTTGAAAACTACATTATGCACTAACAGATTGTTTTCACATCTATCCTTATTTTCATAAAGTTTTTAATTTCACTGAGCTTATTTTTCAGCAGGAAGGTACAATCTAGAAGATAAAAATCAGCTTTGACCAAAGAAAGAAAACTCCCTCCAAAAAAAAAAAAAAAAAAAAGTGGTTAGCACAGCAGAATAGCAAAGAACTGTTTAGAGACTTATGACTGATTATTAATAATATAAAATATTTCCTTGATTTATATGCCACAGTGGTAAAAATTTGGTGTTTGCAGAAGCAAGCTTCTGTTCTCTTAGTCTCAAAAGAACTGCAGAATTGTTTTTGGTTTTCTGAGCAGATGTCTCCAACAACAGAAGGAAAAAAAAAAAAAAAAAGCATTCTTTACCATATACACAAATTTAAAATAGTTTTTCATTTGCATGGTTGGTCTTAAAAATGCAAATTTGCATTTTAATGTGTGATATAGCTATGGCAGCATTTTAGGCAAAATGCATAGTAAAAGCTGATGTACATACAGAATCTGAATTATTGAGAAGACAGTAAAATATTTTATTATTTCATGTTGGCTGATCTTAAAATTGCATTAAATATGGGCAATATGTTGGCAGTTTTAAAACTGCTGCTGTCTTTTCATATTTCCATTTAGTAAGGTATGGTCTAGAAGTAATTTTGAAAGTTGTATCTGGTTAAAAAAATGCAGTACCTTCAAATACGTGCTGAAATCTATATATTGTTTTAAAATCTTATGTCTGTTGCTTATCTGTAAAAATGTTTCACATCATGAATTGCATAGTTAGTTTACATCTTTTAGCTGAATGAGAGATGGAAAAAAGCAATTACACTGCAGATACATTAGAAACATAAGCAGGCATGCACGCCAGCTTTAATTACAGATAAATTACAGGTCTGAAGGCTGATAGTGCCTTTGTAATTAAGAGACATTGCAATAGTAATTTGTTTTAGTGTATCTGAAGCATAAAAGAAGCCACTTACCATTTGTGTTTTAAGAACTTCTGCTGATTTTGAAAACCACTGCTGAAGACAGGGAGGAGTAGCATGCATGTCCTCTTATTAGAAAGCCAGAGTACCAGCTTCTCTATGAAAGTATGAAAATCAGCTGACACAGTGCAATTAGCAACAAGGGGAAGTTTTAACTAGTGTTGCAACTGTTGTGTTTTTTGAAGGTATTTTTAACTAGCAAAACTCAGTTTATTGAAAAGATTGATTTTGCTGTTAATTTGGGCTTTGCTGGGAGAGCTTCTATCTTAAAGTTTTCTCTGAATTGGAGATTTAGATATTTTTTTTCAGAGAAACTTTATTTCTGGTGACTAATGCCAGTGTCTTCCTTTTTGGAAAGCCATTATGTTGGTACAGCATGAAAATAGTATTGCTTCTTAAAGTTGTATGTGTAAGGTAAAGAGAAATCAACACCACAGTGAAGTGGCATGTTTTCCTGTATTGGTCTAGATCTCATCCATCTACCTTCCCCCTTGCTTGGAGTGAGAAATTTGAAGTTGATTTTTTTTCACTCATAGTGTCAGTGATGATAGAATGTGAAAGTGTGCAGCTTCACAGTTTCAATAAGGCAGAAGTGAAATAAAATACTTGGAGATAATACCACCTGGTAATACTATTTTAAATAGGATGTAAGGGATTGAACATCACACTTATAAATTGCAAATTTAAAAATTGGTTCTAGGAGTACTATTAACATAAGGTAGCCTAAACTTAATGATAACTCAAGAATACTGTCTTAGTATTGTCCTTAGTATTTGAAATGAGAATTTGCATGTTAACATTCTAGTTATATCATCTGTCTAGGAATCAGGCTTGTTTGGGACTGCAGGTTTCAGTTAGACTTGCAAACAGGCTCTGCAGTCTTAACTTGCTCTCATACAATTACAGCTTTCTGAAGAGAACATGTACAGCTACAGATGATTTCTTAGGTAGTCAGATTGAGCCCCTTGTAGCTCCTTTGCGCTAGTCTGGCTCAAAGGTCTAAAGTGGTTATTTTCCTTTTAGAGATACCTATCCAAGACCATACAACATGTCTGGAGTGTTATTTTTATTTTCATCATGTGTTTCTATTGGAATACCCTTGCTGCTAGTTAGCTACTAGGTAGTGCAAATACTTGGGACAGAGTGATCACCCAAAGTTGTTCTGTGTTTTTTTTTATGCCTTTTGAATCCTCCTCAAGACCCATCTGAACTAGACAGAATAGAGCCAAGTCTGTTGTTTTCCAGTTTGCAGAAAAAGGTTGTTGTTACTATGTTATCATAATTCCATCCTGATAATTAATAAGACCAAAATGTTTAAGAGCAGGTATTTATAGTCGTGTCACAAAATCTGATTAATCTGCTATACCAGTAAGTAAATGGCAAGGAAGTATCAAAGGTAACAACAGTTCATGACTCTCTGTATATATATAGGTGAGGCTATGGGTAAGCTGAGCTTTTTCAGTCTTCTGTTATGATAATTATATCCTTCAAAGTCTAATACAGTAAGCTTGGTTTTGAGTATTAGAGAATTGTGGGTGTCATACAAGATGGTCCTCAACCTAAATTAAAACCATACAATACAGGTAGTGCACAAAATAGCATAGAAAGAATTTGCTTATGGATTGTTCCACTCTTTGCTTGGTCATCCATACAGGGAAGTTGTAATTCTGCTGTTTAAGATTTGAGCAGTTTCGTTTGCCCCCAAAGGCAGTTTAACCTTAAATCCTCTATGTGGTGAGCAGCTTTGTTCTCTCAGGTTCCTTGGAGGAGGACGGGTATACAAGGAAATCTAACTTAGTGCAGCACATACTTGTCTTGTGAGAGAAGAAGGAAAATTCTGAGAGAATATAGGGCATCCTATTTTGAGTTCCTAGCTTTGTAATTTAAGCAGTAACATTTTCTCAAGAAGTGTACAGATCTGATATCCTTTTAAATAATACAGTTGACTGTGCAAAGGGAAGCTCTGAGTAAATGTAGGAAGTCGATCGATGCTAATTGCAATATTTGGGCTACGTGTATTAAATACTAAATTGCATTTTGGTAGATTTTGTCAGTATGTTGCTTCTTCCCACAACAGTCACTATCCTTCCAAATAGTCATAGAGTACTATTCTTTTTTTACATGTTACACCTCACTGTAATTAGTGGAAAGACTGTAGAAAATCAAAGGTATGGATGACTGTGCATAGAATACAGTTTAGAAACCTAACCAATTTTTTCATCACTTATTAGAAACATCACAGGGATGTTATGTTTCTTTCCTGCAGCTGGAAAGTGATCGGTGACTTCTATGATTAACGCTCAAAGCAAGTTTTATGTTCTCTGTAAAAAACCCACTGTGTCACAGGGCAGGATGTTTTTGCTGTAAAGTTGGAACAGGGTAAGGCAAAAGTATGAAAGGTAAAAATAAAAAGCAATACCAAGAAAGAAGTTATCAGCATTCATTTTTATCTCCATTTTATATCAATTTCAGTTTGTGTTCCTTGTGAGTTCTGTTAAGTCCTGAAAGGGTTTTACTATGCCTGGGACAAGTGAAAGGAAAACCAATGAAGAGAGAGTAGCTTGTGCCAAAAATGTTGGAAATGAAGAATTTATTTAAAACAATAAAATAAAATCTAGCTTCTGTTTGCAAATATTTGAAAGTAAGTTCTAAGGTGCAAATTGTATTTTTTGAAACAATATAATAATCTGCTTTTTCACTGTTGTTGTTTTCAGCCACACTGTGTACTGCTCGCCTCAAAAGAAAATTCAGCCCCAGTAAAGCTTGGTGGCTTCGGGGTAGCAATTCAATTAGGAGAGTCTGGGCTAGTTGCTGGAGGTAAGAAACTGTCCTTCAAAGTTATATAATATTATGCATGTTCTGCTGCAGAGTTCTGTGCTTCCTACGCAGCCTGGCCTGCAAAACTAGGGCTCAGAAATAATCTTTCACTAAAGACTTTGCTAACATAATATATGCATGCAGCTGATCTGAACTGCTAGTAGAACGTACTACGTTGTTGTGTGTACATATACTGAGTAGTAAATCCCTCTAAATGTTACTCAACAATAGCTTATGCTGTTTTGACCAAAATAAAAATGAAAAATGCAAAGATTTTTCCATTTTAGTACAATCCTTGACATAGTTAGTCCATGCTTGACAAAGCACACAAAATATAAATGCTGTCAAGATTAAAATGTATATCAAAGCAATTGACTAAGGGTTTAGTACAGCATCCTTAATGCTCCCATATGTTTCTTAAGCAGTTTGTGCCAGAATGCTACACTGTTTAATAGCAAAATTTTACTAGCTTCCATGTGTGATTCTTTCCTGTTTTAATATTTCATTGTAATTATTGCATAAGACATCGGTATCTTGATTGTGTATATTTTTTGACTAAGTGTGTTTTGTTTTTTGTGAATTTTATTTCCTCTAGCTGCCTTCCATATTGGTCCAGACAATAGGGTTATGCTTTAATCAGCCTGCACAGATGAAGACCCAATCAGTTTTCTGGTATTTTCATTGCCAGAGTAGGAGACCACAACAAAAGCTTTTATTAATTTTGCTTTTTTTTTTCTTCAAAAGGGAGTAACTTCCTCTCAATACATCTCAGTACCTTCTTCAAAAACTCACATTTCCTTATCTAATTGCTTTAAAGATCTCTGTCAATTTGGCTTTTATGTGACCTTTAAAATGAAAAGCAAATCCAATTTAAGCATGCCAACACTTCCATTCTCTTCCAGTAATTAATAATATGGTGGATATTTCTTGTTACCTACAGGCCTAGATATGTCTTTTCTAAGAAAATACACATTCAGTTAAGCTAAGTTTTTTCCTAAATAAGAAGCTCATTTCTTTCTTTGCTTTTGCCATGTTTCTCAAATGATATCTCAGCAGCCACTGCATTTTTTTAATGATAGTTCCTACAGTTTTGTTTATGATTCTCTCATTTTTCTTCTTTGTGTTCTCTCTGAACAGCTTTATCCATTTTTTCTGTTTCAGCTACTCTTCTGGAGCTAATCAGATACATTGTACTTACTTTCAGACTACTAGCTGTCTCACAAGAAACCTGAAATTCAGCTTGGACAAAAAATCCTGCATTTTCCCCAAATTTCATCATGCCCTTCATTTTCTGTTACCATTCACTGTTCTGCAGTCCCATTCATCATTCATGTCTCAACCTCCTTGAAGTTGTCAGTGCTGGCCTGGTCTTTCCTTTCCTATGTAAATGTTTTCAGTTCTTTTTAGTTCTGTTTGCAGTACTTACAGAAGCTTCTTTCTTTTATTCTTAAGCCTAATCAGTATAACGTTTCTCTGTTTGTTGGTTATCTTTTGCCTGATGTGTCTCAGCCTCTGCCATATCATTCTGCCTTCATATCATTCTTTGCTCTTTCTCAATTGTCATTTTCAATTTGTAGCCTTTGCATTAACACTTGTTACCTTCAGCTTCAAATTCTTCACACTTTCAGGGATACCTAGAGTATTTCCACTTCATTTATATACCATATAATGTCTCAATTCTACTCCTTGTTTCAAGTTTTCTTCTTCTTATCTCTTTCTTCTGATCTTCCATTCCAGTCCTTATACCTCAAACTACATCTGGCAGTTCTTTTCCCTTCCAGAGTCCTTCCTGAAGGCATATTACTAGACACTCCCCTACACAGCACTTGCAAGATTTTATTTCTTCAACTTTACAGTAACATTCCATATGTGAAGGTTAATGATACTGCCTGTACTGGGCTATAAATTTCTTGTAAGAAATTGTTTGTCTACATGACTGTTTGAGTTAATTACGCCCTACATATAAATTCTGTTTTGTAGTAATAGTAATAAAAAATAGTACTCATTTGTCATTTTTCTTCTGAATGAAATAGAACTTATCTTCACAGAGAAGATTATGTGCAGTACAATAACCAATATGCTCACATTCATATTCTTTTTCGAATTTTTAGTTTTTGAAAAATTGATTCTGCTTAACATAGTCAATTATTTCACCCCTAGCATGGCATTTCCCTTATTTAGTGGTTATTTTCAGCCATAACACATCAAAAAATAAATTCTTACTTAAATAAAAGTTGTTATGGCATTAAGCTTCTTTTATTGACCCTAAAAACCACTGTGCTCCTAACCTATTTTGGCTTTAAGTACACCTTAAAGCTTTTACAATAATGGAAATACACTGTCTTATATGTACAGGAAGCACAATACTTACTAATCTTTCTGGATCTAAATAATATGTATTACTAAAATACCTTAGCAGAATATATTCATTACTAATGTAAATTCCTATGTAGATGATCCCTAGTTTTCAAGAACAGAAGAGCTTTTATCTTTCCTTATTTTATGTTGCTTGGAGTATGCTTGTTATGTTGCTTTATCTTTTAAGCCAGAAAAAAAAGAATAGCTTTCCTTTAGAAAAAGCATGTCCATGTTAAAAGTAATGTAACTGTAGTGACACACAACTGATAGGATTCTTCCCTTATTCTTGCGTACAAAATCCAGCCATTAGCAAAAGGTCTTTAGTATCTGTGATGGTCACTCCGTTCTGTGGTAGTATTTTTCCTGTAAAATAGGAGCTGCTATATCTAAAACATTCAGCAGTTACCAATGTTTTAAACTTTTTTCTTGTATGCATTTGTGCCATTTTGCTTACTTTTTTATATTGACAAACCTGTGCCTGACAAGCCCAGATTGTGTGTTGCCCAGAACACAAATCAGATGGAATTTGCTCCCTCAGTTTCTGCTAAGTCTACTATCTAGTAACAGCTTTGCTTTATTTGTCATTGTGGCACATTTTGAACTTAACAAAACACAGCTTTCTTTCGGTGTACATAAATTTTGGAAAGAAAAAAAAAAAAAAAAAAAACATTTGGGGATTTTTGTAACACAACTAGTTCCAGATATTGAAAATAAACTGGTCCCAATCTTTTGACATAAGGGGAATATCAAGTTTCATTGTTTAAAAGAAGTATAACTACAGTGTTTTTTCAAGCAGATAGAGTTATTTAACAGAAGTGTAAATGTATCTCATGATATCAAGCTATGACATCATACTATATGTCACGAGTGAAGATGCTTAGAATAGATTTTAGGACCACGATAGATAAATAGCTAACAACCCACTGGGTTGTTCGCTATTCATTATATATTCATTTTGGGTACTTGCTTAACTTGCTGTTAAGCAAGTACCCAAAACATGAACATAGCTGTAACTCATTTTCCATAAGACCAAAAGGGAAAATGTAAGGAAATACTTCTTATTCCACTATGTTTGCCTATAAGCTACAGTACAATTAATAAGAACTGTGTCGTCTTGTTTTCATGAACTATCAGTCTCTGAAGGCCTCTTTTTCTTGCAGTTTTTATGATCAGAATTAGAAAATAATGCTAATGTGTATTCATTTGAAGCATTCAAGTAGGTATTTTAAGATGGAATTCTGCTGGTATACACAGTAGTTACAGATCATCCTAATTTGTAAGTGAAACTCTTCTGTGAGACAGGCTGTAGACAGGAAGCAGTCCGTGTCTGCATGGTGATGATGCAGTGGGAGTAGTGGAACCTGAGAGGTCAGTGATTTAAGAGCAGTCTTGTATTATGACCTCTGTCTTCCTGCATGGGCAGTTTTGCTTTCAGAACATGGTATGAGTTGTCACAATATTTTCTGAAATACTCATAGAATCACAGAATATCCTCAGTTGGAGGGGACCCACAATGATCACTGAGTCTAGCTCCTGGCTCCACAGAGGACCACACAAAAATCAGACCCTATGTCTGAGATCCTTGTCCAAACACTTCTTGAACTCTGACAGGCTTGGTGCTGTGACCACTGGCCTGGGGAGCCTGTCCCAGTGCCCCAGCACCCTCTGGGTGCAGAACCTTTCCCTAACACCCAGCCTGACCCTCCCCTGCCACAGCTTCAATAAATGTGTCATCAGGTTTAGCAGACAGTAAATACTGTTTATGCTTATTCTCAGGATTTTTAGCTAGTATGTGGTATTAGAGTCAGAAGAAGCTTCAGTGGTGCCTAGTGTCAGGACAGGAGGCAGTGGGCACAAAGTGGAGCCCAGGAGGCTCCCTCTGAGCACCAGGCAGCACTTCTGTGCTGTGCGGGTGAGGAGCCCTGGCACAGGCTGCCCAGAGAGCTGTGGGGTCTCCTCCTTGGGGATCTCCAAAAGCTGCCTGGGCATGGCCCTGGGCACCCTGCTCTGGGTGGTCCTGCTTGGGCAGGACTTGAAGCAGGTGGACTCCTGAGCTCCCTGCCAGCCTCAGCTATTCTGTGAAACAGGAATCATTGAATCCACAAGTGCTATTTCCTGCACTTTATTTATTTTCTCCCAGTTTCACCGAGTAGAAAATAATGTAACTGCTTAGACCTAAATGATACGAGGTTCTGTACTAGCTGTTAAGTCTTACTGATTGTAGAGCTGACCTATTTTTTACTATTAGCAGCAAAATGTCACCACTAATCCAGTCCAGTATTGATTTTTAGGTACTATTAGTTAGCTCCCCTAAGTTCCTTCAGAATCATGTATTAGCTTCAAGGATCCCAACAAAACCACCTAGATGGAAGACATCTAGTACGCTCTTAAGCACACAGATCTTACAGCACACAAATACCAAGTGTTCTTGGTTCTTTGTCAGCTGGCCTTCTACTGCAAAAGTTATTACAAAAATGGCAAAGGAAGGCATTACCATAAATTTCCCTGCAGATAAGACCATGGAATTTGGGTGAAAATCTCTTTTAAGTTCTTTATTTTTGTTTTGTTCCCATTCATGTAAAATAATCTTACTGGTATTTTTCTAAGCACCAGTTTAAAATTGTATTTTTGGATTTTTTATGCTATCTAGCCTTTTTTTTCCTGCTCATCATCAGTGTCTGAATTATACAGCAAATCTTTCTTTTGTTTTCCAAGGACATGTGAATGTTTGTAAACTGAGGTCCTGCAGTAGTACTCTTTAACTTACGTGGAAGTGTTTCATTCCTCTGCAAAACAGCACCGTTTCATTATTTTTTATTTTATTTTTTGAAAACAAAAACAATTGAGGTGCTTCAAATCTTTGTCTTCAATAGAGTTTGTTTTATTTAGGGGATACAGCTGTGGTTTACTGTCTCAGAAATTCCACTTCACATTTGGGTTGATTTGAGAGGACCTATAGGAGGCTAATGTGTTTAAAAGTCAACTCAGGTTTACTTCCCACATCATAGTATTATGGCTGAAAAGGCCAGTGAATCAATTATTATAATTTTTCTGGCTGTCATGTAATCTTTGTGTGTTCGTTTCTCAACACTAATATTCAAGTGTCCAGTTGTCTACTGATACATCTTTTAAAATAGATTTTCTTCAGACAGTCTTCTGTGCTGAGGCTGAATTGCCTGTGTTTTTAATCCATTCATCTTCTCCATACATCTGCTTTAAACATTTCTATTGTCTGGAGTAATGTGGAAAGGAATTAAAAGTAATAAAGTATGATTTATCTGATGTGTGTGATTCTTCAATTCCTTCCACATTATTCTGGACATCCCACTCTTAGAAACTCCTTAATTTAAGAACATATTTCATATTACACTATTGTGAGAGGTCAGATGGTGATGTTTATTAGTACCTCACATTTTTTTCCTAAAAATTATTTGTTCCAGTTGTTTCCTAATACATCGTTCAGATACTACTGCTGTTGAAAGACTCTCCTTCTGATATCTTGGTCATCAATCCCCTGCCTTAGGGATGACAAAATCTGATTGGGTCTCTCTATATACTCTTCTTCTTGTGGAAAGCATAGCCCTATTGTCTGGAATAATATGGAAAGAGTCATAGAAACTAAATTATCAAAGGTAAGTCAAAATTTATCTTTAGTGCTTGTAAATGGTATCAGATTGACAACATCTGAAGACTGAAGCTCTGTTTATCCACAGGAAAAAAAAAAAAAGATCAGCAAAATTAGCAATTTTATAAGTTTCCACACTACTAATATGCCTCAAAACTGACAGGTCAGAAATCTTGTCTGTAGAACTAAGATGTCTGATGTCTGTGACCATTCAGGCATTAAGCACTTCCTGAGACAGCATACACTTTACTACATGCATTTGCAAAGAATTGGATAGGGGCAAGTATCACATTGAACAGATGCCACTGATGCATCTTCATATAATGATTTTCAGTTAATGCTACTCTAGAACTGTTAAAGAGAGCTTAGAAGCACACAGGGAGCAAATCAATTTCCAGTCGTCTGAAAGGTTTCTTCTCACATACAACTGAAAATCATGTGTGTGTGCATGCATGCAATATTTATGCAAATATAGTGATATTATTTTGCAAGGGCAGTCATTAGAATGTGTCTTATGAGTGCTCTTATATCTAGAAGAAAAAAAGGCTTGTGGCAGGCAGAAGATACCTTTTAAAGGGAAAATGCCTTTGCTTACTGTTCTGTCTCACTCCACCTCCAAAAAAATGCAAAGGTGTTGCAGAAACACCAAAGAAAATGCAAAAGTTTCTGAAATATTTAAAACTCTCAAACTGTTTTGAACAATATTAAAATCTTACACTGGATATGTATAGAGTGCAAATTTTCTGCTTGGTAATTATCAGCAAAAGTGATAGCTGGCCTAAAGAGCATTGAGTATCCGTGATTTTAGCAACCTCTGTTGTCTGTAGATTTTGTTTATCCTGTTACTGACAGTCACCTTACAGTTCTTATAGTTGCAACACAGGAAAAATCATATCTATGTGAGTTCATACTCCATGCATTTTGCTGAGCTAAGTGCAGTACTCCTTGCTCAGATAAGTTTCTAGAATAACCTCAAAGTCATCATTTCCTCTTTTGCTGAACCCAGTGTAGTAGCTAGTTGTCATGAAGATGACAGCTGACCCAGAAATTAGCTTTTTTAATAGAGTTTCAAACATATTTGTGTGTGTATATATATATACATATTTATGTATTTTTCTCCTGCTTGACTGGACATTTCAGATCTCAACCAGTCAAGTTTCTGCTTGTTCTGGGCTTGCTCTTTCATGGAGGCATAACTGTGGTCTTCCGACATGACTAAATTATCAGGATCTTGTAATTGCACTAGAGAGGCTGCAAAACCAAATCATTTTGTGATTATTTTCACTACTTATAATCTAGCAGTAGTATATGACTGTATTTTATTAGGTTAGCCTGGCCTTCTGTCTCACTTCATTTGCGTTTATGTAGTTCTCATCTTAAATTTAAAAGTGAGTATTAACATTTAGTAGTACTGATTTTTCAGCCTGCTGTTAAGTAGCGTCATTTTAAAGATAGTTACAGAAGCAGTCTGTTGGGTTCTTACACAGCTGTGTAAAATTTTACCTATTAACGTACTAGTCTAGTCCTGCTTAACATCAAGCACTTCATTAATGTGAATTTGTGTGGTATTCTGGTTTTGAGCCAGGGCAACAAAGATCCAGTTTTTCTACCTGTGATTCAAGTTCCTTAACTTCCAAGACAGGAGAAAGAAGATTTGGGATCGTCTCTTGACTTTAACGTCTGTCAGAGTTTGTCCTTAAGAGCTCGTGTTCTAAATAACATGCAGCCTCACGTGCTGGTGACATATACTGAATGGCCACCAGATAAAGCAAAATAGGAAACTTGAGATAACGAGGTTATAATTGTTCCAATATCCCATAAAAGTAGGAAATAAATCTCGAGAAGCTGTTGTGATTTTCTTGTTCTGATAGAAAAAAAAAATATGGAAAAATATTGTAATATGGTGATGGTTGTTAAGTAACAGTGGATGGGTGCAGCATAAAAATGTATGTTGTGTTTTGTCTGCAATTTTGATACGTGTACTGTTGCAAGCTGTGTTTGCACCTTGGTCGTATTCAGTAGTTAGGTAGGTATTTTTGTATATCCTGATGCTGTAGTCCAGAAGAGAGGTAGAGAGGGGAAAGAAAATCTAAAAATTGTTGTCTAATGTCAAGACACTGCTTTCAAACTTTAGGGAAGCTGATTAATACTCCATTTCAAGCAATTATTCAGTTCTGCATATATTTTCAAGTAAATATGAATAGTGAAGGATTTTTCTTGCTTATTGATTTCTGCAAAGTAATTTTAATTTGAAACATTATTTGCTTAAGAGAAAAAGGAAACAAAAATTCACTTCTCATACACTCTTGACACCGTAGATTACTTATTTTTACACAGCCTGTGATTAATTCAGGTATGGTGATGCTCAATATATGAAAACCAAAAATTAAAACATTGAAAGGAGCAAACTATATCTTTGATTCTTGTTAAAAAAATCATTTTATTTTGACCCATTCCATCAGTATTCTGTACATCAGCACAGCCACATGGTTGCCCTTGGCTAAGGGCCAGACTCCCACTGATCACTCGTATTTTCCCTTCTTATCAGGACAAGGGCAGAAAATACAGTGGAGCAGACTGCTTACCAGTTACCATCGTATGCAAAACAGACTTGGCTGGGAGAAAATCAGTTTAATATAGTACCATTTCAAATAGGTACGGGTAATAGGAAAGACAACAATTAAATCACCTCCCTCCTTCTCCTTCCCAGGCTCCTGACACCCCACCCTGAGCGGCAGTGGGGACTGGGGTCAGTCCATAGTGGTTCCCCTCTGCTGCTCCTTCTTCCACACACTCTTCCGCAGCTCTAGCTGCAGTCCTTCAGGATAAACCTGCTCCTCCGTGGGTCCTCCACAGGCCGCAGGGTGGATATCTCCTCCACTGTGGTCTCCTCCAAGAGCTGCAGGGGAACCTCTGCTCTAGTATCTGGAGCACCTCCTGCCTCTCTGACCTTGGTGTCTCCAGGGCTATTTCTCACACGTTTTCCCCCAATCCTCACATTGCTGTGCTGCATTTTGCCCTTAAATATGCTTTCCCAGAGGCACCACCAGCTTGGCTGATTGCCTCAGCTTCAGCCAGCAGTGAGCCCAGCTTGGAACCAGCTGCTACATGCCATGTCCAGCATGGGCCAGCTCCTGCTGCTTCTCCCAGAGGCCACCCCTGCAGCCCCCCCCTCCGACAGAACCTCAGCACCTGCACCCAGTAATGTGGTTATATTGCTCACATAGCATGTATTGCTCTTAAATATGCTATTTTACAACACAGGAGAAAATGTAGGACCAGTAACTGTTTGCCAAGGACACGTTTTCCTCAGAACAAGATGTACTCTCAGTAGGCCTTCTGTCTGTAGGCCTGTAGTACAAATGCCCAGCAGACACAAATACGCTGGCAAAAAAAAAAAAAAAAAAAGAAAGAAAAAAAAAAGAAACCACAAAATTAGGTCCACTTCTCTGACAATACATAGTAATTTTTTTAATATGTTCAGCTCTGCAGTGCTTATTTCCTAATAACACAAGGTCCCAAGCTAAGAGTGGTGGCATGTAATTACTGGAAATACACATTAAATCAACTTAGATGTCACTTAGTATTTAGGTTTCTTGGTTTCATTAGCTACTTGATCCAGACAACTGTTTCTCCCTGAAGCTTAACATCTCTTTCAAATAGCTCTGTTTGTCCTTGTGAAATCTTGTCTTGCTGTTTTCTTTTGAATAACCACTTTTATCTTGACTTCCTGGATTCACAACAGCAATTAGAAAGCCCCATAGCAAGGCAGAATCTTCAGAATGTATTTCCATTCATATGGATAAAAAAGATTTGAACACGAGCTTTATTACCACTGATATTTTGGGGTGGTTTTTTTTGTGTTTTTTTTTTTTTCAATGTGTAAGAAAGGTTACACCTGCTCCAAAATTGCAAATGGGTATGTCTGCACCCAGATGCCAGGAAGTTTACCACTGAAATAAACAAGATTTGGGTAAGCCAGGCTGCCTTGCGGTCTTGCATGATGTCTTCTGTATCAAGAATTTTCACACTGTGGTATGCATACCACTAATGTCACATGAGCAGGTTTAGCAATATGCATATACTTTGAACATGCAGCTGTTGCTTTTTATGTATATGCAGTGCTTGATACAAAGGTGGAAATACTGACACTTATGCTGTCACCAATGATGGCATTTTAGGGAAAAATCTTGGGAAATCATTATAGATAAGACACAGGCACATGGAAAAAAAAAAAAAAAGTATGCAATTTCTTACGCATACTGGATATGTATACCTTGCCTTTTCATTCCCCTCCCTGTCCCCAGGTATCCAAAAGAGAGAGACTTTGGGTTATCAAGGGAGTTAATTTTTCCCCTCATACTTGTGAGCTTAGAGGATTGCCTTTGAGGTTTATCAGTTAGGCTGAAAGATGAGGAATAGGCCTATAAATTGTGTATAACCAACAAAAAAGAATCATTTAGCTTTCCTAAAGTCCGTACATCTTTGTCCACAGTAAATATCCCTCCTCTTTCCCCAGCGATGTGAGGGATAAGCTGGACTGCAGCATCTCAATATTTTACTCCCCCTGCATGGGAACTATTCCCTCACTATCATTTCAGCCTACACTGGACTAGTTTAAATAGCATGGCTAGATCATATTGCAGCATTAGGTGGTATAAATGAAGAATGATCTTTACTGAGTAAGCTAGTGCCAAATAGCCTCCCAGGTGTTTGTTACCAGTGCTGTGACTTAACTAAATCACATTCAGGTGGCATGCTAGTCAAGAAAGAATCTGTTTACAAGAAAAAACTCAGTAGAATAAATGATGTATGTGCTAACACATTGTAAACTTTCCTAGCCAGCACAGTGGTGCTGCTGGCCTTGAATGGAAACTCTGAAGTACCCTATCCTATCTCTAAGCAAGAATTAACTTATGAAAGTGATACAAGCAGTAACAATTTGCTAGTTGTGATTTTTTTTTCTTCTGTTGGTGCTTGTTGAAACAACTGTTATCCAAAGACTTCATTGTTCATTAACCATCAGCGATGCCTTGATCATTCAAAATGTAACTCTTGTACCTTTGCAAATGCTTTTCAGTGAAAACAAGTATCTTTAGAATGGGAAACACTTATATAGAGAGATCAAACGGTTGTTGCTTTTATTTGGCTTAATGTGTTACATAGCAATTGAATGAAGTCATTCTAATCAATTTATCCACCCAGAAGCTTAGTTGATATTAAATATGTTTCATTTCTGTGGGTGTACGTTCTCTCCAACATAAAGTCAGTAGAGTAGCATTACTGTGTGATGATCATTGAAAGCACTAGGTGGAACACATCAGCATTATCTCTTTATCTGCAGGAAGATGCTGTTTGCAGCAAATAGGTGAATAACACATTTGCTAGCATTTTGCAGACTTGTTGGCAGTTTCAGCAGACTGGCTAAGGTTTGGGCAGATCAGCAGAGCAGATTATGCCCTTGCATAGTAGATTATGCCCTTGCATAGCAGCTTTTTCAAGTAAGTGGTGTAGGTTAGAATTCTTCTATATCTTTGTATGTGCTCTCTGGATAAGTAATCCCTGTTTCCAAGGTTGTCCAAATTGATATTTTTACATCTATATGCCATGTTCCACTGGGGAATCTACGTGTTCTTATATAAATGTTGTTTCACATTTTGTGGGGTTAGGCTAAAATATTATTCAATTTATAAAAATATAAATCAAGCAAGAGAGAACCTAGTGATCTGTCTCACTGGATGTATTTAATAAATATTTAAGGAAAAAAAAAAAAGAATAAAAGTTTGATCTATGAAGAAAACTTTGAAAAACTGTTTTAGTTTAATGCAGTGGTATTCTTCTTTATTTACGTTTGACACACATCACTTTGACTCTGTTTTGTTTCTATTTCCATTTAGGACGTGTAGGAACACCTCATTTTATGGCCCCAGAAGTGGTGAAAAGGGAACCTTATGGGAAGCCTGTAGATGTTTGGGGTTGTGGTGTGATCCTTTTTATCCTGCTAAGCGGTTGTTTGCCTTTTTATGGAACCAAGGAAAGATTGTTTGAAGGCATTATTAAAGGAAAATACAAGGTAAATGACAGTATGCCTGCGTGGAGATGAACTCCACTTGTAAAAGTTCTGGAATTGATTTTTGTATTTAGCCTGACTTAAATTTGAAGCTAATAGAAAGCTGCCTATGTTACACAGAGAGATAGAGGTTTCTCTCCAGTATGTCTTGTTTGTACTCTGTTCTGTATCAATACTAGGAATAAAAATACAGAAATATTTACACAGATGAAATAAGGAGTGCCAACAGTTAGCTCCTAACTATACCTTGAGCTTAGCTGTGAAGTATAACGTACTATATGTTACCTTCACTTTATAGATCGTTTATATTTTTAACCATTTTTTTAAAAAAAATCATAAAGACTGATCATCATATTGCCTTGATTTAAAACAAAATGCCTGTTACTGTAGATGCATGGTTAGGCATTTTTCTTTTTAGTACAATAAATTGCAACTAATTATTTCAAAAGGAGCCACTTGCAACTGAAGGCAAATTGGTGTGCATCCAAAATAAGCATGTTACACAGTGTAGTCATCCTAGAGCCGTTATGGAGAAAAAAGGGAAAATTTCACTGTTTTTGCTGTTTTGTCTAAGAACACACAGTTGTGCTCTCTTTCCATTAAAAGTCATACGTGATCTGTGTATTAGCAGAGAATGGGTGGAAAGTCAGGCAGCCTCTGTCTGCCTGATAGTCTGTAATAGATTTTATGAAGGATTTTGTTTGTTTGGTTGGTTGGTTGGTTTTGTTGTTTATGTGAACTAAAATGTAAGTGACAGCTGTGGCATTGCACTTGGTCAAGAGCGCATTTCTTTAAATGTTGTATACCTAGGTACAGAAAGATCTCTTCATGACACTAGTGTTTTGATTTCATAGACAGGCAGACATGCCAGTTTTACTCTATGGAAGATTTCTTTATGTAATCTATCAAACAGCTAAAACCCAAAACCCTTTGGATGCTTACAAGTTATTTTTTCTATGTTTAAAAAAAAAAAAAAAAAAAGTAATGGCCAGCACATTGTGTCTTCTCAGTTCCTTTTCTGTTCCTGTTTCCTGTTATGTGCCTATTCAGTGAAAATAGTATAAGGATTTCAAAACAGTCATGCTACACATTTGCAATTACCTTCATTTTATTAGAGATGAAAAAGACAAATGACAACTATAAATATGGATTTCATAGCCAGATAATGTTCCAGAGTGCTCCAGTTTAAAGCAACATATTTTTTGTCACAGGCTGGTTTTAAGTAAAATTGACTTTTTTAAATGAACAGATTGAAATGTTGTAAAAAGACAAGTTACAATTTTGAAATTCCTTTTAATAAAACTAGTAATATACCATCCAAATAAAACAATGGTAAGAATTTTCCTGTTTTAGTATGGTTTTATTGGGTGCCAACCTCTTCAATAATTAAACACAAATCTGTATATGCACAATATGAAAATATGTTCTAAGTCATCTTTCATGTTGTTTCATAAATATACAGTTCTGCTCTAAGTGCACAGAAATCCACAATTGCTCATATTGTTGATCACATCTCAGTATGCTTTCCTGTCTGCATGGCTGAAGATGCTTAAATGTTGTTAAGTTGAAAGGAATTTATTGGGAAGAGCCATTGATGTCTGTGGGATAGGACCAGAGTAGTTTGCAACAGGCATTAAATGTCTCCCTTCTTACTCAACATCAGTGGCTTTAACTTGTGGGTTGGTCGAGATAGATTGTCTTCCCATTCCTTATATTGACTTCAGGAGTAGGTTTAATTTCTGTTTATCATATGCATAGTTAACTGTAAGACAAATCCTAATTACTTTTTTTTGTGTGTGTGTTTTTTTCTAGTGGTCACTTTTATCTGAACAAAATGTATCATAGGTAGAGAATTATACTGTGATTCTTTAATGCCATGGATATGTCAGCTTTTATGTGATGCAACATTCACAGTATTCAAATTTTTATGCCATTTCAAAAGCAACTAATGTTCAGTTTTGTGAGTTACTAAAAAGTTAGAAAACTTTCCAGTTATTAAGATACAGTGTTTACAAGTACCAGCCACTCTTAAGTCTCTGTTATTTACCTTCCATAAATAATAGGTTCTGGTTTATATTCTTACCACTAATATTATTTCTTTTTTCTTGCTTGTAATCAGATGAATCCTAGGCAGTGGAGCCATATTTCTGAAAGTGCCAAAGATCTGGTACGCCGCATGCTTATGCTGGATCCAGCAGAAAGGATAACAGTATATGAAGCACTGAATCATCCCTGGTTAAAGGTAGTAAAACTAGTTGTTTACATATCAGTTTTCTCTTCAAGGGATAAAAAGATTTGTTTGTTTAAACTTTTAAATTACACATGACATTGTATAAAATGTGTGATGATATATTTATGTTATATATTAATGTATATTAATATATTTCAATACATGATATAACTGATAAAATTAATATATATCAATATAAATGTTATGTATTATTTATATATATAAAATGCTTTGTGAGTCTTGAGCCTGAGTTTTCAGTTATTTCCAAGTTTGAACCCTTGTTTAGCAGCAAGAGCAAACCAGGCATCTTGGACAGCATCAGAGTATAAGGAGTAGGACTACATAGAAATAAGCTTTAGGAAGGTATTCACATGTCTTTCTATGGCTATAAAATTCCAGAGGAGTAATTTCTGATCTCTTCTTAGCTCAGTCCTATCCAAGTCTCTTTCCTATTATTGCAGCATGTAACAATGCAGCGTATTGTGTTTTTTAACTGTGCTTGCTTTCTTACCATAGATTCCCAAAATGTCTCACTAGAGTGAAGTAACTATGTAGAGGTGGGTTGTTCAAAGGCTGCTGTAACTACATAAAATTACATGGCATTTGATAATCAAATTGTTTTTCAACAGTGGCAGAATTTACAACATAATTTGAGCCAGTGGAAGAGTAGTTTCTGGACAATGCAGACTAAAAATAGGAGCAGGAGACTATACACCTGGCTTTTCGGCAGTCCCACTAATAGGTTGTTCTGAACACTGGAGTTGGAGAATGATGGGTGTGTAGCACATTTGAAAGGTAGCAGGTGCTGGTTCAGAGCATTGTATTTTCTTTAGCTGAAACTGATTAATTATTTATTAATTTATTTATTTTCTGTAATGTGGGCCTAAGGTATAGCCATAATATCATTAACTTAAGTAGGGCACCCAAGTGGAAAGGGTGGGATTCTGGTGTCCGCTCCTGGACCACATTTTACCTAAGACAAGTGTTGACCACACACACGCACACACACACACTGTACAGGCTGGTATGTTCTTCTCCCTCCAAGAAGTAAGTTGTCTTACTACTAGTGAATGGAGTCATTCTTTCACTTCTCTACTTTCTTTCTGGCTCTGACTCCTTTGTTCCTAGCTACAGAATATTCTAGTTTATAAAAAGAGGACAGGAGTGTACACCTGTCAGGATTAACAGTTATGGCACTCTTCTGAATACTGGGAAGTGCAGGTTTGAACCTTTCCACCCAAAGGGAGCTGAAGTTCTTTCTGTTCATCTGGGGCATGCATACTGAATCAAATAATTTCACAGAGCATAGGAACGGACACCACATTTGGGAATCCCAAATGATTACACTCCAGTAACTGAGTCTGTGGTAAACACAGGAGGCCTGCCTTTGCCTGTAATTTGACTTTTTCTCATGTTGTGTCATTTAGATAACAAAGCAAGAGCTTTGATGAGGGTTATTTAAACAGAAGAAAATGCCATCTATGTTGTTTGAGAAACCAACCTAGTTAGTTTTTTGTTTTTTTTTTTAAGTTCATTCTGTAATGTAAATGTGCAGATTCTGCTTATATTGCATGTTTGATGTCTGTGTTCTCTTGCTGGTATTGCCCTTATTTGATGAAAGACAAGAAGAGAGAAGATTTAGTATAAGACAGTCTTTCTTCCAAGCTTAGGCTGGCATTCTGTCAGTCAGTTGTCTCTTACTTTTGCCTAAGATGAACTGCCTTCCCTTTTGACTCAGAATTTTCTTCTAACCATTTTATAGATAGCAGCCAAATATTACATGGGACAGAGTTGTCTGGCACCATATAGAGATTGAATTACTTCTGCCAGTGATTTCACTCTGATTCAGGAGATTCATATGATAAACATTTACATTAAATTAATAATTTTATGTAGCTCCTGTGATGATTTGGGGAAAGGGGAGAGGGAGTACTCAGCTGCTGCAGGTTCTTTTCCCATTGCATGCTATTTATTAGCATCTTTTTGGTCTGAATCTACAGTAGAGAATTCTTCCTGAAAGCCAGCACCTGGTGTCAGCCGCCATCAAGCTGGCATTTCCTGCTCTGTTGTGTGCATACCCCAACTCCCAAACTTACCCAAAGTATCAGGAACTCCTTAGGAGAGTGCTTGTACATGTTGCTTCAAGATTTGTGTGCCCCAGTTTTGTGCTTGACAGCTTCAAAGTTTAATGCTAGCCACAGACTAAGTTTTACAACAGAAGAGTGAAAAACAAGGCTAGCGTCTTTCTACAAAGTGGGAAACAAAATCACGAAACAAAAATATCCCTGGCCCCAAGTTAAGGATTCTTTCAAAATATTTTAATTCCTATCAGTTCTTTAAAGTTTGACTTAGGTTACACCAGAACTGCAGAACTTCATTCTTCTTATGATACTTAGTAGCTGTTGCATTTCTTTCCATTTCTTTCCATTTCTTTTGCATTTCATTAATGTCAAGATAATGTTAAGAATTTGTATTTAATCCTTGTTTTGTTCTGTTTTGTTTTTTTTTGTTTTAAGGAGAGAGATCGCTATGCATACAAGATTCATCTTCCAGAAACAGTAGAACAATTGAGAAAATTCAATGCAAGACGAAAACTAAAGGTAAAATGAATGTAGTGTTAAAACAAAATAGTAGCGTCAATGTAGTGTTAACAACATAGTTTTAAAACAACATAATTTGAATTTCAAGTGTTACTTTATTAATTTTAAAAGCACTAAGAGAAATCTATGCTGTAAAGTCGGCATTAAAATAACAAGGTTGAAACTCATCTACAGTGTTCCATCACAATGATGTCCTATTAAGGGTGTTCATCCCTTCCTAGTTCATTGTTTTCAAACTAAATTCCAGTGCAAATTGTCTGGTATCAACCAAGGTGTGTATGAGGTCTTCTTTTTACATTAATTCAGTAATTCTCCATAATATGAATTACTGGAGGGGAGTGAATAGTGGGTTCTCTTATTATTGTGTTAAGTTTATGGTAAAAGAAACATAGTAATGTTAACTACTTTTCTTCAAAGAGATCAAAGATGTCTTCTTCAGTATATCCCTTATACACAAGATTATTTTTAATCAGCCAGATTGGGAAGAATGTTAGCATTTTAGCCCAAAATAACATGATTTTCCTTCAAAACAGTAAATTAGTCCTGTCTTGGAAAGGTTAACAGAAACATTTTAAAAATACTCTGAAGGGTTGGTAAAACCTTTAACAGAAACATGCAGCATTACGACTTGCAAGCTATTTTAGAATTTATAATAAAACACAGAACCATATATATATTGAGTTGCTGCTTTGCTAAAGTTTAAGGTAGCTGCAAGAGCAACTGATGATTAGGATGCAACAGTTGCTGTAGTTTTATGATAGCCCTTTCTCTTAGGTGGTTTGTATGTCCAGATAATACTTTCATTAAAATGTTAGCTAGTACCTTGTAGAACATGATCTGTTTTCCTGCTGTAGACACAATCTCAGGTCTTTCCCAGATTTCTTCTGAGGGAAGCCACTATTTTTAGTCCCTAGAGAGCATGCATACGTGCAGTTTGTTTTTTGCCATTTGTTCTACCAGTGCTACCAAAGCACTGTTCTGCAAATGTTTCCTGAAATTGTGTTACCCATCTTGCATATATAAGCCATTAAAAACTGAGTGGTTATACTGTACTTTACTTGTACAAGGAAATATATGTTAGAGCAGATGACCATATTCTAGCTTTGTAATTTCCCATGTAACACTCATTCAGACAGCCTGAGATTATTACATGTTCGTATAGATACCTTGTGGATATCAAATATACTGATGCTGTCAGGGTCAAATCATGAGAATTTGTCAAATAGAATGTATTGCTTGGCCTTAAAGACTAAATGTTATGTTCGCTAATCCATCCAGTCCAGGTAAGAGGAAAAGATAAATATAGTAGTTATTTAGTTTACATTGTACTGTGGATATCTATGTCTTGTGATTATTACATTATCTAAAACCTTTTTTGTTTTTTTATGAAGTCTTTTTCCTGTTGGAAAAAAAAATGCTGTTTCCTCTCTAAAGCAAAGGATATAATAGAATGTTAATTAAGATACTAATACTAATCCTAACAACTGAATCTTTTAAAAATTTCTGACAGAAATTTAGAATTTTTCTTGTCATTTATAACAGCACACCACATAACCTGTGCTTACTAGGGGAGACTACTAGAGGTCCCATGCCACTTTCCACCACCCTAGCCTTTCTGTTGTAGCCTCTGCACAGCATTTTTTTTAATCCCTAACAAATTAGGGCAATAGCTATGTACTTCTGCTTGATGTTTTTAACATAATAAGTATATTAGAGTCTGGAATATGTTGAACTGTAGGGAAAAAAAATAATTTGTTCTTTTTTTTAGCTGTCCTATCTAGGACATTGTCTTCTTCATGAGTTTGTATGCTCCTTTTATCTTCTTTCTACCAAACATTCTGCTTCAGAAGTTAACGTAAAACTAAAGATTTTTATAAAACCTGATGCAAATTTGAAGCTACAATATAATTGGATGTTAGCTCTGTAGAGTTACATTATGTGCTGTCTAATGTTTTGAGTTAAAACTGTAAAACATCTTGATTTTTTTTGTAAGCAGAGTTGAAACTTCTCTGGGCATTAAGATTTCTGTTTTATTCATGACTGCTCTCTAATTGTTAGGCGTATTTAAAATTTCTACCCAAGTTACCTGGTGCACTTAATGGAAACTTGCAAAGTACATGTTGTTCTTAAGAGAAATGTCCGGCCGATCACAGTGCTCAGAAATACATCTAAAAAGATTTTCCCTGTCTGTCACCCCATAAAAAACTTGGAAGAAATGTGTTACTTCAAAAGGTTTTATTATAGAAAGTATCTGTTTGGGGGAAAAAAAAAATCTACCATTATTTGCTAACTTGATGAACTGTTTTATACCTCAGCCTATCCTGAATTTGGTTTTATGCAGATAAACTAGGATTTGTGGAGATTTTTAAGGACCTTTGCCAAATTCTTTTCTGTTTTCCAGAGTCCAAGGGGTTCTCCTTGTGTTCTTCAAGCATGAATAGTATCCATTGCAAGTGTGTAAAGATCCAGATGTAAAAAAAATTCAAAAAGCAGTGTATTTATAGTCTAAGTATCATATTACTTTCAGATAAACCCTGTCCATTGCATAGACCTGTACATATTGACATGGTTTAGACACTGCCTCAGTAAATTAAATTGTAATTATTTCAATTTACAATTTTGATTTGACTTGTACAAATTAACATATAATCTGAGCAGAATATTTTTATTCTTCAAGCGTTTTATTTGGTTGTTTAGCATCATTGGAAACTAGTTTAAATTTGACCTTCCATAATGGATGACTGTTTTTTTTTCTATATCGTTTAACATTGAGAGGCTGAGCTCTGAGTTACTTTTTATCAAAGAGGTTTTTAAAATGCTTTTCCTTAAAGACTTGCTCTCATGAATCCCCTCACAAAGTATGTAGTTACTGTTCATTAGTTTATGAACAGCTCTTTTGTTAGGTATGGTTACTGATAATGTTAAAGCAGATTAAGACTACGAAATTTACTTACTCTTCACCAAAAAGGTGTACACACAAGAAAGCTTGAGAGGTTGAGTGAGGGTGTCTGGAAATGTTTCATTAACCTTTTTTGTGTAATTTAGACTTTGTGGGTGTTTTTATTCAGGGGGCAGTACTAGCAGCAGTGTCAAGCCACAAATTCAATTCCTTCTATGGTGACCCCCCTGAAGAGCTGCCAGACTTCTCTGAAGATCCTACCTCCTCAGGTATTTTAGCAGAAAGTATATTTACTGCAGTTTATCTGTCTTAATTCTGTACTGACTAGAGTGCCAAGTGTTTATTAGTTTCTCATAATTTCATAAACTTGCATAGTAAGTTAACCTTTAAATGTGAAAGCATACATATTTTTCAGTCATAATGGTGTTAGTGACAGGAGAAAAACAAGACAATATTTCTACAGAGCTGTAAGATTCTACAGAAATAATCTGAATTTTTATTTGATGTATGTGTATTTAATTACCAATAGCACCATAATCTCATATATCTCTTTACATTCCTTGAGTGTATATAGAATTTTTGTCCTGAATTCTTAGGCAGAAGCAAGGTTCTCATACCCTAGTAATAGTTATTTACAAAAAGAAACCACTGTATACCCGAGACTCTTGGCAGTTTTGGAGAACAGTATGATTAAGTGGTCTCCTCTTTAAAGCGGGCTGGGCAGTATTTCTGGCATTATGAGCCAGATCCCCGAATCTTCAAGAGAAGAGGGACAACACATATTGTTCTATGGGCATGTAGCTGGGCCTTGGGCAGGACTGTAACACTGCTTCCAGCAGTACTCTGGTCCTCAGCCCATAGTTGGGTATTTAAATCACTCGGTAGTCCCTTAAAACAGCCCTGTCATAATTATGTATCTTAATTTTCACATAACGTTACTTTCAAAATCTGCAATCCAAAAGCATGTGTTGGTCTAACTGTTCTAAAATAAGGATTTAGGATCAAGTTAAACAAACTTGTAAGAAAGTCTAAGGCTAATACGTGTCTTATATTTTTCTAAACAACTGAATAGTACTGGCAGAATATTTGAGCTAAGGATGCTTGTAACTATAAAGCTTTCTTTACTAGAAGATTATTTCTGAAACTCAATTACATGTGCTGAACTACTGTGTGCTAATGAATTCTCTAAGTGAGAATATTACTTACTGGCTGCAAATGTTAAGTATTGCTTTTCTTTCATATGAGCAAGTCATCTTCATGAATTATTTCAATGTCATTAATATACAAATTCAGGGATATTTTTGTTGAAATTCTGAAAATTTATTTCTTTGAATTAAAGTTTGAGAACTTAAATACAAAGACTGCTTAGTGCTTAAAGATGCTCACTTCTCATAAATTCAATTGAAATGAATGGGGATCTCAGATCATTAATTGCAAATGGGTAATTACAGCCTCGTGGCTTAACTTCTGGCAGCCAGCTTTGGCATAATTGATGAACCTGTAAGTAAGGATCTGTATATAGTTTTAAAGAAAATAAGTTGGTTTGACTTCACCCAGAGTTACTTTTCAATGCTTTAATTTTTGTTTCCAGCTACTTCCTCCATTTCAATAAAATGAATAGGCCACTGACATGATTGGTAGTGGTAACTTTCCTAGTCTAAAAACTGCCGTTCCTCTTTCCAGTTTCATTCTCACATCAACAGGACATGTGTCTTCCTCATGGAGTGATGTAATTACAGACATCAGGGTACAGCGGGGTACATGGTCTATTTTTTCTGCTCACAGAACACATGAATCCAGTACATACATAAATTCTACAGAATAGCTGTGCTAGGTCCATTATTACACTGTGTTCACCTCTGAAATAACTGAAATGATAGCTTGGATTTCTTAGAAAAGCTTTATAATTCTCTAAAATAACATTGTCGATCTTACTGATGGGAGATCACAGTGATCAGGAAACCATATTTAGTGAGTACTTTTCATGGTGTTTTCCCTTACTGACAACATTAGATGATAAAATACTTAATATCTGAGGATAAACATTGAGCCTTCCAAGAAAAGATACTGCAACTTCCAGCTTCTGAAATTGCTAGATATGGAAATCTGTGTTGTTTCCTCTTCAAAATCGCACCGATTATGTTTTCAGATGTTTCTGACTTGCAGAGACAGGCTCTTGTGATGTTTCTAAACTGAACTAGTTTACAGAAAATAGACATAAAACCCTTGAATGTCACTTGACAGTCTTCAAGTAATTTAAGTTTCCTTTCGAAGAACTTACGATGTTACTTCAGATCATAAACTCTAGCAAAGAACATTTAATATTTTAAATGTAGCTTTCTACTTAATCCTCCCATAAAATTTCATGAAGCATGCCATTAAAATTAATTGATTTGTCACTGCCTGAATGAATGGGCAAATAGCTCCTACTGAGATAAAGATGCAGAAATGTAAATGCTTTTTAAGTTATGCAAATTGTATATTCTGTCCTCCAGGTCTTTCTAAACACAGAAACAGAAAAATTCAGTTTTGTTTTCCAGATTAGGCTAGAGGTGTTCTCCATCAGTGTAGTGAATCTGGGATTACTGGATGCTTTGAACGTTTCCCTGTACTACCATAGCAATAGCCTGTGATACTAAAAGCACTATAGATAGCAAGTCAGGTGAGTTTTTGACGTGCATAATTGCAGAGGATATTCTTATTAGAGTGCTTTCCAATGAGGATCAGCAAATTGTATAAATAAATTAGATGTGAGTAGACACAGATAAATTTAATTTAAAATCAACCAGATATTTTTCTGCTTACATTTTCCTTTCTTGTCTACAATGTTAAAAATTCTCGATTCCCGCAGCTATTTATTATTATATATTTGCTCTTGATTATCTATTCCCTCTTTCATCAACGATTGTCCTCTGAATGACTTAATCCTGCTAGCGCTCTGTTGGCAACCTAGCAGAATTCAATCTTGCAGAATTTTGAGAGACTATAATAAAGGCTTTAAAAATGCTTTGAAAAAATAGGTAAATATTTAGTAATTAAATAATTGCAAATAACAAAAAATAATTAAACTAAAATATTACTTGACTGCTGATACTCTGTGTTCAGTAACTTCTCCAGTAAATGCACTAAACAGCTCATATGGCAAGTATCTTGCAAATGTTTTTTGCTAGAAGTTAAAACATTTGACTGTTAGGTCACCTGTCTTCATGACATTGTAAAATGCTAGTTTCCCAAGCTAATGAATGTTTTAGGTATTTTTAATATTCTGAAACAAATATAAAACAGAAGCAGTCAATTAGCAGCTCTAAAAGCTGAATATGGCACATGAAAAAAATTGCCCGAGTAGAGTGTTTAAAGTGGACCATGAAATTAATGAGGGAACAGAGAAATTCATAATTGGTTTGCTGTCTGCTGACCTTCCTCCTCCTGCTCCCTCCCACCCTTCTAGGTCCTCCTATCATTTGATTGCACATTAGATCAAGATAGAGGTTTCCCTTTGTTTTTGTCATATGATAACCATTTGTCCCATGACAGAAGAGACCAGATGTATAGTTT
The DNA here is from genome assembly GCF_011077185.1 of Oxyura jamaicensis. Lineage (NCBI taxonomy): Eukaryota > Metazoa > Chordata > Aves > Anseriformes > Anatidae > Oxyura > Oxyura jamaicensis. The sequence continues at coordinate 115,443,483 of NC_048893.1, forward strand.
TCAATTGTTTTGGTAACAATGCCTCTGGCTGAAAAATGAGCATCAGCACAAAAAGTTTGCATTTTTCTGATTTTTCCTTCTTCAGTCACCCATTCTGTGGCAGACCAAGGAAACGCTGTGAACTTGTGTGAAAATGTTGCTTGGGAAGTTGAATTCAGGAAGGCCATTTAGTTTACTCTGGAGTTTAAGTAGATTCAGGATATTTAGGTTTTTAAGCCAACAGTCAGTGAAGCCCATAAAATGCAGAATTTCTTTTTCAACTTTGTAAAAACCTTTTTGTAGCCATATTTTCACATTTACTGAGTAGGAGTTAAGCCAGTGGATCATCCCATGTCTTTGGAAAACTGAATAATTGATTTTTAGATTAAAGCAAATCTTGCTTTTTAATTAAAGAACTTTCTGCTATAATGCATGTTTGTATAGTTTGGTTTGTGGTGTTTCTATGCTGATATGTGACGAACAGTTTCAGAATAACTTACGAAGTTCTTGTAAAGCATTTTATAATGCTTTGTTTCGGTTTAACCACACAGAAAGTAGAGCAGCATATTTTATGTTAGATATACTGACCAGATGTACTTATTTAGCCTAGGCTACCAAATATCACTGTTGCAGTACTTCCTGAACATTTCTGTGTTCTCTGAGCTCTGTGGTAAATGTGTAATGTGATGAACATAGAGGCAGTGCTTTTTTCTTGCCTAAGAAGCAGGCATTTTAAGTCTACAAGAGTTTCTAGCTTGTTTCTTCAAATTGCAAGGTAAAAGTTTCATATGGCATTTTTATAAATGCATCTCAATATTTTGTCTCATTAGTGCTTTACATAAATCTAAATTGTTATGCTTTTTTTCTTTTGGGACTATTTTGTCCTGTAAAATAAGACAACTTGAATAGTATGAGTTCTTGATTTTCAAATTGGAAAGTAATAAAATTTTAAAAGCTCAGGCTGTCACAGTGGGATCACACAACAAACATGCAGCCACTTGTTTAATTCAACTACATTTAATCCACAGGTAGTTATATGGAATTTAGATTCCATGAAACATGAGCAATGTACACCCATAACTTAAAAGCTGTCAGTCTCATCTACACGAGGAAGAAAAAGAAATAATGTTATGCAAAAATTACCACTGATTTTCTAAATATTTACAAAGGATCTTGTGTAATATTTTTAAGTCTGAGTGTATGGAAGAAGGCAATAAGTTGTATTCACCTTATAATTTACTGTCATTAATCCCTAGTGGTACAAGTATGACTGACTGCCAGTTTTCAGATAAGTCTGAGTGTTTCCAGCTCCCCATTATCTTTACGCTTTTTCAGCTGTTTATCTTTGTTGTCGTATGATTAGGTACAAAGACTTTTAAGTATCAATATAGAAAGTCACCATAAATTAAAATCAGTAATAAATGGTTGTATTTGTAAGTAGTTTCCATAATTTAATCACTGAAACGTGTTTTTAAAAAATCAATATAATTGAATTGTTAAATTCTAATTAGTGAATATAAGTGTATTAAGCAATTAATATGATGTTACACTTTATTTGCAGTATATCATAATAGTTTTTCAGTTCACCTGTTACAGTACTCTTACTTTAAATCATGTTTTCTCTGAGTATTTTGAAACTGTACCAATGTTAGAATAAATCTGGTATTGTAGGTGCCTAATACTTCATATATGTGCTTCTTTCCCAATGCTTGTTTTCCTCCCATCCTCCTCCACAAGTCCCATTTGCTTCAGATGTAGAAGCCATATTATAGGTATATATTAAAAAAAAAAAAAAAAAAAAAAAAAGTGTATTGTCAGTTTCTTTGTTCATACTATTTTTGGCTAAAGTAGTATGCTAGGTTGCAGCTTTATAAATCGCTTGTTCTGAAATCTTCATACTGTTTGTTGTTTGTCCAAATGCTGCCTTCCTACTAGGACTTCTAGCAGCAGAAAGTAGGTATCCCTTTGTTTTCCTTTAAGGCATATCATTCAGCTATAGTATGTGTCTTTGCATGTTTAAAAATCAGCTTTTTTCTCTTCACTTTACTATTTTGAGTTTTAATACTGCCTAATCAAGAAAAAATAACTGTATGTTCTTGATTAAATCTGTCTATAACTTTCAAAGTATAGTTAAGCAGAAGTAATATGATTTCCAGAGAATTCTGTATGTTCAAGGTTAGAGGCAGTATTAAAATTACATTGGTTTTTTTTGTTTGTTTGTTTTCAACATTTGCAACACAACTGAAGTAAGATTATATTTTCATTAAATTAATATGGGATAAAATTGTTTAGTTTTGCATTTTAATTCCCAAATTAATATTTTCATGGACTAACAACTTTTTTTCTCCTGAACACTAAGCATATACTGTAGTATTAATCATATATTTTCTTGTGATAACCTTGCATGAACTTTCTTGATTATTCTGTGTTGATGTGGTACGTGATATATGCATATACATTGTGTATATGCATACAGCTGATTTAAATAACTATACAGTCTGTGTCCCCTTAATGAAGGAATATTAGTGACGTGGAGGGTGGTGATTTCTGCCACAGGCTAGCTGCACACTTCTTAAGAGACTGAAAGCACAAGTACTTCTAAACCTGTAGACTGCTAGACAGAAGAGCGGGTATGAGATTCTAGACCTTGTAATACAAACCACAAGCATTTGAAAACAAACAAATTCAGCATCTCAAAATACAAACTATAGAAAGTGTTTCTCTTCCTGTACCATTTTAAGATCTGTAAACTAATAATTCTTCTGTCCTAAGTCAGGGCAGGAAGACACATCTCCATTTCTGAATAAAATCATGGATTTTTGTTTGTTTGATTCTTTTGATCTTAGAGGTTCCAGAGGTTGTTCCTTTTCCTCCTATTTCCCCTTCTCAGAATGCATGTACAGTAATTTAAGAATGAGAACTCGGTGGATTTTTATATAAAAGTTTTGAAACAGGATTATCTGTATGCACTTCTAGTAAAAAAGAAAATGTCGTATAAAGCCTCAGTCACTGATTTTGTTTGAAATGTACTTTCTTCAGTAAATTTACTGAATAAAAGGCTGTGCTGCCCACTTACTGCTCAGGAGAGGGCTTCCATATATTTCTGCAATGCGAAAGAAAGTACTGAAGGCAGTAGTAGTGAAGAGCACTCATTTATTAATATAGTTCTTTGGTTGTTTGCATGTGAACATGCAACTTGTGAGGTGTGTGTCTATTCTAAAAATTATACTTTGTCACTTGTTTCATTACCACCAGCCTGGTCTGTCTTCTGTCATATTTGTGCCTAGTTTTAGAGTGAGAGATAGCTAAGAAAAGGAACTGGCAAACTTTGTGTAAAGGTCCCAAGTATGGAGAAAGCTAGAGACGTGAACTCATAGTGCCCCTGTGTGTGCAGAATAAAACAATGGTTATCTTCAAAATCAAGCACCAGTTTCTTCCTTTCTCATTCCTCTTCCTCGCTCTCCTTCCTCTCTCTTTCTTGCTCATTCTCTCTCTCTCTCTCCTGTTCCATATATACTACATTTCTCAGCATTCCTGCTTGTGTTTAGGAACTTTTGTTGTTTTTGTTGTTGTTTTTGGGGGGGGGCTTTATCCCAGTTTTTTTTCTCTTGTACCTGTTTCTTTTGGTTTTCTTCTCCAACTTTTACATGCTTTTCTTTCCTTTTGTGCATTCCAGGTGTTGCTCCCTTTAATTTATCCCAGTTTCTTTACCATATTCTTCCATCACACCTTCCTACCATATTCTTCCATCACATGCCTTCTTTCTGCAATGTCACTGTAGTCTCCATAAACCTCCATCTTTCCAGTTCTCTCCCTTTATTTTTCATGTGTTTTTTTTTATATATGTATATATATATATGTATATATGTATGTCTACGTATATATTATTACGATCTTGATTGTTTCCCAGAAACGTTCACAGAATTATATGCATGCAGGAGAGTATTTATAAATGTAGAGCATACCTAAACTTGGCTATTTGGTTTCAGAACAGGAAGCAAGAGGTCAGTAATCACTATAAAGCTGAAATGAGAGGAGGAGAGTCATTGTCTGTCTTTAGTTGTAATTACACTGCTACACATATATGTGAAACACGCATCTCCTACCTTATTTTAAATTATAGGCATATATATATATACATATATATATGCGCGCTTCAGCTGTCGTCTGTCCTGACAGAGACAGTTGCTGTGGAATGAGTGCACGGCAAAGAGCAACAAATTACCATGTGAGGTTAGAGGCCTGTCTGCTCCAGTGATTCACACAGATGTGGTTTAAACTGAGGAAGATCATGTGAGCCTCGATCGGCTTTCTGTTAAGCTGAAAAGTTACATCAGCACAAGCAGTGGAAAGGTCCTGTCTCTGTAAAATATTCTTTTCTTGCCTTTAATGAAAACAGCGTATGTTTTGTATTTTCTTTACAGAAAGAGGCAATAGAAAGGTTCTTTCTTATATACTGTTAACTCTTGTCCCCTGCTACTACTAAGGCAAATCCGATCTTCCATGTAACATGGGCAGAGAATTTTATAATTATGCTGATACTGAGCCTAGGCACTCATGTGTGGCTGATATGGACAGTTTTTAATGTGTATCTGAGCATGATTTGAAAATCTCAGCAGACAGACACCCCATCATTTCCACAGCATTGTTGATGCAGTGCTTAATTTCCTACTCTGTTTAACATTTATGTCTTGTGGTTTTAGTTTATTCTAATAAGATGCCAACAAAACAAAATTAATGGAGGCACATATTTATACAGTTATCACTAAATAGGTAGCCTAAGGGTGTACATGTCGCTGGATTCTTAATGCAAGACCAAAGAATCTTTGAATGACTTATCATATGTTAAAAATAAAATTTTAAAAAAATCCATGAAACTTGAAACTCACATTGTGGAGTTGATAAAAATAATCTCACTGTCTCTTCACCAGCTGTACTCTGTCAGAATTTCACTATATTGATAAGATCATTTATTCTGAAAAGAACTGCATTTGACTGTGCAAAAGATTATAAGCTTTTTTTATGAGATTGTATCCAGTGCCTTCCTTCAGTCTTTCTAAAATCTAACAATTTCTAATGTTTTTTTTGCTGTCCTTGCTATATGTGCTAGCTTCAGACCTCTTCATAAACAAAGTGAAATGTAAATCCTGCCTTCTAAAACACCTGTGTTTTGAGACCCAGGATTTGTTCTTTAATTTCATTTCCAATGGCTGCACACAAGAAGACAGCCAAGAGATGAAGTAGGCAAAAGCAGCTTGTGTTGACTGTAAAATGACTGGCATAAGGACAGAATTGTGATATGAAAGTAAACTACAAATAGCAGCTAATCTTTGGTTAGTCATTTAAATGCCACTGTAAAATCTCTAAGGCATAGTTACTTACCTGTAGATTAATATATAGAATAGCTGCAGAATTGTTCCAAATTAAGACAGTTTATGAGAATGAGCAGGATTAAAATTAGTGGTTGGTGTGGGGAAATTAACAAAATCTGATGCAGTTCTACATATCCAGGGGGTTGGGATCTTGCCAGTGTCACTTTAATAAAAGTGTACTATTATTATAATGGCTATTAATGTGTCTTCTGCAGAGTCATTTTCAGGAATTCTAATTGCAGGAGACTTGCAAAAAGCTCACCGTTTTATACTGTTATATACTTAAACAAGGTCAGGCTTCCTTTCACAAGTTTACATTTCTCAGAGGAGGGTTTATGACTGACCAAGGCTTAAAAGTGCATGCGTAGTCATCAATATTAAACAAAAATAAGATTTCTTTTTTTCTCTCTCTCTCAGAATGTGTTTGCCAGGCAGTCTCTGTGTTTAGCAGCAAGATATATTTATTTTTACCTAAACCCTCTTTTAGTCATACACTGTCACGTATCAGTGCTATATGAAAGGAAGCTAATAATTCTCCCTGCTGCTTGTTGCATAATACAGGAAGTCAGTTCTACCTGCCCTGTTTTCTGAGCTTCCAAAAAAAAAAAAAACTTTTGGGGTGTTTTGTGGTGGAGACATTTCTGTTCTAGAATATCGAGGCTATTTCTCAGAACAGTATTTTCAAGATTTTTTTCTTTCCAAGGGAAGCAGTAAGCAACTACTTAATACCTCTAAAGATCAGCTTCTAGCCATGCCATTTGTTCCAGGTTAGAGTAGCTCGATGCCAGGACACAGTAACGGTACTGTGTTTTACCAAAGCTTTTTCTACTTGCAACTTGATGAACCAGTGTCCATGATGCTCTAACCTCAGGTTATAATCGAGGCGCTGTATGAGAACTACTAGAGATAGAAATAATGTCAAGTTACTGTCTTAGAAGGCAAATATGTCTAACTGACAATTAATAGATCTTCCTCAATGAGAAGAAAAGTACTCAATTCATCTTCCCATCTTCTTAAAAGCAATTTGGTATTATTCTTAAGAAGTCATTCTACTAATTGTAGAACAAGTTTCATGTATTAGTAATGACTACAGAAGACTACTGTAAGCATTCTGGCTGTTTTTTTTTTTATTCGTCTGGTTGTTTGTTTTTTTTTTAACGTGGTGAGAAACCATAGTTTTCAGCCTTTCAGGAATGTCAACACCAAATGAACTGTGAAGAGTCACAGCCACCCTTTCTTAGATAGTCTTATGGGAATACAGGAAAAATGAGGTTATGCATACGACCCGGAATACCACTGCTCCTTTGTACACACTGAGAACATGCAATTACAGTAGGATCCACAAGTACCACAATAGAACCACATTTGCTGCAGATTTTATTACTGTTACTTTGAAGAAGAGTCTTCTATTTTTATCCCTGGCATTATAACCTTTCCTGCACAATTGTATGTGTATACATTTGTATAGCAAATTGATGTGCAGGGTGATGTTCATCTCACCTAATTAGCTGAGGCTACTTGAAAGTTTGGTGGCAGTAAGCAGCGTTTTCTAACGAAGTTTATGGAGTCTTCAATAGAAGTCAGTCAAGTTGTTTTTTTTTCCAGTTTACTAATATTTATACATTTTTCTAATTTTATATTTAGAAAGTCTGTCTGTAACTGCTAAAGACTATTTGAAATCTGAGCTTTAGACTGTATGACTGTAACAACTCAAGTTCTTTTTCGTCTATGCTGAGGCTAAAATGGGTGCATGTTCAATGATGAAAAGAGATTAAATGGAGGTTACAAAAACTAGAGGTTACATAGTATAACCGTAAACATTGAGTGCATTTACACTTCTATTGCGTGCCTTTATACCTTATTGTTTGTTGTATTTTTTTTTTCTCAAATGCTAGAAATTAGCTTGAATAGAACAGGATTTTTTTAGGGGCAGGTGTTCTCCAAAGATTGGTTATTTTTATTTTAGACAGTATCTTTTATGTGAATTTAAAACTCTTCTGACAGGTATTGTTACTCTTTGAACCAAGTGTCTGTTACAGCGTTTAGTCATTCACAAAAATGCCTATAGAATTATTCTGTCACTATTTTAAACAATAATATGCTCTCAGTCTATTGCCACTATGTGTGATGACATGGAAGGACATGGTAGTAGATAGACCACAAGATTAAAAAGTGTAACTGATTTTTGAGAGGTTATCAAGTCACTATCAGAACGTGCCATCAAATTTGTTAAGAATGTTCTTGGAAACTTTCTGTTGCAGCCATCCGTCGGTTGCATTACAGCCAGTGCAACCAATAGGCAGGAGAAACAAGAGCTAATGTTTAATGTTCTGGAACTTCCAGATATTCAAAGGATTGTTCAGATGCAAATGTTAAGGAAATAATAGCTTTTATTTCTCCCAAAGAATTCCACAAAATCAAATTCCCAGAGTAAATAATACTGTCAAATAAAAAGTCTAAAGCGTTTGGTGATTGGTGAAGTAATAATAGAACTTAGAGCATGCTTCTCATCGGTTGTGGTTTTGGCTCCGGTTTTTGTGGTTACGAGCACCTTCAAGCAATAGTACGAGACTCCAGGATATCTGAGCCTTTGAACTGAATCTTCTCACGTTTTCCTTAAAGTCGATACTGCAAATACATAAAATGGGCATTGAGCCTAGGAAGCAAGGTTTTGCTAGAAAATAATTTAAACTCTGAGTTTGACAAGAATAGAAATAGAAGGGAATTCTAATAAATTATATTCTGTCAACTGTATCCTGGAAAGTCAAGCACTTTCCTTTGGTCTTGAGAGTCTCTTAAGTTCATCAACCTTTAACTGATGTACAGAAAATCTAAAGAAACTCATCACAGTCCCTTTTTGGTCCATTTTTGAGTTCTTCCATGCCGTTGAGGCTTAGTTGTGCATCGCTCTGTGCTCTTACCAGCAGATTCCGGGTTCCTGTATTTCCTCAGGTTTCCTGCTGTGTCTCCAAGTGTGCAAGATGTGGTGCAGGCAGAGGAGTATAGAAGGTTCCTTTCAGCAAAGCATGCTTATTCACTGTCAAAGATGGAGCTGTTTTCTCTCTTCTTCAGCACACTAGCTCTGATGTACAGCAACTACAGTGAGGCAAACAATGTCTTACTCCTTGCTATCCAGCCACCACTTTTTTAAAGAAACATAAACCACGTTAATAAATCAGTTGCAAATAACTAGTCGGACACATTTAATGACAGAGGATTAAAAAGTCTTCTTATTGCTTATGACCCATGAATTGTGAGCAAGTGGAATACTGTAGTTCTTAACCATGGTATCCAAAGAACTGAGAAGATAATCTGAGGTTAAGACTTTTACTAAATCTGATGCAAGACTTTCTGGACTTGTAACTTACTCATCACAAGTCTTGTTTAGTAGTTTTTGTGTATTAAATTAAGATTCCATTTTTTTTTAAGGTTTTCAGAGAAGTAACTGAATTAACTTGGCTCCTTGTGTGGTTGGGAGGGGGTGTTTTATTATTATTATTTTTTATTATTATTTATTCTGAAAATACAATAGGTTACAAAAAAACTAAAGGATTATAAGAATTGTTCATATATAATAGGGTTGAATTTCAAGAAATACAGTAATTTTTTTAGAATTTCATATATATTGTCAGACTGTCTTAACTAGGATACTGGCAAGTGAGTAAGAATCAGACAAAATGCATTAAGAAGAAAGTACTGAATGTGTAGAATGCTGTATCCAGAGTTAAGAATTTATTTATGAGAGAACATTCTGCAGTTGACTGTCAAAAACTGCTATTTTTATAGGCTAACACTGATTAAGATACCATCTTTCCAGTTTCTTATACCATGGCGGAAAATCTGAAGACATGAGCTGTAGGTGTTTAGATAAGCCAGTGTTAGCATTCTAGTAATGCGAGCAAGTGGCAGCCTCCATCAATACCTGATTTTTAAAACAAGGTGTTCCACAAGGAATCTTATGGGCTGTTTTACTGTGATTTATGTTGTGTTTCTCTGTCCTTCCCAGCTATGAGTTGAACTCTCCTCATGGATTTCCACCTTCCACAATGCCTCTTGGTTTTCCCTTATGTCTCCATATCCCTCATTTCTCCTTTCACCCTTACCCATATAAAAATCATCCCATCTTCCAATGACCCAAAACAATCAATTGCTCTCAAAAGACAGCAAGTGCTATATCTGGTTTTGAGACAACCAGGCAAGCAGAGCAAACAAACAAACAAAAAAAAATCTGAGCTAACCATACAGCCTTTTATTCCTACCCTAGAGGACAAAGTAGTCAGGTCTTTCTTTGTCTTCCCTCCTTTATCCAGATGCTGATTTTAAAAAGAATTTTGAATGCATTGTTTCTTTCAAATTTCTGCCAGTTTGGGATGTGTATTTGAAATGGGCCAACAGTTCAAAAAGTGAAGAAAGGGAAGGTTGAAGTAAAAATGGTGAGGACAGGCAGTTGGGCAAATAACCCAAGTGACTTTATAAGACATCGCTGGAAGCCAGACTAAGTAAAACCAAGCCAAACTTAATAAATACCCAAGAGAGGTTTTAAGCTCCCTTCAGTTAAACCATTTCTTATGAATAATTACATATGGGCACTGTTGATATTCATGAAGTTTGTTCAGTGTGTTTTCCTGTAAGACTCTGGCTTTTTTAAGTTCCTACTCCAGTTATACAAGATGAGGTAAAAGTTTCCTTTTCCAAAGTTCAGTTTGCTATGAGTCTTTGCTCTATCGATTTTTAATTATTTTTTCCTCTCCTATTTATTGCCCCATAGGAGCAGTCTCACAGGTGCTCGACAGCCTGGAGGAAATTCATGCACTTACAGATTGCAGTGAAAAAGACTTAGATTTTCTTCACAGTGTTTTCCAGGATCAGCATCTTCACACGCTACTAGATGTAAGTTTTATGAGATAACCAGTTTGAATACGTTTTTGTATCTGTTGTTCATTAGCCAGAATTTGGTTTTATTCTGCTTATATTCTCTTTTGTTGCTTCATAGCAAATGTTAATTTATTTAAATGTGGAATGTAACAAACAACTAGCACTTGACAAAAGAAGTAAATTTTCATACTATACATACGGAATATTTTAGAAAAATTAGAGTTAATTTAATCATACGTAAAAGATTCATGCTTTGGTTTGAATAATTTAAAATTTAAAATAATAAGCTTTTTATGTGATAAGTGCTGGATTTTATTTTTTATTTTAAATCCAAAACGTAATTTTATAACTGTGCATACTGACTTCTTTTTATTATTATTTTTAAGTAATAATCTTAAGCAAATTCTATGGATATTCTTGAAAATATGAAAAATATGACATTTTTTCTCTGTGAAACACCTGAGCGTGCCAGTTTCTGTCCTATACTTAAACAAAGTAAGTGATAGCCGCAGTCATCTAAATCAACATTAGCCTGTGGTTCATGAGAGCCATCAATACATAAGACAACAGCTGATGTTCCACAAAAAAGCATGCAAAAATCACAGAGTTGAAAGATACAGATGCCTCGTGATACGGCACAGTCAATATCTGGTTTCCATTTCTTCACTAGCTATCTTGAAACATAGTTTGCTGTCTGACTACATGTCCAGATGAACTGTGATGTCAGATGGTTCATAGATTTTTCTTCCACGAAAATTGAAGTGCTCCATTTTGCAAAATTAATTTTGAAAACCAAGTAGTGTGGTGTTTGAAAAATGCTCGCATGTGACTTAAAGACTTCTGTGACTTTAGAACTTCCTGTTTTCAAAGTTGCCTCCTAGCTTGTCACATGCAAAAATCCCATTTATATTTCTCAATGGCTTTTAACCAAGCAGGCCTAACAGGCAGATACATTGTGCTTCCTCCAAAATTGTGTGAATTTGGGAAAACACACATTCAACTTTGAGGTAGAAGTGTTTGCTAAACTTCAGCTCTTGATCACAACAGGGATCTTCAGCATCACTGCAAACTTGCAGTTCATCCCTCATATTTAGTTCCAAAACCTTCTTGGAAGGACAAATTCAGATGCAAATCATGTTTCATTGGGTTGAGATAAGGCTAATTTAATTAAAGGGAAAAGAAAAAGAGAAAAATAAAAATAAAAAAAAGCCACACAGAAGCCCAGAGGGAAGAAACAAAAATATTCCCTGCTTCCCATCAATGAGCAATGTTCAGCCACATCCCAGGAAGCAGCACTTCAATATGTGTAGCAGCTGTTTGGGAGGACAGACATCATCACAAGAGCCCCCCCTCTTCTTCCCATTTCCCACTTTTTATTGCTGAGTGTGGCACCACATGGTATGGAATATCCCTTTGGTCGGTTTAGGGCAGCTGCCCTGGTGATGTCCCCTCCCCACGTCTTGCCCACCACCAGCCTGCTGGTTCGTGTGTGTGTGTGGAGGGAGTATTGATGCTGTGCCAGCACTGCTCAGCAATAGACAAAACATTGGGGTGACACCAGCGCTGTTCTAGCTGCTAGTGCAGAGCACAGCACTATATGGGCTGCTGCAGGAAAAGTTAACTCCATCCCAGCCAGACCCAGTACAATCAGCTGAAAAACTTTCCCAGATTTGATTCCAGGGTATATGGATATTTCATGTTGAAGACAGATGACTTGCTTTCAGGCAAGACTATGCTTTTTCCTAAAGCAACTTACACATTACACAAAGAAAATACTCAGATGAAGGAAACAAATCCACAGAGGCCTAGGCTGTGTCTCTGTTAGCATACTACAACACAACACAGCAAGTCTGTAGAGCAAAAAAAAATGACACTGGGGACCCAATGACAACTATTCTTTCTGTATTTTGAGGGCTTTCCTTTTAGACTAGTTACACTGCAGTTCTGTGGACTGAATAACCACTAGTGGGTGAACAGCATCTTCTATTTTAGTGTTATTTGAAAGTAAGAATGCTCTGGTAACACTCTACTGTGAAAACCAAAGAATGGTAGGTGGGCATAATCCCTGGAAGTGTTCAAGGCCAGGTTGGATGGGGCCTTGGGCAACTCAATCTAGGAGGTGGCATCCCTGCCCATGGCAGAGGGGTTGGAACCAGACGATTTTTAAGGTCTATTCCAACCCAAACCATTCTGTGATTGATCCTATGGTTATTATCTCATCATATAACTTTGTGGGATTTTGTAAACTAGATGGCTCTAGTTGAAGTATTTTGCTGCATGAAAGGTCTTTTAGGCATTAAGTCATGCTTCTGCAATGTTTTTACTTTTTTCTGTTCTTTCCGGTAGCAGTCAGTTCATAGTATTTCAGTAATGATAATATTTCTGTAATGGTCTGCTGTAGCCTATTAAACCGGAGAAAACTGCAGTGAATTTGTCACATTGCCATTCTTTTTAAGTCATGGTCATTGTCTTAGAGAGGGATACTTCTAAATGCACTCTATGATAACATATTTGTGAGAAGAAAACACTATCAAAAAACATTGTTTTATTGTGCTATGTGTAAGGGCGATGATTGAATCTTCCCAAAGATATTATGAAGAGAAAAATGCAAAATAAAATTCTAGAAGATTCCAGTGTTATAAAATACACATATGAAAGAACTGAGGCCAGTTAAAGGCTGTTATTTGAAAGGGTAGGTTCTACATTTCAGAAACTTGAATGAGGGACCTTTTTTGTTTATGCATTAATATAATGCTAGTTTCTCTCAGAACTTTGAAGAGCTCCTGAGCTGTACTTCAGTGAAGTTCTGTTGGGGAAACTGTTTATTCCTCTGCAGTATTTGGGGTTAATGAAGTCACCAGAACAAGTCACCTACAGAATATTACATTCCACTAAGTAGGAATTTTGTAATCTGTCATTAAGTTGTCACTTTGCATTAAAAACTGCTGTTCCTCTTTCTTGGCCTTTTTCCACAGTTAAATTTGTTCTCACGTTCTTACTCTTTCTCAAGAGTTATCCTTATTTTTAGATTAGGCACATGATGATAGATCATTCCTGCTGCTGAAATACCTTCTTTTGCTTCTGAACTAACTTATTTTCTGAGAGGAAATAAAAGGATAGTCTCTGTGTTAAGAGTGCAAACTTGCTGTGTTTTTTTTTCAGATTGTATAGATCACAAAATAGATTGTGTCTTCTGAACAGGCACCTCTGAGGGCCACAGAAAGCACGGTTCTTAGCATCCCATTGATAGTTCTTAATTGATTCATTTCTGTATGTCTACTTAGATAACTATCTTAAGTCTCTTTCCACTTGTGTGATAAAGCCGTTCAAAACAAGGGGGAAAAGGTGGCAACTGCCTATAAAGTGATTTATATTCGCTCTAGACCCAATCCTGCAATATACCAGCATGTACTCGTGTGAGCTTATTGAATAGTTTCAATTTTACAGAAACTATTGGGAGGGGGTTGTTTGTTTGTTTTACTGTACAGCAGTTAAAGAATTCAATATTAAAATCTCAATTATGTTTACTGAGGAGAGTAAAAAAAAAAAAGACCCTTAGCATATGGAAATATTCATTATGTGTATATGTATATATTGTTTAATAATAGATATTTATAATGTGAAAGAGCAACTTTGGGTTGGACAAGTATTTTTTCTCACTTCTTTTAGAAATGTGGTGATCATAATTCCAGTGAATACTGTAGGACATTCCTATTTGGGACTTAGAAATTTCTGGGTTTATGGCTATATAAAACTTTATAGTTTCATTCTGGATTCTGGTGTCCAGTTTAGATCATAAAGAATGTAATGAAGTAAAGTAAAGGATATAAATAACTTTATGGAAAAAGGGAGTTAAATTTAAGTAGTGAAACAGCCTTTTATTACCACTGACAGATTTTTAGAAATGACTTGATTAAGATTTTTTAATTGACTTTCATGAAAAAAGATCCTGGGAGGCATTGCTGTCTTTTGTCAGCAGTACTGATCAAGAAGTTGGAAATAAATGTGAGATTACTAATTTTGGAGACATTAGTATTTGGCTGTTTTCTGTATCATAACAAAAGATTTTACTTCAACAATTATCTGTTATGAAAAGTATTCTGGGCTTCAAAGGCTGTGCCTAATGGGGAAGATCTTAACAATTGTGTTTGATCTCTATCAATATATCAAAGGAAGCCAGGTTTGCTAAAAAGTAAAACTAGAAGCTGCTATTTTACACAGCTGCCTACATAGAAGGAGACAAGAGAAAACTTTCTCCTGTTGAGTCAAGTAGTTTGGTCACCTCTCCAGGGACGGTTTCTGCGGGTGATTCTGAATGCAGATTTCGTTCGATTTACAAGTGAGATTTTTGCTCAGCAGGAGAACAATATCAGCTTTTGTGTGACTGGGGCCTCTCTGTGCTGCTAGCTTTGTCCGTGTCTGTCCTCGGTCAGATAGCGTGCTCTAGGCTGATATCTTTTGGCCGTTAACTTAAGAAGTTTGTTGCATTATTTTCGTAGACAGATTATTTGAGGTAAGTGTTGCTATTTCTGTAAATGTGTCTGAAATAGAAACAGGATGAGTTTTGAAGAAATTTTATTTTACCTTTTGCTGGTGTAATACATTCCATGTGTATAGTTTTACCTGAATGTGATGAAATATTTTTTGGAGTAGCTATCTGAAACATATCTTTATGTTTAGCTACTTCTTCCCTTTAGAGTTTAACTTGTATTCAAAGTGCATATATTTATTAAAGCGTACTGATTTTTCAAGAGAATCTCACTTTTATGTCTGTTTTCCTTGGCTGCTAATGGTAATGCTTAAAAGGAACATGCGTACATGCACACTTCAGAGTTCCCTTAATACTTCTTTTGAACTCCATCATCCAAACAGATTCGGTCCTTAAGTCCAGACTTTTAAGGAAACATATTTTCTCTTTTGCTAAAAAGAATGTTATTGGGTCCTCAGTTTAGCATCTTACATGGTTGGCTAAAACTTTCAACTGGATTTATTTTGTTTTGCTCTGTTTACCCTCCCAATGTTGGACGTTGGCAGGACATTTGTATGTCTTTTATTATAGTATCAGCCATTCAGCACTATCCAGCCATGACTGACATTTTAGTTCTCCATTTGAAAATGTTCAAAACTTTTCATCCATTTATCCCTGCTTTGCTCTTTTCTGAGCAAATTTGACAAATCTGTTGTACACTTTGATAAAAGCAAATCAAGAGACATTTTTATTTCTATTTTAACAAAGCTTTCATTTCCCTTTTCCTTTCATTTCTTTTAAACCATTAATAGACTGGTAGAATATCTGTATGTGATACAGAAAAGAAAACAAACCCAGCAGTTCAGTATAAAAAGCTTAAATATTTTTATTAATTGTCTCATTTTTCCTTATTTTTATTTGCATAAGTATGATTTCCTACATGTAGCACATAGTGTGGTTCAAGTGTTTTTGACCAACATTTGTGCTTACCTTCTTGAATACTGATTATAATAAAACTAGTAAGTGGAACATGTTTCAGTGAAACATGAATGCCTTTATTTCCCAAATATAAATCAGAAAATGTATGTGTGCTAGATGTCCTGCCAAATTCCCTCAGAGCATGTTATGCTTAGACAAAATAAATCTTTCTCATTTTAAGTCACCTTGTTTTCCTATGTTTAATTATCCTTTAATTGATATGTTTGTAAGACAAAAGCAAATGGAAAATAATTGTTTTTTCAAAAATGGAAAGAAAGTAACTATGTTGGCAGGACAGCACCTTGCTATTTGGGGAACCAAATCTGGCTTTTATCCCAGACCAGCAGAGGCAGCATGCTCTGCCCCAGAGAGTGGGAGGGACTGTCTCCCACTGCAATGGAAACTCCTGTCCCAAGTAGTATACAAGGAACAGTGACCAAGCCTTAGGGAGAACTGTTGGAAGAATTATTTCAGCAGGTGGACTGGATCATCCTCATCACCAGCACAGTATGCTTTTTCTCTAAAAGGTAACTTGTCTGGAAGGCCATATCTCATATCTGGGGAAGGAAAAAAATAAAAAGCAAAGTCTATTCTAGAATTTCTTCTGCATTGTTTCATAATCATTCTCTAAAATACCTTTCAGTTTCAACTTCTTTCATGTGCTTGAATTTTATTTTCTCTGTTCCCAGGATATGTAGATCACTCTGCTAGTCAGCATCATCTCATTGTTTTCTTGCTCTTCTTGTTTCTCTGTCTTACAAATTTATATAGAGAATTTGTCTTATATTTAGTGTTCAGAGCAGAAACCATTCTTCTTCTGTGTTTTGTTAATATATAATATTGATGTGTGATGGGATCTCTGAAACACAAGACTGATAATGCAAATAAGAAACAAAACATTTATGTTGATTAAGGTTCATTTTTGAAAAAATGTATGTATCCATCACTTAATGACAATGCAAAATGCTGGGTTGGATTGCATGGCACTGCAACAGTTGTTTTGTTGCAGTTAGCCTGTTTGCTTTCTTATCAATGTTCTGTCATTTCTTGAACATTTTTAAGCGTAGTACTGATGTGTTGAATCATCAAGTGAAGTACAGCTTAATAAAAAGCATACTTTAAATGAGGATAACACTGTTTAGCCCATTCCTCTTGACTGAATATCAACTCTCCTGTGTCAATAGTTTGTCATTCTGTCTGTGCACATCAACATCATGTTATTCCAAAAGCATAAATCCATAATCATTTTTAGTACATAGAATCTAAAAATTCCTTTGCATACCGTGTATTCTTATGGTGTTGGGCCCTGATCTCTCAAAGAACACTAAAGCACATTCCTCACACTTGTGGAACGTTTAATTAACTTCACTAATATTGTTTTAAGATGTAGAGGATCATTTTCATGGTTGACTTTCCACATTTTCTTTAATTCTTTTTATGTTGAGTGTAGTTCAAATTAGTTTCAAATTCTTTTTAACCATAAATGGTATCTTTTTTTTTTCTTTTTTTTTTTTTTCCCTGTTAAAAGTTCTTATTCTTGGATGATCTTACTTCTCCAAGAGCTTGGGACTTATTCTGACAATTCACAAAAATAAGGAATGTGTTGAGTTGGAAGGGATGCTACAGTGCCTGGGATATGGTCCACAAACGTTCAATAATGCTTCTGGTTTGTTGGTGCTGGGAGTGTTCCTCAGACTGGTATTTCTGTCTGCACTTAGACTACATTAGGTACCCAAAGGCAGTACAGTAACATCCTAGTAAAATATGCTTCTGTCTTTGAAGTCAGTCAGGCCTCGCTGCATCCTGCTTCAGTAATTCAAGTAGTTGTCTGGTGCACATTGACTGTTCTCTGTACTAATGAGCTCGCTGCAGTATATTTTTATTCTCAGTATGTCATTACAAAAGACTTACATGGGTAGGGAGAAACAAAAATGGCTGGAACCCCGACATTAACACCTCCCAGTGCAAGATAACATTCGGTGTCACGTAGCAGGTGAGAAACCATGTTCTTTGTAGACCCTGAATGTAGCCTTATCTAGTTGTATTTGGGTTCTTTTTCTCCCTGGAATGAGGTTGATGGTCATTGATGTCCTCTCTTCAAGACGGTGTTCTAAACCTCAAGGGTTAGTTCAGCTGTCAGAATTGGGATTGAAGCCTATTTAGGCTTGACCTGAGTCTATAGTTAATGCTGTAGATCACTTGTCTGTATTGGAAGGTGGGGGCATGATGGGGACAAAGGTTATTCTGTAGAAAATATCAAGGTGTGATCGAGGTAACAAGTCTTTTTATAGCCCTTCTTGCGTTGAGGGATTAGTTTTCCATGATTCTTATGTTTACTTTTATCAGCTGTTGGTGTCCTCATAAATTTTCTAAAATCTTCTGGTTTTGTTGCTCTCCACTGAAATCTTCTACATTGTTTGATATCCACCTGAAAGTGTAATGCTCAAAACCAAATAATAGTGGAGGAGGATCATCATATGATACTTCTTTAAACTACATAATTATCACCCATGTCTTTCACATCACTACTGCTGGCATTTTCATTGTGTTGATTTTCAGATATGCTATGCTAGTTCATTGGTACTAACTGAAAGCAGAAATGTTGCGTTGTCCTAGGATCGTTTCTTTCAATCTTTCCAAAAGAAGTTAAAAGGTTTACAATGTCAACAAAGAAAAATCTGGGTCATGATTCAGGAACATAGTTGAGACAAAAAACAAAACAAAATAAAAAACTAGAGGGACTTATGGCAGGGAGTTCCTGAAAGAAAGAAAAAGAAAAAAAAAAAAAAAAGGCACATGGAAGATACCTTGTAGTCTAGAGAGGAGGAATTAAAAGTACACTGGATGTCTGCACGGAGCTCATGAGGAGCTGGGAATATATCTTAGCCTACTTAAATCTAAAAAATTTTTGTCACTATGGTTTTAAAGTGTTACATGTATTTATATAAGATTATTCAATCCCTGTCTTTGTTTAACACCCTTTCCAATTTGAAAGAATGTATGTTGGCCTACATATATGACATAAGGTATGGAATTTTACAACCTCTTCCTCGTCAGCAAGCTATGTGCATGTATTGTCTGTCATATCTTTTTACATCTGCTGTCACTTCTTGATAACTACTGCTTCCACAGTCAATGGAATTTTTGTGATAGTCACTAATGTGAGTTTGTTTTAAAATACAAGACAAATTGCTAGGCTGGAGTCCTACTTCATTGTATCAGTGTATTAATCTTCATGATAAAACATACTGTGAAATTTAGTGCTGTTAGCTATGGGAGTCTGGATCCCTTGTACATGAAAAAGGTGGGGTAGTCAGTGGAAAAAGGAGGCACTTCAGATTTTGGGGGCACCTGAAATTAAATAGAAGGAAATAATGATTTCTAAGATTTTGAAGGGTAACATAATTAGTATCAGTGCTTCTGTGACACAAGTAAAAAAAAAAAAAATCACAGTGAATGTAAAGCAAATCAACAGGAAGAAATTGAAAGGATGGAAAAACACACACACACTGCAGTTTATATTGTAAAAGTATAGTCCTTTCCTCACTCTTTTAGCTCTGAATTTATGTAGTAAGTGAATAGCCCGTACTGGTTTCTGTTGAAAAGGAGTAAGTTCTCTGGAAGAGCTACTTTTTCTTTTTATTTATTTGTAACTAATGTATGCTGAAGGTAAAAATGTATCCTCTTGCACAGGAATAGATCTTACAAGTCAAGTATTACTGGACATCTTGACACCTGACCATGTGGTCTGAGCCAGTATAAGCATAAGCATGTCTTTGAATCTGCTATCATCTCTATCAGTTAAAAAATAAAACTAAATCAAATCATTTTTAGAAAAAATGTGAAAATCTTTGGTGTTCTGCAAAGACTGTAAAGAGCAATGCACCACATGGTAAACGTGTTTGCTGTATCATTTCAAAAGCTAAAATTGCTTGTCAAAACACTAGCAGTATAAGAATTACAGGTTAAAAAATGGTTACACCCACATACATAAGCACAGTGGATTTAGTGTATGGAACTGCACTGATTTGTATAGGCTCAGTTTCAGGTCAAACCTTGTGTGATTTCTCCACAGTTCATGACTACCTGCAGTTTTGCTAGAGGATTGTAACCTCTTGACAGAATTTAAACTTGAATACTTTTCACTTTTTAAAGTTTTGATCAAAAGTTTTAGCTACAGCAGATACCCCATTTAACTTACAGAGCAGAGTGGAAAACCTTTTTAATGTTCTGTACCCTAACCTTCTAGTTCCCCTATTGTTTCCAAGCATACAAAATATGTGAATGCTAGATTGAGATGATAAAATATTGAGTGATAATATATGTAATGCCACTTGGTATCCTTGCCTCTTGCCAACACTGGCGAAGGCTATATGCTTCTCTTCCAAGTGTTGTGTAATCAAGTCACTACCAGGAGACAGACTCTTTGAATGTAATGAGGATTTCTTACTGGGTTCCTTTTTACACCATGGGTTACTACAAAGGCAGTGGATATACAGGCCTTTGGCTGTGCACTTCATAGGGGCTAAACGATGTGTTTTCCCTCTGAAAGGAAGCCTACAAACATTTCAGGGTTCCACCTTAAGACGGGTACCATATCTGTCACCATCTGTCTTTATATTTATCCTCAACAGAATGAATCCTGCTTATTTGGCCTTTCCCAAGATGCTGTTCTGGCAGCTCAGCAGGACCACATCTGACAGGCAGTTCCCATGTCTAGCAAGCTGAAGGGTTAAGGAATTTTATTCTAGCAGTTCTTGAAATAGGCTGGGTTAATAGGTTTCCTTCTCCAAACAGTGAGGCATTAAGCACTAAGAAATATGTAGTATCCTCTGCATGTTTCAGAAATATCATCATTAACAAGCTATAAACATTTATTGTTTTCCAATTGGCATTTAGCTTCATTACTGTCAAGTTTGCATGGTCAGAATTTCAGTTTTTGTGTATGTTATATAATGAAATTTGTCATTTTTACTCTGTAAAGGACAGTGTTTGCCAATTGTCTGCAGTGGGAATTGAAATAATATGCAGAGAGACATGTTTTGCCCAGTTCAGTTGTGTCCTCTCCCATCTCCTCCCCTCAAAAGTTAAGTTCTTGATTTAAAATAAAACAGGTGAAGAAGTCCAAATGTGGAGTGATCCCTTAGAGTAGAAGTTGAAATTGCATGTGGCTGATTGAGTTTACATGGCACCATTTTCTCTTACCCGTTGTTGTAGTTTACCTATATAAGAAAATCTGCTTTTATGTTAATATTGACACAGGTAGCAGCAATTGGAGCTCTGTTCTAGAAGTAGCATTGTGTAAAAGATAATTTGTGTTGCGTGAATGTGAGTATGTAGAAAGAAATTTAATATTTCCAATTGGCATGATTTCCATCCGTGTTAGTGGAAGCGTGAGTGCCTGAAATTCCAAGCTGCAATGAGAGCACCTGTCAGGCCTGTGGCATGACATGTGCAGAAGCCAACCTTTCTGTCTGGACAAAATTCATGGACTGCTTCAAACTGGCTTGTTCTGTGGATGCTGTTAGGAAACCTTCATCTCAGCCAGTACTCTGCTTTGTGAAACCCTCTGTTCAAGTAGCTTTGGTCACTGTTTTACAGCACTGCACTTCACTGTGTAAGGAGTTTGAATACAAAGGTTGATTGTGCTCCTGTTCTACAGTAAGTGTATCACGGCGATAGAAGTTCAAAGCTATGTGGGGCTGTAACTTGTAATGCTCTAGCAGTCACAAAGTAGCCTTAAACGTGCTTTGGACATTCATGGGGCTGTAACATGTGCTGAAGAACTGTGCTGGTAAATGAATGTTACATCACTGATGTTAGGTCACAGTGAACTTCAGGCACAGTCCGTAACAGTGGAAAACGAGGAACAAACTGCCTTCAAACAGAAGTGAAAGCTAAAGCCCTGCAAACTATGACCTTGTTATTTAGTGTGTTTACCAGTGAGATTTGTTACCTTCCAGGAAATGTTTCTGTGAGGGTCTAGTATCACAAGGAAACAGACTTCCGTTGGGAGCTTATGACATTTTGCATGGAAAAGGTGATGCTGAAACAGAACTAGAAGAGGAAAGAATAAAGTGATCTATCCATTATGCAATTGGGATTTGACATATTAGCATTTACTGGATATTACTGCTTGCTTCATTCAGTAGGTCACAGATTTCTTTCAAACTTGCAGCCCATGAAATCTCTGGGGTAAACAGAATGCCACTACAGGGATCTCCAGAAGGTAGCAAAGAGCAGCAAAGGTGCTTGTTAGTGAACCTTGCTGTACAAGGGGCAGCACCTCCACCAGAGAATTCTTGGATAGTACATAAAACTAAAAATGATGGAAAAGATTACTTTAATATCACCGTATTGCATGACTACCTTGTTCAGAAAGGAAACATCAAATATGCAAGGACATTCGAATAATTACTGTTAGTTTTTTTCAGTTCGGGGATTTAATATTAAAGGTTGGCAGCCCAGTCTTTGTCCATCTGAATTATAACTAATTCCTCACAAAATGTGTATTAATTGAAAGGTCATGTTTTTAATGCTCTAGCACTTCAGTAGCTTTTGTTTTAACAAAACTTTCTCCTTTGCATCACAGAAACTTCCAGATTCTGGATTGATTAAATACTTACTCATTTCACTGTGTGGTCTAACTTTGTATTCAAGATTATATTGGATAGTGAGGCTAAATTTCTGCTACTTGTGATATATCTAAAATTCTGCATGTGACATTAAATAGGGATTATGTTTGGACAGTATTCTGACTGCTGTTACAGGAAAGGGTTAAAATGGAATTTCTCCATGTCTGAAAAA
The DNA here is from genome assembly GCF_011077185.1 of Oxyura jamaicensis. Taxonomy (NCBI): domain Eukaryota; kingdom Metazoa; phylum Chordata; class Aves; order Anseriformes; family Anatidae; genus Oxyura; species Oxyura jamaicensis. The sequence goes on from NC_048893.1 coordinate 115,465,962, forward strand.
ATAGTCAGTAGAGAAAAGTTTGTTGTTTTGTCTCGCCTGCCTGATTGTGGATTAGGCTTCTGCGCTGTCTGCTTTTAAGCATCAGAAGAAACGAACTCCCTTTCTACAGACAAAAGACAAAATGGCTCAACTCCTACGAAGAAAGCTGGTGAACTGATAGTGTCACTGCTTGACTGGTTGTGGGTATGCATAGCATTTGTGTTATAGTATGCAAAGCTTAAAGTAAACTTGTCTCTTTAACAAGCAGTTCTGTTCTGTTAATTAACTATAATGTCAATTTCTGTTTTTATATCAAGATTCATTAATATATCATTTGTGATTGTTAAGCTCTTCTAGAGCAAGCTCTTAATATTGATAATTTTCTGGGTAGCAAATGCAGAAAACTTGTGTTGAGGAGTGAGACTGAGATGCCAAGTATTCAAAAGCCTAGAAATTCCAAAGGTTACATTTTCTGTGACATTTTACAACAATTATGTTGTTCGTTTTCTGTTTAATGCCATACAATATGTTTTGTAAAAGAGTACTGAATACTTAACATTTAGCAAGTAATAAAGTACTGTCCTTTGAAGATACCTGTAGAACTCTGGGTAGTGTTTAGTTAGACTCATGGAGAAATGTTAGTAGGGACCTTGGGAGACCAGGGTTGTCCTGTCCAGTCTCCTGCCTTCAGCAAGACTAATCTTGTTGTAAGGTCAGGTCATTCAAGGCCTTTTGCAGCTGAATTTTGAGTATTTCCAAGGATGAGAAGTTCCCCAGCTTCCCTGGGCAACTTGTCCTGGTATTTCACCACCTCACTGTGAAAGAAGTTTCTCTAATATCCTAAAAATAATTAGTTTTATCTTCTGTCTTATATTTCAAAGAAGTGGTCTAACATAAATAGGTCACAGAGGTGACCATCTTTATGTTGTTTGAAATAGGTTTTTTTACAGTGCCTGTTTATTCTTAAGTGTACATTTATTCCTTTAAAACACGCACACTGTTAGGTTTGTATGAAAGAGATCCTATACCATCTGTCTCCAGTTTGAAATTGAAGACAGCTTATGTGTTTTGTATCATATGATTCTTTCTAAATACTACTAATAAAAATAATAACCTGGGAGCTTTGTGATTGCCTATTTAAATAAATTGTCATTCTTCTGTCCAACAGAAAATCCTGATAGAATAAGGGTAGACTTTATTGTGAACGCTTTTTCTTGGAATAGTTTATTTGTCTCTATTTCAAAGACTTAGGCTTTTGTAAATTTCTGCCTTCGGTAGCATTTTCCCATATTTTGAGCTTTATTTGAGCTACTTCTTGTGTGTGATGTTTGATTTATTGAGAGAAGTGGAATACGCAGTTTAATTCAATTTTATAGTGGAATGTATGATCTACAGTATTTATTCAAGATTCATAGGATCACCTCTGGTAGAATATAGTTTCTGTAAATCTGCTGGAAAAGCATGGGAGGTTTGCAGAATCCCTTAACCTCTTGAACTTTCCCATGTCATCCTATAAACTCTGGATGTATGGCACTTTTCAAATCAGGAAATGTTTAAAAATGAAAAGCCAAAACCCCAAGCTGCTAGATTTTGTATATAAAACATCTGTGGGATAGTTTCAACTGTCATCTTCATCATGGTAACATAAGCTGGATATTGTTCATCATTACTTTATATAAAGTAGCATATGATTTCAATAGTTTGTTTTCTTGTTATTTCAGCTTTATGACAAAATAAATACAAAATCTTCACCACAAATCAGGAATCCTCCGAGTGATGCTGTACAGAGAGCCAAAGAGGTAATGGCTTTAAAATATATTTTTTACTTAGAAAGTTTTATTCTTTGAAACAATTAAATGGAATGTTTCTATCTTCATTAACATACTGATATGTATTCTGGCTTACAATCTGAATTATTTCTGGAATTCTAGTGTTGTTTACTTAAGTTACATAACAGGTTGCATAAACTTGTAGAGTTCCATTGTGTCTGTAAGGATTATATATTTAGATATTTATACACACACACATATTACTCGGTTTCATCATTTAACATTTGTGGCAGCAATAGCAGTAGTAAAAGCAATACTCATGTTGGGTAAATGCGGTATCTTTTATGTTCAGTATAATTCTCTGCAGCAAAAGTTTGATGTTCATATGAGTTGTACACAAAACATATATTTCTTAGTATCAGCTATATAAGTTGGAAAAAAAAGATAAATTCTCAGTTACAAGAACAGCAAACCTAGAGATGCAGTAAAGTTGGCCCATTGTTACAAAATATATATAGACCACAGATTTTCTTAATTGTTATACCTGATATATAGTGTTTTGTTTATTTATTGCAAGTAGTTAAAAAAAAATAGTTGTTTTATGTATTATCAGTAGAAATAAATATAGTTGTTGGGAGTAATGTCATGGACAAAAACTGTTTACAGTATTATTATAATAGAATGAACAGAAAGACTTCAAAACGCTGTCTAATAACTGAAGTCACACTGATGGAAACCCCAAAGTTCTGTTCTGCAGAATTTTCTAGCAGCTAATCCTGGGAGGTGCTTCTAGAAGCAGAAAACTCTGCTTTCATTGTCCAAGTAGTTGTATGTTGAAAATAAAGGTGAAATTGACAGGCTGCAGGCAGATGAGTTAAAACTTGCTCCCTCCTCATTAGTAGGAGTAGCAATTGGTGGTGGTGGTGGTGTGTGTGACCTATAGGTTAGTGCTTTACTTCTGTCTCCATATTTAGCTGTTACAGGAATACCATCAATTGAAAAAAGAGCAACTGTTTCCATCAAATATCTTCTTTATTGTCACAGAAAGCAAGAAAATTGAAAGGAGGTGTTTTATCCTCTTGGATTGGGGTGATAGACTCCTACACACTTTTCTGTCAAAAATGTTCTTGTATATAATCTTTAGGAGATATACTGACTGACCAGCGAGGGGTTTCATTTGAATAGCTTTCTTTAGAAGAAAGTTACTATGGTTATCTTTACTGTTTGTTTTGCAGGTATTGGAAGAAATTTCGTGTTACCCAGAGAACAATGATGCAAAGGAGCTAAAGCGTATTTTAACACAACCTCATTTCATGGTAAGCAAATGCTACCCCTTGTCTTTGATTTTTTAAAACATATTTTTTATATTTAAAATGTTGTTGGATGCAGGATGTCCCTGCTTTATAACAAGTTACTGAAGGTGGTCAGTATTTTAAACTAGTCAAAGGATTTCTTTTGTTTATGCTGTGGATGAAGTTCATCATTTCAGAAAGCAGTGTTTTCTTCGATCTGTTCTGAACTCATCAGTTGGAAGTAATGAATTGTGAACTTCCATAACACAAGAATTATAAGCAGGGGTCTTTGCGGAATTTGCTTAACTGAAAGCTGAATTACTGTAAATCTGAACACCTAATTTCCAAGAAAGAGTGAGCTGAAACCAACCTCATATGCAGGTATAAGAAGAAATCTGGGTAGCTGCATAGCCCAGTAACTTTTGATAGCCAGAGCAGCTTTGGGTACATTTATATTTTTATTTTAGATCAGATCAGGAGTATTTTTTCCAAATGAATCTCCTGAATCACATTTACAATACTTTGGTTTGCATCATGTACAGGGCATGCAAACTACACTCCTTGCAGGTAAAGTTAAAGATTGTGAAGATGTACTCTGGAAGCTCAACCAGTGTAACCTAGCAGCTGATGGGCATACAGTCTATAGGGAAAGGTGGAAACTGGTCAGAAATTAAAACTCCTGCAATGAGTACAGTGTATACATCAGGTCCTCGCTAGTCTAGCTGCTTTACTCTGTCAATCCATTAGTGTTTCATTGCACTAATAGGTAATGCAGACACCATTTTTTTCTGTTGTATTCTGCAACATGCTGATATGTTTTTTCCTGGGGATGATACATCTGAAGCCTGTAGCAAAACTGGAACAACATTTAACAGGAATACTTGCCTGAAACAAAACATAAAACAAGGTAGAATGGTTCTCACCCATACTGTTAGGAAGATAAAAATGGAAAAAACAACCACAGACAATACTCTCTGTTACTTAGCTTCTGTAAATGCAATCTGATATTAATTTCATTTACATTTTTTGCATAATTACCACATAGTATTGCAAAAACATTAGGCAGTGTGGAGAAAGAGCTTTTTTTTTTTTTTAAGTCTAAACTATTTTGAAAGTAGGCATCAGTAAAAATGATTGTGGCATATGAAATTTTAATTATTAAGTCAAGCAACGAGAAAAGTAAGTCAGAAATCATCTTTTATTAGATATCTCAATTTCCACCTGGTATCCTCATAAATTTAAAAGCAGCTGTCAGGCTTGTCTTGCTACAATTCTGTAGAAGGTATTTTTGATAGTGAAAAAGCTGCAATTTCATAACAAATATTTTTGATGAGGAATAATTTCAGTTAGTTAGTCTATGGCAACCCAAGCTAAATTGCTAGTAGATAGAGACTCCTGTGTTTTCCCCATGTTTCATCCTCTCCCTTGCAGTAGTTCTGAGATTCATCTGATACTGCACACAGATACTGCACTGTGCTAAACGTAGAAAATCACTCCAACAAAGCAATGATCAGTTTAGCCAGAAGAATTAGGGACCACTGGAATACTGCCAGAGCCAGAATGAGCAAGGGGAGGACTGACACAAACATGTAAACTAGCAGTTAAGTCAGCGTATGTTGCTGTGTCACCATACCTTTAGGGTGCAGATACCTAAGAGCCTCCAGATGTCAGAGACAGTTCCATTCTCTCCCATCATTGTAGTCCTGCTCCCAGATGCATCTTTTATAAGGTTGCAGGCCTTACGTGTTTTTTTTATTTATATGGCATTCTGCCAAACTCCTTCAGAGCAAAAGCCGTTAAAATATGTATTATTATGAAAGGAAATAACTGTGTAAAACAGTGTTGTCAGTCTGCATTCAATGTGTTTTCCAGGCATCATAGAGAGCAGTACTCGTGTTAGTAAATTATTGACCTCCAATGCATAGGAACTGTAGCAATACAATGCAATAAATAGGATCATGTGTGTTAACACTTGCCTGAAACAGAGTATTTTAGTATTACTTATGTTGTTATCTAATGTGTATACTTAATTAAAAGCCAATAGTATATAATCTATCTCAATTACTTACAAGTATATATGTGTTTACAGTTTAGACTATGTATAGGACTTCACAGAGTCAAAGTCAATAAAGTACAGGTTTGTCAATACTGTTATTGGGATTGGAGATGTTCAAGTTCAAAGTTTTTTGTTGTTTTACTGTTGTTTTACTTTTGTGTGCCATATAGGTACAGGAATAAATTATGAATTTATTCTATACATTTTGAACATTGATTTGAATAAATGTATGTAAATTTGCATAAAAGTCTTCCAGAAAGTAATTAATTCAAGTATCATTTAAAAGATCATCAAGTATCTTGTTTGTTGTGTACAAATTTCAAAGAGCTTTTATTCTATTACACAGCTATCAGTAATTTTGCAAATACACCAAAGAAATTTTTCTGTAACAGGTTCTATTATATATGTTTAGTAGGTGGCAACAACTGAAATGTTTGCTGTACTAGAATACTTTTATTTAATTAAATATTAGAAGTCTTTTCTGTCATCTTGTGCCTTCCTACACTGTTCTTTGTAGATAATGATCATTTAATATAGTATAGCAGTTGTTCTCACTAAACTTTCATCTTCTGCAGGATTAATTAATATGTTCTGCAGGGAATAAAGAGACAGGGAAAAATCTAAATGATCAGGATTAACAGAAATGCATGAAAATAAGTATCTTTAGGTAAAGTCTAGTAGCAGTCTTTACATTAAATGTTTTCAATATTTAAATAGAGGTTAGTGCACTTTCATGTCCGTGTTTGTGAATTTGTGTAAATTTTTGTTGAAACGTTCAGAAGTCATCTAATATAATTGTAAAGCTTTAAAAATGTTCCAATTACCATATTTTAGTCTTATACATGATATATATTATTGCTAAAGATATAGTTAAAGCAAGGCAAGTATTTGATGTGAAACAAAGGTAAGGCACTGAATTACATGAGAAATGCAATATTAAGGGTGGGGAGTACAGCAGATACAGGCAGCTGCATGAAGTCAAATAAGTAGTTTTGAGTAGACAGAGCTGAGGGAAGTGCAGAAGAATATCCTGCTCTGCTAAAGAGTGTCTGCACAAAAAGTGAAGACCATGCTCCTTGAATGGATGGGTTTTAACAGCCAGAGCTTCCTGTAAACTTATATAGGAGTATTCACATAAAAGTTTATACCCAATTAAATAAAACAAATTAAGAATTGATTTAGTTAAAATGTTTTGACTTATGTTTATGTGCAAGACCTTTCAATAGAAAACATTGTTTAAGTAGTATAGATGAAGGTAGAGGAATTGTTGCAAGTTTGAGCTTGTGGTAGACAAAAAAAAAAAAAAAAAAAAAAAAAAAAACTGAAAATGCAGATACAGTTCAATGTTTAAATAAAATAGTATTTATGTAGATGAGCTTGAAACACTGGAAAAACAGGAATGAATGTGAGCAGAGCATTGCTAGGTTAGGGAATTCTGTTCCATCATTATAATGCTGAATTCCTAACTATAGTTTGATTTGAGGAGAGAGAACTTACACTGGTTATGAAGCTGTCTTTTTTTAACATGGTACACTTCAGAAGTGCTATTTTAGGAATAAATTTAGAATTTAATACAGGCCAAGAAAATCCCAGTTTTTCCTTGAATTCCACTTCAGAAATACATTTTTTTTAACCGCTGTTTCAGTTTGTTTTGCTTAAACATTTTAATTGAAGACTAAGATGTAGCAGAATCAGATTTCTCTGCAAAAAACAATTCTAGGTGGTCAATCTCCAGCCTTGAAAGATTGATGGGTTTTGTAAGAGCTATGAGCATTTAAATGACAATTTACAAGATGTTAACTATCATACATATTGACCTATCACCTTGCAGTGATGACTGATAAGTCTACTGTATATTGTAAGAACTTAGGTTGGATTTATCAGTCCTTCAAGTCCAGCCATTTGATTACTTTCTCTGTTTAATCGTTGATGAGTTGATACGGGAGTAGTACAAGAATGTTCACATATAATTCATATTTAGTTTTTGGGCAGAAGCAATTTATCTATAATATACTCATTGTTAAAAGTTGAATGCAAGCATGAAATGGATATGCTCCAGGGCTCTTAAAGATACCCTGGAGAAAAGTGAAATATCATATCATTAAAAAGTCTGGTACGGTTGAATACTGCTTTGCAAATATATACGCTTTGTCCAACTTTCATCTTACAATAGTGTGTTACACTTTTAACAGCTATACAGCTTCATTCATGTCTTTGCCCTAGCTTAGAGTACCTGCACAGTCAGTAGTTCTGCTTACCAAATATATTGAAATATATTTAATCAATTATGTATTGTACCATTCTTTGCATCAGGAAAGAAAGAAAAATTAATGAAGCAGTATTTGAGCAGTTTGCTTTAGATTATAACTTTCATCAAGTATTTTGAATGCAGTGCAGTTGTACTGGGGCCATGCTGTAGGAGAAGGAGAGTATGGAAGTGTTAAGCTAGTAAACAAACGAACAAAGTATTTCATTCAGTACTGATCCACAGTCTGTCTTTATTATAATGAAATACCATGGGATCTGAATACCTTTTCATTTTTGCAGGGCAATTATTGTGGAATAATTGGCTTTAAAAGGTAGCTTCCTAATTCTGTGTCCAGGCACATAAATAATGACTGATACCTTGCAGGTGTTGAAAAGCATGGGGGAGATGGAAGCAACCTCATTTCCATTATGGTATCTACAGTAGAAAATGATGTTTACTCATGTAGATTTTAAAGTCTAGGTTTGTGGGTATGCATTTGCAATCTGATGGAGTTTATCTTAGACTCCTTTCAGAGAAAAATCCCTGTATAGAAAGTGAGGCAGAAATACCTTGAGTTTCTTCTCATGTCTGGAAAGCTTCAGAAGTATTTATATGGCATGAGTTGAAGGGCATCAGAGATGGTAGAAGATGATGGTGTTTAATTACTGTAATCTCCTCTAGGCCTTACTTCAAACTCATGATGTAGTGGCACATGAAGTTTACAGTGATGAAGCGCTGAGAGTTACACCTCCTCCCACCTCTCCATACTTAAACGGAGATTCTCCAGAAAGCGCCAACGGTGACATGGATATGGAGAATGTAACACGAGTTCGACTGGTGCAGTTCCAGAAGAACACAGATGAACCGATGGTATGAGGAGAACTCTGTTGCTTGTTTTGCTTGACTCAGTACTGGTAAAGACCAGTATTATATTGAATTCAGTGAAAGTTTTTGCACTTTGAAGTTGCCAGTATAGATGGAATAGTTCAGCAGCCATTGTATATCCTTACCTTCCTATATATATCCTTCAGTTAAAATGCTGTGCATGTATTCATATTGCAGTAGTACCTCTATAGCTGGTTTTGTTTAAAAATAAACTTCTGGTAGTTATTACTAGATCAGGCTTCAAAATGTAAAACTGAACTGGACAATCTCTACTTGAATATAAAATCACATTTTTAACAAACCAGAATCTTACATGCTGATTTATTAAATTATTAAATTATATCTTCATCTTATAAATAGCATCTGTTTTCAATGCTTATATTTAAATGAGTGGCAAAGTTTTTTACCTTAAAATTTATACGCTGCCTTCAGGGTCTTAGGAACAGTGACTGTTCTTAACCATTCAAGAGTCACACTGCTGAATGTTTTATCTTAAGAATATAAACACTTCTTTTTCTAGGGAATCACTTTAAAAATGAATGAGCTGAACCATTGCATTGTGGCAAGAATTATGCATGGAGGAATGATTCACCGGCAAGGTAATCATGTGTCATAAATGGTTCTGTTTTCAAAAAAGATTTAGATCATTTTGTACAAACTGTGTAACAGCACATATTCCTCATTTTGATTGCTACTATTCCGTAGTTGTCAACCCCTATCTAGGCGAAGTCCTGCTAACTGTGTTTAGCACCTTTCAGTTGTAGATGTCTGCTTGTGTTGTGAGATGAGGGCCCATTATGTTTCATTTAAGCATTAATTAGAGGAATGAGGTTATAGCTCACTGGGAGACTGAAATGCCAATAATTTCTGAAGCCAAACTAATTTAATCCTACATTTAAAAATAAAAATCCTTAGACTGGTTACAGTACTTCTCCTTGCAAAAATGGAGGAGCCTAGTTCAACAAAAAAATTAAGCTTCTCCATGTATTTTCTTGCAATTCTTGAAGATCAATGTACTTTTGATTTTGAGGCTTATAAAAACAATTCATGAAATAAAAACATCCTTAGTGCCTACAACATGAATTTTTATTTTCAGTTTTCATTATGATAGCAAAACCTGCAAGCATACGTATTTTCTCATCTCTAATCTACTGCTTTTTTCCAGGTTTTGTGAACAGATCAGGTGTAAGAAAATAATTAGCTGGATTTTGTCCAACTTTAAACAGATAACCTTCCCTGCTAGGTCATTAGCTGCAAGCTAGGTTCACACCTTTAAAGGGGTTACTTTAGTTTTTTCCAGTTTGCTATCTTTTGCTTTTTATAAACACAAAATTTTACAAATTTTACATAAAATTTGTCAGACCAGAGTTCCTTCAAGCCTACTGTTTTATTTCAAAAGAAGCTAGGAATAGGCAGTTAGGAAAACAAAGCATGAAACAATGAAAGTGTAAAGCAATCTTTTTCCTGGTATTTTCACTTTTTAGTTATACAGTGCTTTTTATTTCTGAAAATGTGGGAAATGTAATATATTCTATATGTACTTCAACTAACGAAGGTAGCTCTTCTGTGCACATAGATTTAAGTGGAATTGAACCATTCTTCAGTGTTTCTGTAGTATTCTCATCTTTTTTTTAGTGTTTCTAATCTTGTTAGTGCTCTAGGTGCCTCTTTGCTTCACTATGTCATTTAACTGCTTGAATTTAGGAAATTTTTTACTGAATAGAACAACACAAATGTCACTGGGTAATGATCTTGAGTACATGTCTTTGAATCCGGTAGACAAGGTCTGTGGGTTCTGTTTGGTTGTTTGTTTTTAATGTTACTGTTTCTGCTATCTCTACTTCTTGTGTGGAGAACTGCCAGGCAGTAACAGCAATGACTAGGTAACAGATCTACTGGGAGGGTTACAGGAGCTGTATAATTTCAGGTCTAGCACTATTAAGCACAAACTGCTCAATTCACATAACAAAATAGTAGCGGCTGTGAAGTCTGCTTCCATCTATATGCCAGCTGTATCTAGTCCTGTTGTTTATAGCTTATTCAAAAGATGGGAAAGATGAATTAGGAAGATTTGGCTTGTAAAGATACTGTCTACTTCCACCTTCAAGAGGATCCAGCTCAGTGAAAAGAAAATAACAGTTTAAGTTACTCAAAATTGTCCTTTGGTTGACTTGTATGCATTTGTTAGGATAAGTAAATGAATTGTATCTTAGATATCAGGATTTTAATTTTGTCTTGGTTTTCACCTTTGTGTCTGTGCTTTAACTTAGCCGTGTTGTCCATTCACTTTCTGTCTAGACCCCGTCATGTTGTAAATACTGTTTTCAGGGGATCTGACAGTGGCAGCTCTTAGTATCGTAACCCAAATATGTGTGTTTTTTTTTTTCTCCTGCTGATTGTCTGGTTTGGGGTTACACATGCAAAATAGTGAATTCATTATTAAAATGCATTTAAGAAGAGGTCTCAATATGTCATTTAAAAAAAAAAAAAAAAAAAAAAGGATTTCCAAAGAAGGAAGAGGACTTACTGCCTTCCCCTTTAGCCACTCTGGAAAAACAGTAGTTGTACATTGTCAGTGCTGCATTCTCAAAATGACTTAATAACCCTGGTAAGGCTTATTCAGTTCTAACAAAATGCAGGTGATGCCTCGGTGAAAACACAATGGTATGTTCACAGTCACTCCGTTTCCAAGTAACAGAGTTTGTTTCTGGCTACAAAACATGATTCTGGTTAGGGACCCCAGGAATTTGTTCTGTCTTCTCTGTAATAGGGTAGGCGTTCTCATGCTTCTGTGGAGAGCAAAAGGACACACTTCCTAAAACTGTCTTCACTCTGGCTTGCAAAGACAAAGAAGGAAACCATTTACTCCAGGAGTACATCCATTCTTTGTTATTATAGATGCATATGTTATACAGCAGTAAGTCATGGGTAGATTAAGTTCTGAGTAAACATAGCACAGCCAGTAGAAAAGGAACCAAAATTAGATGGTTCAGCATGTGTGTCATGGGAGCCACAAATGGTATGAAAGACTAATTATTCATAAATGTCAAGAATACTCTTTTCTGACAAGAATATATATGAAGAGTAAGAAGTTCCTGCACATACCTTAGATGTTTTTATGGAAAACTGCTAGAAAATTGAGTAGGTTTGAACTACTTAAGTCTAAAACTGTCATCTAAAAGAGCCTCTTAAGTTGCTTCTAATCCTGAGGATAATTAATTCATTTGGTGCAACCTCCCTGTTTATCTTTTATAGATAATTTTTTTTGTGGCATGCCATCCCCATCTCAGCTTCAGCAGGTCAGTTTATGACTTGCCTGAGCCAAGTAGATAGTTGTTTCATCAAATGAGATTGTAGGTAGTCACACCAATCATCTAGATTCAAGTTGAAGTCAAGTGTACATACAGAAAATTCATACTGTAGCTGTGACAAAGCCAAATCAGAGAAATTAAAAAATATAGCAGTCTGACAAATAAAATTAAGACTATGTCCAGAAGCCAGACTGCATTAAGTAGTCATTTGATAAAATACTGGAATGTCTCTGCTGAACATATCCAGCCAAATAGTTGCAGGGTTCAACGCGTGAGTTTTTGAAGTATACCTGTAAGGGAACTGATGTTTTTCCTAGTAACTATAAAAGGTGCTGGGGCATCTCATGCTGGCCTATTGACTGCAGTCTCAAAGAGATTCTAATGCATCACTATCAAAGTCCTTTTATGAATCTTGCAAAAAAATGTATTTTAACATGGTTTCATATTTATGCCTTTGCATGAATATTATTAATGTCTTAAAATTCAGTTTGTGTAATTGTGGTGGTTGTGTGTTTCGTTGATTCTACAGGTACGTTACATGTAGGTGATGAAATACGAGAAATAAACGGAATCAGTGTGGCAAATCAGACTGTAGAACAACTACAAAAAATGCTTGTAAGTGCCTGAAATGTTTCTCACGTTCTTTATGAAATTGTCTGTCATACTTTGATAAAATTTTCCATAACTGCATTGCAACTTCCCCTTTTTCTTCTATTCTTGATGGCCACCAGGTGCCTGTAATGCAAAATCTTTGTGTTCAGCTGTTACAGGACTCTGCATGCTCTTTCCTCTTTTTTTCTAGTGTCTTTTTTGCACATTATGGCCAAGAATGGCAGAAGGCACCTCCGTGTGTCATTTTATTTATTCTGTTTAGTCCCACAGAAAGATTTTTGCAGTCACTGAGTATATTGTGAAAGAAAATAAAGTTCTCGTGACTGTTAGTATGGTTGCGATACAAATACAGGGACAATAAATCATAGAATCATCCAGGTTGGAATAACCTTGGGGAGGTCTCCAGTCCAGTCTCCTGTTCAAAGCAGGGTCAGCACTGAATTCAGCCCAAGGCCAGACAAATCTGGTCAGGCCCTGAAATTTTCCAAGGGACAGAGATTTGACAGGACAGGTGCCTCTTTTGGCAAACAGTTCCAATACTTAATTATAATACAGAAAAAATGTAGCTGGACCATCCCTTATTTCAACTTAAGACTCTTGTGGCTTACAGTTATTGAAGTTACAAAGAAAAAAGTATATTGAGCTCAAACAGTCTGGCTTTCTGGAGGAAAATGGTATCTTGGGCCTTGCTAGTAGTCAGTTTGATATTCTATAACACATTTTTTTCTGCATGCAACCCTGATCTTGGATGATAATCACTATTCCTCTTCTTGCATCCAAAACCAAATAGACAAGCTTAAGTAAATCCAGGCAAATAGTATTTTGTAGGCTTACAAAAAAGACAGACAGAGAGAGAAGGAAAAACTCCAAGAACATTTGAAATGATCTGGTTACCTTTCTGCCCAGATCCAAGTCCTGCAGTTGTCAGCCATGTGGTGGCACTTACATTTTCACTGTCTTTTAAGAAAATATGACTGTGAAATTACATTGCTGTAGTCTACTGCTGTTCTACAGTTACTTCTTATTATGAATATTCTTACAGTGTAGCAAATGCAAACTGTCAGACCCCCATGTTCTATTTTGATCAAAGACTATTTCTTACTTTTCTGCCTTTAATGATGTGACATGCACCTTTTCCAGAAACTGTGAATATGCTTTCATTAGCATGTATGATGAAAGAATATCACTTTTATAGCAAAGACTGCGTAGGTCACAAGCATATAGCTACAAAAAAAGATTGACATTTGTGAATTTCTCACCTTAAAATACAGCTGTATGTTCTAGACATTCAAAAACTGGTCAGGTGAACAAACTGATGATGCATGTTTATCTTTTTAGATTAATGAGAGATGATCTAAATGTTAATTTGTAAGTGAAATGACAAATTTACTGCAGCATTTTAGCTTTTCTGAATACTTACTTCAGGAAAACCTACAGCTGCTCTCAGACTATGATGCTTTCCTATCAGACATTAGTGATTTGGAGATTTTATATTAAGCAGCTTTAATGAAGCATTTCTCTTTTTACAGAGGGAAATGCGTGGAAGTATCACCTTTAAGATTGTGCCAAGTTATCGCACGCAATCTTCATCCTGTGAGGTAATGTATTTAATGAACCATCCCATTTCTTCCTCAGTCCTGTAACTAACTGCCTGCTGATGGCTGAATGTTACTGCTTTCTGGGAAATTGTTTCTGCCTGTCCTGTTAGATCACGCACACCAATTTTACAACAAAGATAACGGAACACGAGTAGGTCCCTCCCACCTACTCAGCCCTGCCTTCATATTCATCTCATCAGCACCTTAACTAACTCTTTACAGCCTATATAAACAAAAATAAATAAATAAATAAAACAGGAGAGGGCATCCTCAACTCATGCATTTAGGAAGCCCCTTTAAAAATTACAATTTAAACACTTTCTCCAGGAAGTCTGTTAAAGTTCCTAAGCTGAGGAGCTGTCCTCCCTTTTTAGTCATGAAACATTATTTTGCTGCTTTGGGCTGTTAAGGGTTAATTGAAGAATCTGTTTCTGTATAACCCTGTTGAGGTAAATTTGTGATGGTTGTCTGTAACAGTTACATGTGGCTTAATATTATGTTTCCATGCTAAAATGGTATTTGTCATTACAGAAGAAAAACAGATTTGGAGTTCAGTTCTTGTTGAACTGGAAACTAGGTGTTACGGTTTTTGCACAGCAGCATTGTTTAATTCCCTCTTGCTCACAAAATTCTGTTCCAGATTACAATTGAAGGGAATTAAATTCTAGAAAATGGCTACTTGAGAGTTACAGTTCTAATTTAAGTGTACAGATGGCATATGTACTATGTAGATGATGCCAATCTTTCTGTGCCACATGCTTAATTGCGCAAACAGTTCCCAAATTAGAATTCCAAGAGTGAAATCACAATCCCTGTTGAAGTCAAACACCTTAACCTAATTAGAGCTGTGATTTCACCCTAATTGTTTTTGTGTCTCAGCAGATGCTAGAACATATAGAAGCTGCTATTGTGATTGTCAGAACAATCTGTTTGGGAAAAAAAAAAAAAAAACTGTTTTTTGGTTGCCTTCTGTTCTAGAAGTCAACAAGAACTAACAGATTTTAGAGACTAGGCGTTTGGCAAATTTTCACCTGTAAGGTATAAATATGAAGCAAAAGTTCTTCATGAAATACAAAGGCTTTAAAAAAACTCAAACAGAAATCCTAGAGTGTGCTGATGCATTTATGTATCAACTATTTTGCTGTAAATAGCTGTAATAATAGAAGATATCTCACTTCCAGATATTCAAACACAGAAACTGCTGAAACTATATACCTCCTGGGAAGATGATTATTTGGTGAAAATTAAATTCAGCATGCAACATTAATACCATTAGATGTAATTTTAGTAGTAGTTGGTCATTTCTTTTCCTTAGCTTTCTGTCTTTGGGTTCTTCATGACTTTATTTCACAGAAGAGAGGAAAAGAATCTTACCTTTCATTGGACAAAACAGCAGAACTGAAAAGTGTGATCAAAAACAGAAATAAAATAAGCATGAGAATTTATCTCACTGTGGCATTTTACATTCACTTAATTAGAGGTACCTGAGTCTATTCCACCTGTTTGGTCACATCTATGACTTCAGCTAGTGCTCTGACTATTAGAAGTGTTCTTAAAAAGCCAACATTTTCAAATTATCCTATTAAATCAACTCTAGTTCTTTGGTACAGAGATAATTTCCTTCACAGGATTTTTCAAAGTTGTGATTCAGATGAGGAATCATATTCTTTACCATTGATACATGCTAAAAATAGACGTTGAATGATATTACTAAGACTCTCCAGCAAGATAAGTTTAGAGATGTTGGGTCTTCACTAGTAGTACTAGTTATTTTTGGTAGTATTTTGGATATTTCAAGAAAGTTATGTTGTTGGTCTTTCCTGCCCCATTAGTTGTGGACTCGTGCTGATGCAGAGTAGTTTTACCAGAAGAATGTAAAATAGAATCAGTAATTATTTTGGGTTTATTTTGCTTTGTTTTGTTTTTAAGATTCTTACCATGATCACATCATTGGGTTGCAAAATACCTTGTTAATTTTGAATAAGCAGAACTAAATAGTAGTATAATCAGATGTAATATGCATATAGGGGTTGTTTTTGAGAGGAACATATTTATCAAATAGCAGAGATTTACATCCCACTTTCCCATAGTTGATGAGTGTTTTGGTGGTGTTTTCTAAATATTTAACCAATTTTGCATATTTAGGGAAGTCTTGTCCTTATAGTATGTGACTGATTTCAATGTCCCTAGGCATTTTTCAAAATCTTGACTGAATAATTTCAGGTTGTTTAGGGATTCCTGGCTTCTGCTGCATTTGTGCCTTCCATTCCATTCCCTAGCCTTCTATTTAATGGAGTAGACTTTGCTCAAAAACACAGTACTGTGAGTTCCCTTGTAGAAAATCTTGATCCAGTTGTTCTAATGTGAGAACACCTTCTTAGTCTTGGCGTGGTATGTGGACCAAGTTATAAAGATAGCTAGATAACACAGTGTTCAGGATGTTGCGTTTTCTGTTTCAGATACCCAGAAAATTACAGACCTCTGTTTATACAAATGTGAATTTAGGCAATAATTACAACACATTCTTAGAACGGCCGGTGGCTGTATATGCTCTTTGTACATTTAAGCTAGTACTTTATCCAACTGAGAAAGCATTTTGCTCTAGCCACATTTGCATTCTTACTTTGTTTAAAAAAACAATACAAACCAAAAAAAAACTTCCCTTACCATTCTTACGTATCTAACACTATAAAAAGTTCAGATGTTCTTAAGTACAAAGAGCTTTCCTTATAAACAACACCCTTTGTTTCAGATTGTCTTGTGAAACACTTAAGTTGTTTCATCAAGAAGAAAAGCCTTTATATATGTAAGATTTTTAAAATGTATTGGTAATCATCAGTGATTACTTATTTAGCCTTTTAATGTTTCCATTAGTGCTATACTCTTAAACTTTTTTATATTTGTATTCGAAATGCTTCCAGAAAGATTCCGTGATCAAAACTGGAATTGAAATGTATTTGCAGATTTTTTGAAAGTCTTGTTTTTTGTGGATATGGCAACACTGTCATTAATGTAGCTGTTTTTGTCAGCATCTAATTTGATTGGGCCATATCTAGTAGGTGTAATTGACTTCTGCTATAGGATTGTGTCTGACACTTTGGTTTGTAATTCAGAATCCACCCATAACAACAAGGAATCAATGGGAAACTCATTTTACCATCAGTTGGAAATGATTGTGATTGTTTCCTCTAAGGCTTCGGCTGTGATGCGTGAACTAAAGAGCAATGATCCAAAAGAGTACCATTTTATTATTTGGTTTGTGGCTAGACAAAATTGGAAAGCCTAGACATTCAAGTAATGCTGAAATCTCATTTCTACACTACACAGAATCATTGGTTTCTCCAAGTGTTTTTCTGCTCTTATCCCTAGGAGAACTAGGAATTTCCCTGATTTAGTTGAGGAACAAACTCACAACAAAAGATGAAGTATTCTAGTCCAGGTCTAAGCAGTCCTAGCTTTCTACAAGGATCTCTCTGCTCATTGACTTGTCTCATTAGACTGTGCATAATACATTTTTTTTCTTAACTTTTGAGACTGGTATTTTTGGAAAGAAAGATTAGGTCCCTAGGAAATAAAGAATCTAAATGCCTTTGAAATTGTAGTCAAATTAACTAAATACTTAAAAATTGTACATATGTTTGATGTATTAACTTCTTACAATTAGTACTGAATTAGTAGTACCAATAGCACTGAAAACATTTTTTCCTCAATACGTTGTGACAAGCATTTGCTTTGAGTAGTGTTCTGCTGAGAATCGTTGGAGGAATAAAACCAAAATATTTTCAAAACATGAAAATTTCCTTCAAAGGAAGAAGCCTTCAATGGAGGCCATAAATAGCAGCATTCTTCACATTGCTCTAAACTTGTTATTCTCCAAATGACCTGGGTGCCTGCATAACTTTACAAAGCTTTCCCTAGCCATCACTGGACTAGTAGTCATAACAAACCAGTTTTAAAAACAAAAACAAACAAAACAGGACAACAAAAAGTAAATTTTATCCTTCATTTCTTGAAAGTGAGAGAAATTGGCAGAGCCAGAGTTGCTGAGCAAGCATAAGATCTGCATATGAAAGAAGGAAGTTAATACTTTTTTATTTGGAAAGAAGTATCACCTAGCTGCTGTTTAATTATGAAGGTGGTGCTAATATGCAATAATACACAAAAAAGGAATACTGGTTCCTTTAGGCATTTTTTTCCAATAATGAGTAGCTTATTTGGTCTCATTTGAACATTTGAAACTTGTCATGCTGGATTGATTTTGTAAATATAATTAGAACTGATTTCCTCCAGTTTGTTATGTGTTGCAAACAATTTCAAGAGCCAAATGAGCATTTTGTTTGTGTACATGTAGCAGGAGTATACAGACCTACATATGCAATGATTTTACAGTGGTAATAGTTTCAGATTTGTCCTCAACTGTGCTAAAATCAAACAAACATCTGGATAAGTATATATGGAACTTTCTGAAATCATATGCAATGAGTCTAAATGCACAAGTTCTAAATGAATTTGTTGCACATCAAGTATGAAGGCAACAAGAGTGAGAATGTATGGCCTGCCATTTTAATATTTTTTTTTTGATATTTTAAAATAGCTGTGGATGCTATCACATAATGAATAAAAGTTAGAGAATATCCGTAGAGGAACTTTGTGTGATTGATGCTGTTGCATGAACAGTTCAGCTCCAATTCTGTTTTTTAATCTGTTCAAAAAAGGCACACATACTGATAAAATGTGACTGGGGTAACTGTGTTCTTTGAAAACTGTTTTACCCCTTTTATGCCTTTTATGTACTATCCTTGACGTTACATGAAGTTACCAAACATTCCTAAATTGACCTTTGATATGGAATATTGTATTCCAAAATTCCTGTGGGGCTAAAGGGGATTCTTATTTTTCACAATGCAAGAGTGAATCGTTTGATTTCCTGAAGAAATGGCTAGTTAAACTCAGTGATCTGATATTACAGAATTAAGGACTAGGTGATCAAAACAGTATGTGAAAAAGATTACTTGGCAAGTGACTTTCTTATCTCTCCAAACCCTAGCCAGAAAGTCCTGATATCCTTTCTGTAGAATTTCTGCATCTGCTGTCTTGTCACTGAAGTGTAGGACTACACTGGTAGTGTGACTCAAGAAAGGAGGCTTGGTGGCTTTTTAAAAGGATATATTATTGCAAAGTTTAATGTTTTTAAGCCCATGAGACTGTTGGAAGGAAAAAAATAATAATTAAAAAAGCAATATGATGTAACATGGATGAGGAAAGAGAAGAGTATCTAACTTTCTGCTCCTATATTAGCAGCAGTGTCTCTGAGACACTACAGAGATATATCTGAACAAGTAGAAGGTGGTCAACCTTAGAAGAAGTAGAAGGTGACCTCCACATGGCTGAAAAAAAATTTAGAAACTTCTTTAAAATGGAATGTTTGCCTTGTTGTAGTTCAAGTGTGCAGCATATAACTTCCAGCTAGTTACCTTTAGCAAAGGCACCAATATGGCTAATGTCCTTTAGTGTTGTCAACCATAGAAGATTTGAGAGTTAACAGATTTTCAGCTGTTTGATTGCTGAGGCAACATAAAAATAGTTATTACCTAGGACACATCAAAATGTCAAACCTGAATTTCAAGCTATGAACAAACTTTTCAAATTCACAGAGTTTGTAGTGTGGAAACTTTCACGGATGAAGCAGCTACGCAAGTGGTTATAAGGCTGTGGATGTAACTGTTATTTAAAAAATATATCTGTGTTCCTGTGATAGTGTTGTGTTGTTAATGAACCTTGTGTCTTATTTCAGAGAGATTCCCCCTCTACATCCAGACAGTCCCCAGCTAATGGCCATAGCAGCACTAACAATTCTGTTTCGGTAAGATTTCCAGTTCCACACAGAGAAAGTGTGAAAGTTTTGTTGGTGCTCATCTGCCATTACTGTTATACTTATCGTGTGGTCAGTGGAAAATTTTGTCCTGCTGATAGAACCTAGGTTATTGCATATGTAACTCCCCATCTTTGTTTTCTAAGAGTTTTTTCCAACATACTCTTCTCATTAGAAGCCATATGGTGAGTTAAATGTTAATAACTGTAATGTGACACTTCAGTCATCCTTAAATCATTGTTAGCAGTTTCCTCAAAACTAAGCAAAGGTTTCAAGTGGAAGTCTTATTTCCATCCTAAACTCTGGAAGCAGAGTTTGAAGAAAGAATAACTGTGCAGTTAATACTTCGAGACCTTGTAGATTCCTTAAGCTTTGTGTTTTGAGAGACCTCTGGAACGTGTACTGGTTTCCGCTATCTGAGTTAACGAATTGGTGTGCCCTCTGCTGTTGTGGTACGTGCACATACTTTGTGAAATACGAGCCTTGCCTGGATATGAAAAGCAAAAGGAAGTGGCTTTAAACTGCACTACAAACCAAGCTATTATCGTCACATCTTTAACACAAAGTACTTCCTGTTTCGTATGTATTCAGGTAGAAAGTTGCTGTTGATCTCCTGTTTTTCTAATGTATGGTAATGTTAAAATTTGTGTTGTTTACCATTTGTCATTGTTTGGACCAATGTAGTAACTGTACATGCAAGTTCCTTCAGTAAGAGTGCTGTCAATATCATGAGTCATGGGACTACCTAAAAAAAAATCCTAATTAACTACTCCTTTAACTGTTAAAAAAATACATATACACCATTACAATTGAGAAATGATTTGCCACAAGGTAAAGTACATCTAGTTAATACAATACAAAATAATGGTGTGGATGAAAAGAAAAAAAAAAAAAAAAAAAAAAGATTTTTTGTGAATTAAATCAAATTTGTAATATGATTAATAGTTATAGTCTTACTCTTTGACATAATTTGTCACAATATACATTTTTAATAAGACTATTTTTAGTATTTATTATAGCCAACATTCTCTTTTTAAAATAATATGAAGTATTAAGTGGAAAAAGGCATTCATATAAAGAGCCTCTTTCACTTGATGGTGCTTTTGTGTTGAAGATGCTGAATCGTATATTAAAAAGCACATTCTCTATCTGCTTAAACTATTTACCTGCTTTCTTCAGCTTGCTGCTAAACAGCCTGGGTTTGATTTTTCTTTAAGAAAAAAGTATTTTTAAAATGGATCAATGCTTTTATACTTTTGTCTGACTTACCATTTTACTGTAATGTAGTATGAATCACTAACAAATGGTGTTGTATACCCTTAAAAAGTAAAATGAAAATTTCTTCTCCTGGGTTGGCTTTATTCTGCAGGACTTGCCATCGACAACACAACCAAAAGGACGACAGGTGAATAGATATCCTCCATGGGAATTTATAAATTTAGCTGCTAGTGAACATCCCTGCTTATCTTTTTCCCCTCATATTCTGTATGTGCTGAACTAAAACATTTAAGCTTGAAAAATGTGTTCCTTTTTTTTTCCATTTTTCTTTTTAACTCATCTGTTTGTGGCTAATTCAAAGTAGCATTTTTTCATGTGTCCATATATGCAAGAGAACAAATTCATTGTAAATTTAACTTGAGATGTTGTTTTAATTCAGAATGCATTAATAGACTTGTCATGCAGTCAAGTAGTGGCCTGTACAGATTTTCATCTTAGATGAAAATATTATAGTTTAGCTGAAATGGAGACTAGTAGTACAAGTGTGTAATACTCTAAAACATTGTAAAGACAAAGCTTCGAAAGCTTGATTTGATTTATAACTAGTTATTAACATTAACAAAGCTCTCTCAAAGAAGTACAATAAGTACAATTTCTAGTAAGCCCTGGTAAGTCTGAAGATAGCCTCATATTTTCAGTCTCAAGTCCAGATCCTGAGCTTCATAACTTTAACCTGACAAATGTACATGTCCTTGTAGACCAAAGGTCTTCCATCCAGAGAACCTCAAGAATACCCTTAAGGGCTCTGCAAATGATTCCCGGTGATTCCGTTTGCAATTTTAATATATTTTTTTAACTGCAGCCTCCAAACCAACACAGCATCAAGAGATTTGTGGTTCATCTTCAGTAACTGCTCCATTTAACCTTTCCAGAATATGCCTCTGAATCTTTAACTGTGAACTCAAAGGGTTTTTATAATAATTCTTTCAATTCCATTCAAAAGAGTCAATGGACCTCATAGTCTGTTGCCTTTGAAAATCTTTTTGTATTACTGTCTGGTTGTGTTGGCTGGAATGGTTATTACAAGAATAGATTGTTCTTGCTTCATTTCCCATTTTTAAAGCTTACAGCTTGGTTCTTTCAACTTTCAGTTGTCTTCTGAAGTTTCAGGCTGTGTGAATGTAGTCTTGAAGAGGCTCTGTGACAGACCTTCCAAGCTGTTGTGTTAGGTTTTGGTTTTCCTCTCATGAGGTATTTTTCCCAGGAGAAAAGAGTGTGTTTGAGACAATATCAGAATAATACCAGAATCAGCATGTCCCTCATACTCGCAGCATTTATAGTTACCCTTTTTTTTCAGGATTCTTTTCCCGTTGACCCACCATATTTTTTCTGGTAGCTTGTCATCCTTGAGACAGTAAGGGCTTGGATAATAGATACACTGGTATAAATAAGGAAGTGCATGATGTTCCATAAAAGTATTGTCTCTGAGTGTAGATTTTGTAGATGCTGTCTTAAACTGCAACACAGACGTGAAAAGCAAGGAAAAGTTTCTAGATGGTAAGAATACTGGTCACTTTTCTAGACCTATATTACGTTAGGGTAAAGTAAAACAAGGAAATAGTTCAATACTGACTACCTCAGAGTAAGCCAATTACTAAGTAAGAGTACTTGGTTTTAAAATATCCTATTTTTCAGGTGAAAAAAAGAACTTGGGTTGCTTATCTAAAGTCACACACTCACTACCCAGCAGAACAAGGGTCAGATTAGGAATATTACCAGTTGAGTTCTGCATTGTTGTTACCATCAGTTGCTAACTCTAAATAGATAAAAATGCATCAGGTACGCAATAGTAGTTAGAATATTAGTCATTTTAAGTTAATTTATTCATATGTTGGATTGCCAACTGGATTTCTACAGAAATAAACTTTTTTAAGTGCCTCGAACAGTACTAAGATTGGATAGCTACAACTTTTTAAGCAGAGATGAAAAGTGTTTGTTGCAGTTTAAATGAGGGATATTACT
Source organism: Oxyura jamaicensis (assembly GCF_011077185.1). NCBI lineage: Eukaryota > Metazoa > Chordata > Aves > Anseriformes > Anatidae > Oxyura > Oxyura jamaicensis. The sequence continues at coordinate 115,488,824 of NC_048893.1, forward strand.
TTGCAATGTGAAACTTTTTTTTTTTTTAATCTAGTCATCCTTAGAAAGGAAATTGGTAGTAGAGTATACATGGCTGGCTGAGTCACTGTAGGATGATGTTTGAATTTCATAAACTGCAGAAATCATCCAATTACCCATCTTGGGGATGACATGTAATTCTGGTTCTAAGATCTTTGGATGCATCAGGGCTGTAATTAGCAATGAAAACTAGAAATAGCTTTTATTTTTATTTTCTAGGGTTGGGGCCTCCCTAACACACGAAGCAGGGATTTGTATATTATTTTAAATTGTGAAGTCAAAATTTCTTCTGTTAATGTTGCTTAGAAAATACCTTACTCCAGTCATTATATGGGACAATTCATTTATATAGGATTAGACTTTTACCGAAAACCCTATACAGAGAATTTGTAGATTCCACCCAACTAACTATATGTGATAGGCCCAACAGTGGATTTCCTCTTTAATGTAAAAAAAAAAAAAAAAAAAAAAAAAAAAAAGTTACTAAATTTTTGGTCTAAATACTAATGATCAGTAATGTAGCCCTTTATGTTGTCAAGTAATATTTCTTGTCATGCACATTTTAAAACATATCATGGAACTTCAGTTGGAAAGTGCAGTGCAGTTCAAGTCATAAGCCTTTGGTCTATAATGATTTATGATAGTTAATGTTGATTTGAAGGATCCTATCAGTTTATTATAGATCTACATAAAGTATTCAGAAGCCTACATGTGCTCAATTTTGCTGTTCAGGTTTAACAGTATGTAGAAGACACGAGCTTTCAAAATAACATCATACGTCTCCATTGTTTGCTGATATTTTTTTCTGTTCCATTTTCAACTATCACTTATGCTTTTGCCCTTCTGTTTCTTCCTTTGCTTGTTGCAAGCAGTATATGTAGCTACATGCACAGATCAAGTTTTCATCTGTTTGTCTTAATACTGTACCAGTAATAATATGGCAGTGTCTGTTATAAACTCTTCTTTATAGATATATGTCAGAGCACAATTTGAATATGATCCAGCAAAGGATGACCTCATTCCTTGCAAAGAAGCTGGCATCAGATTCCGAGTTGGTGATATTATCCAAATAATTAGCAAAGACGATCACAACTGGTGGCAGGGTAAACTGGAGAACTCCAAAAATGGTACTGCAGGTCTTATTCCTTCTCCTGAACTTCAAGAATGGTATGACTTAAGTTTTCTATAAAAATGAATTTAGTTTTGCTTGCATTTTTGTCTTTCATGCTTGTCATTTTTGCATAGCTAATTTCTGCGTAATTTTTCCTTTTTTTGGGTTAAAAAAAAAAAAAAAAAAAAAAAAAAAAAAAAGTATATTGCCTCAGTTTCTGTGGCATTGATTTTTTTTTTTTCCTCATATATGCTTAAGACTTGCTTGGAATATCATATGTGTTATATTAGAAAAATAAGTACATGGTTTAATAACTTTTTGTAACTTTAAAACTTGTGCTTTCTGATATATTTTAGAAAACCAGGACTGGAGTTTACATACAAATTGTTTATATAAGGAGGTCAAATTATTTCTCTTTTAGGCTCTAAACACTGTTGTCATTGGTACTGTTGACATGCAAGTTCTGCAGGAATAAGGTTGCAGCTAGCAGTCAAACACCAAACACCAGTCATTGAGGGAATTTTGGGGTTTTCTCCCCTTTTCCTTTTTCATGCAAAAGCCAAATAGCAGAAAGAAATCACAGTGCAGAGAATCCTGAACAACTGATTAAACAAACAGCACTGCCACCCAGTTCCACAAAAGCAACGCAGAACCTTTAAACAACCTCCTGCAGAACCTGTTTAGTAAACGTTTTAAATATATCAGTACAAACACAGGGAAGTTTATTAGTGTGGATAATCCAGCCCAGAATACTTCACAGAAGATGTTTTATGTAAAGAATTAGAGTGCTGTAAAGGGTTTAACAGCAACTGTACCACCTGTACTGGCTAAGAGAGATTTTGGTAGAAGAGAAACAGAGACAGATAGCCATTTCACTGAATCTCAAGAGCTCCCTTGCAATCCCTGACATATGGAAGACACTAGTATACACTAGAATAGGAACACACACACTACTTCATCCTAAAGGTTATCCTCAAGACATTTCAACAACACAAGAAGATTTGCCCTGAACTTTAGACCATAGCAGCCTTTCCAGACTTTGCTCGCTCTTCCAGTCTAGTCTGCTGCAGTGGTCTACAACCATTTCAGTAGCTACCTTTCCTCCCATGCTCCCTTGATCTGTGAGTTTTAATGATCTACCAGTAAGAACATTCTGTGTATCAAAATATATTAGTATTAGTATTAGTAAAGTGCATTTAAGTCATTAAAAAAAAAAAAAAAAGTTTGGAAAAGCGTTACTATACTCTTGTGCTATTAAACAGTTTTATTTTTCTAATTCATCATGCATGGCTTTTTAAAAATACAGTTGTTACAACAATTTTTCTTTCTACTGCATATGCCAGGCGAGTTGCTTGTATTGCCATGGAGAAGACCAAACAGGAGCAACAGGCCAGCTGTACTTGGTTTGGAAAGAAAAAAAAGCAGTACAAAGACAAATATTTGGCAAAGCACAATGCAGGTATGAAAAAAAAAAATGCAAGTATCTTTAAGAGGTTAAAATCTTTACACTCTAAACTTTGCCATTAATTGTTTAGCTGGCACTGTTATTTTAATCTAAACAGTCACTTACAAAAATACAAATAAAGTTTTAATTATGCCAACAACATTCTGCTTGCTCTTTGCTGTTTAAACATATAGCTGAATCAGTTAGAAGCAAGCTGCAACAAAATAAATGTATCATAATATATCCTTGTATGGACTTACGTTGTTTTGGACGTTATATTTAAAGAAGCATTAGAAACCAACAGGATATCAATTTTACAATCTGGTACTGTACTGTTCAATACAGAAGACTTTCAGTAGTGTTCTTAGCATGTGTTTATGGTTATAGATTATATATGTAAAAACATGATGAAGACGCCTTTTTTTTTTTTTTTTGAAGTTTTACAGCTGCAATCATAATAGGAACCACTGTGTAATCAGCCTGTTATTTTACAACCAAATTGAACAAACTGTGGAAGTTTTTCTCTCTGCAGTGATTTCTGCCTGAATCCTGAGATTTGGATTTCTATCTAGACTGATGAAAAATTGATTTGTTTTGAAAATAATCCAAGTCTGTATTTTATACTTATCAGTACAATCTTTATCAGTACAATCTTTGTGCAGTATCAGAGCTCATAATACATCAGTACTACAGAACTTACATATCTTAAAAGCCATTTGAAAATAAAGTCTAAGAAAGTCAAAGAACAGTAATTATAATTTGTACTCCTTAACTCACAGCTACATTTAAGATGTTCACAGTGAAATACAAAGTTACTTGTTAGCCTGAAACCCGTATTGTATTGTCTCTAAATATTTAATTATGACTGAAGTAGAGATTGAAAGCTTTAACTTGTTTCCTTTCTTTTGCTGTTTTGCCATTCCGGTTGTTCTAGTGCTTCCACTTCCCTGCAGTAACACGAAACCATGTTTTACTAATTATGACCTTGACAAAAACCGTTGAGAATAAACTAGATTTTGTCACCGGGACTCTTTGAGAATACCAGATTTAAAGTATTACTAATTGCACCCAGCATACATTTTCACAGCATGCTACTCCCTTCAGTTGCGCCAGTATAACTTTGCATGGCTGTGCTGTCAACGGCAGTAACTGGAGAACAACCCAACAAAAAACACTTTTTTTCTTTAGGACAGATAAATTTCTTAGTACAGTTCACAGTGCAACTACATAGTTAATCACATCAGTGTGACTAAGCATGGCACGCTACAGAGGAATAAGCAAAGGAAAGAGGATGGTCAGGGAAGGAGCAGACAATGCAATGAGCTAGTTTTGCTCCTGAATACCTTGTATCAAGTAAATCCCTGTCAAAGAAAGGTAACCTAAACTTTCCTGTCTTGATTTAGGGGGGACATTTTGGAGAAGGCTGACACAATTTGACCGCCTTAGTGCTTGCCACTGCCAATACTTGTAGACACTTATCAAAGTACAAGGTTTACCAAAAATTAGAAATATTAACATATAAAGTTATTATTTTCAAAATATAATCTGACATTTCCCCTTCCCCCTAAGAAGTCAAAAATTTAACAAAAGCACAAACTGGAATCAGTATTTCTCTCAGAAATGTGTATTGATCATGGTGTCCTTCAGGTAATAAAAGTGATGACAGTAATATTCCAGGGAATGAAGAAAAACGTAGGACATTAAGAGGTTCACTGAAATGCTATGATGCTATTATGTATTTGTTAAGTTTAACTAAGATAGTACTGAATTTACCTTCTCTAAAATACTGTATAGTAAATGGTATTGTTAATCGGAAATATTACAACACTGCTCTTTGCAGGTTTCCAGCTTGTCTGCCTCAGAATTAAAAACATCTCCTGTTCTATCCAAAATAAGTATAATGAATTTGGAACTGAGAAGTCTAATCTAGATGTCATAATCTGGCTCGTAGAAGAAAGTAGAATTTATTTTTGTTATAGCTTAGTATAAAGTTAAATCATTTAGCACTGTGCAATCTATTTGGACTTTTCTGTTACTTCTGTCTCAGGGAACAGACTGAACAGGGGTGATGGGAAATGAGCTACTAAAACAATTCATAGTCAGCTAAGATCAGTTTGTAGGTCTAGCTAATAACTTAAGAGCTAAGATTTTGTTGTGGTATGTTGGGATATTATTGGAACTAGAAATTTGATTATTCTGCCAATCAGACATAGTTTATGAAGTCAAAAAGAGAATACTTCAGTTACTTTTTATAAATAAAAGCAAGGATGTTCTCCTTTACAAGAAAAATTGGCCATCACATTTTTCTTTCCTCCATACTTGATACTAAAATATTTTGTCCTTCAAGCGACATCTTCACAGACATACATCTTATCATAGTAAAGTCTATTTGAAACCAAAGCCCACAGGAAAAAAAAAAAAAAAAAAAATGTTTTTTTGAGTATTAGGTTCACTGACGTGTATAAATGCTCTAGAGATATGCTGCAGTGATAACTTTTTTTTTTTTTTTAATTTATTTTACTGAAGCGTTGATGCAGGACTCCATAAGAGAACACTCTTCAGAACACTAGAACTATGCTTCATATTATGCATAATGGAGAAAATTGCCAAGCTTTTTAAACTATGTTTATCATTTCTTAATGTGATTTATTTGCCTTGTGTTTAGACTATTGCATGGTAAAGTTTATTTTGTGCATATACTTTTTATTTTACTAATATATTACAAGCCATATCTCAATGACCCCTGTACATTTTTCATGCTGTCTTACTCCCAATGGCCTCTGTGCATGTAAGTAACCTGTCAAGTGACAATGCCTCTTTATTTGCTTCTTACTGTTTCCTTTCAAGAACTCCTTTTCTTTATTAGCTAGTAACACAGAAGCATCAAAAATTCAGTCTTTAAATGTGTCCTGTATTCCTCATATCTTGTGTATATTTAAAAAATAATCATTTTTCTTTTGTGTTTGAAAACCCTACAACCATTAGGTATTTCCATGTAGACTGAGACATATCTTCTCCATGCTACTAATTTGTGATGAAGGCATTCATATGTATCATTTCTGTTGTTTGCTCCCATTGTTTGTATCTAACATAATGTGGTTTTGTTCAAGAAGAAAATAAAGGATTGATTTTTTTTATTCTTATTTTTAATGGGGAAAGATATTTTTCCCAGTACATCTTTAGAACGGTAATACTACAATGGTTAGAATGGTAAAACTGTTCAACATGTTGTAGATCTTTAGATATTCCTGCTATTAAATGAAATATTAGTTAATTTAAATTATGCAAAGCTGTAAAAATGAAGAATTCCATGTTTGTAGGATTGTGGAAAAGAATAAAAATATTACTAACTTATTGCTTGTATTACCCTGTAATATTTGGGGAAAGGTTGAAAGAGATTTTTCTTCGTGATAAAATTCAAAATGCTTCAAAATCCAAATATTTTCATAGGCTTTAAAAAGTTGGGTAGGTCAGTTGACTAATTTGTAGTTTGACCAAATTAAATTAGTTGTACTTTTTCTATGGGGTAAAAACACTGCCCTTGAATTTTAAAATCTGCCCTATAACAAGAAATATGTTAAGTAAACCCTTTGCTGCTTTGACTGGGACGTTAGTACAAAGAACATGTGCTTTCTGGTAGGCCCCAGAGTCTGAATGTCACCTGCTCTTGGTGGTTGGCAACTTCTGGAGCAAGCGAACCAAAGCCCCTGCCCTTGCCTTCTTACCTAAGGGGTTTGGGGCAGGGAGGGAAGAGATATTCCATATATGTAGATTCTTCCTTAAAAGACAGACAGGATATTGTTCAGGCAAATACACCACCTTAGGACTTGGAAACAGTCAAAGATGCCATAGTTCAGATGCAGTCCCTCCTCCCTACTTTTCACAGCACACAAAAATACAGAACTGAAGGCTCTTGCTAGTTATTATGTTCACAGTTGCTCGTTGCTGTAATCTTTATAAATACACTTAGCTGCCTCCTGGCTTATTAGAATTCTTCAAAAATAGGCACAAATGTTGTTATTGGGCAGAGTAAGAAGCTGTTTTTAATGAACAAAACTTGATTTGTCAATCATTACATACCTTGGCAATTGACGATAGATTGATAGGCAGATGAAATTCATTCACTGCAGTTGAAATTTTTCCTGAAATAATACTTTTACAATTTTTCCCTAAATATGGTGGAGGTTCTTTTATGTAATGCCATCACTTTTTGTTAAGATTTTCATTCTGTCACAAGTTTTAAAAGCATGTCAGTTTAACTAGCACGTCTGTTTAAAGAGAACTCTAATTACAATTAATGTGGTCACTGTTTTGAAGAAGAAATACCACAAAGAATTAACTGTATTTTCTATGCATTTCTCAAAGATCTTGTTAAACAAGATTATGAAAGTATCCCTATCTTTAGTGTAAATAGATGTTCTCATATTGTATTCGTGTTGGTCACTGTCTACAGATTTTTCTTTAGTATTGCTATTTCTTAGGAATGCAAACATGAATGGCATGCCATTTTAGCTGATTTTTGTGGTCTGCTGAATACTGCATGAAAGGACATGCAAATTTTGCTGAGCATTTCAGTAGCTGTGTTATTGCTTTTTAACAGTTTTTTTAATGAACACTTTTCTTAAAATTGCATAATGAAATGGTTTTATTTTCCATAACACATTACTTTGTATTGTAAATCTAACACTTGCTAAAATGATCATTTGTAGCACAATTAGTTATCACCCTTAATATGCCTTTTTTTCTTATCCTTCTGGGGGTCTCTTTTCTGTTTTAGTGTTTGATCAATTAGATCTCGTCACATATGAAGAAGTAGTAAAACTGCCAGCATTCAAAAGGAAAACACTAGTCTTACTAGGTAATTTTGAATTATTCTGAATATAACAGCATAGTTTTGAACCCATTATGGTAGAAAATGTATAATTAATTTTTGTGTTGTGGATTAGGTGCACATGGTGTTGGAAGACGACACATAAAAAACACACTCATCACAAAACACCCGGACAGATTTGCTTACCCCATTCCTCGTAAGTAGCAATGTTCAATGTAGTGCAAAAATTATATGTAGCATCCTTGTCATGTACCCATTGTAGTACATTGTACGTATGTTCATTTCTACGGAGATTAATCTTCCGTTACAGATGGATGAACTGTGATAAGAATGGATATGTTTCTTGTTTTGTTTTTTCAGAGGGAGGGGTAGTAAGTAATACCACTTCTACACTGAATGTTTCTTAGTATTCATAACACTTATTAAGTCTACTTTTCTCTACTCCAAACATTTGCTAACTTAGAAGGAATACTAAAACATGTTACATTTTTCTGTGCTAATTTTACATTAACAGCTTATTTAAGGCTGAAATTGCCATGAAAACTGTATAACTCCCATGAGAAGAAAAATAAATTAGATTTAGAGGAAACTTTTAGTGCCTACCTTATCTAACTGTCTTTAATTACTTTTCACAGCCTAGCCTTGAGGACTGGTATTATATTAAAATAATTCCGAAGTTTCCAGAGATTACAGTAAGAAAAATAAAATGTAATTAACAGCTCACCAAATGGGTTTTTGCCAAGAGAATAGGGACGTTTTCCCTTAATAACAATCTCCACCAGTACCATGGCAGGAACTGCATATCTTACTGCATGATTTGTTGGAGATGCACCTTTTTTCCTCAAGCCTAGGCATTCTGAAACAAGACCACCCATCAGCTAAATCTGACCAGTCTGTTTCAGGCTAATTTCAGAAACCGTAGGAACTATAAGAACCCAGGAGATGTATCCTCCATTACAAAGAACTAAAGTACTAAGTGTATTGCCCTGGGGAGGTAGAAGCTGAACTAGTTCTTTTCTCACCTATACCATGAAGACCATACCTTAGATTGACTGCATGAGGTTCCTGCTCTGTGGGAGCATGTAAATTGCATCCCTGATCACATAAGAAAACTGAAAAGGCTAGACCAGGAATCAGGATGCATTTTAGGTGCTTAAGCATCAGTGTTATGTTTAGATACATGTTTTAGACATCATTTAACCTGCAGCCGTACTCCAGAGGAACAATGGTCTCTGTTAACTCGTGTGTCATATCTGATCACACTATGTAGATGTATCTAATTTAAGGCAGATTTAGGACATTTAATATAGTATTTTATGCTGGTGTTTAGGGACCTAAGTTAATCCCTTATTTTAGGTATCTGAAATAAATCATGTGAAATGTACCACACACTTTAAGTATTACGGAAACCTGACCTATATTTCAGCTGACTCTAGATAATTTAAATTATTCTCTCAAACTCTCAGAGATTAAATTTTACTTCATTTTCTCTGTTCTTTCAAAAAATCATGGTGACAGTAGGTAGCTTCTAAGACAGGCTTCAAGTTGGGTGTAGAGTTTCGTGTCATGCTTTATGATCTAGCTACTGAAAACCTGATCTTAAAGGTCAAAAGGTTATGTCACACACAGTGGTTGTTAATTAAATGGATTAGTAGGCCAGGTCTCTTACCACATAGGTTTGCAGAAGCAATGCATTTCTAGCTTTTGTCTCTTGACCACAAGCAGTCAGGCTCTCACCTACTTCTTAGACTTACAAATTCACATTCAGAAGAAGAAAACCACAGAAGTGGAAAAAAAAAAAAAAAGTGTTTTGACAAAAGAGTATTTGGGGGGGAAATTTAGGAGAGTACACTAATTCCAGTAGACCTATGACAGCATTATTATAGTGATATTATAGGTTTTCTATAATCCAGTGTTCTTGAATTCCTTAAAATAACTGTGATCTATAGTACTAATGTTTCTATAGAAATTTTATCTTCAATTACACTAACATAGCCATCTAATCCATAAAACAGTAATAGATATTTAATAATGGAACGTGAGTTCAATTTTTGCACACCTTGGCTGAAATTATGATAAGGCTGTTGGGTCATATGAAATAGATTGTGAAGAGATGTGGTGTTTCAAGTGTGGTGTCACCCACATAAATGTGACAGTGGAAAAATATGAAAGGAAATCAGTTTGTCAGAGAATATTAAGAGAGCAAGTGGCTGTAAGTGTGCCTGTGGGGAAAAGAGGAGCAGATGGCCTACAGAATCACAGAATGCTTGAGGTCCCTACATCTGGAGGTCACCTGCTCCAATCCGCTGATCAAGCAGGGACACTCAGGGCAGGGTGCCCAAGATCATGTCCAGATGGCTTTTGAAGGATCTCCAAGGAGAGAGACTCCACAACCACTTAAGGCAACCTGTGCCAGTACTCTGTCACCCACACTGTAAAGAAATGCTTCGTGATGTTCAGACAGAGCCCTCTTGTGTTCCAGTTTATGCCCGTTGCCTTTTGTCCTGTCACTGTGCACCAGTGAGAAGAGGCTGGCTCTGTCTTTACACCTTCCCCTTAGATATTTGTGTTCATGGATGAGAACCCCCATGCCTTGACTTCTCCAGGCTGAACAATCTCAGGTCTATCAGCCTTCCCTTAGAGAAGAGATGATTCAGTTCCTTAGTGCCCCTTTATTGAACTCTCTCCAGCATGGCCATGTCTGTCTTGTATTGGGGAGCCCAGAACTGGACCCATCAGTAAAGGTTTGGCCTCACCAGCACTCAGAGGGGAAAGATCACTTCCTTCCTCCTCCTGGCAATACTTTGCCTATTGCAGCCCAGAATACTGTTAGCCTTTTCTGAAGCAAGGGTACATTGCTGGCTCATGTTCAGCTTTCTCCAGCCTGTCAAGGTCCCTCTGGATGGCAACACAACCCTCTGGCCTATCAGCCACTCCTCCCAGTTTAGTGTCATCTGCAGACTTACCAAGGGTGCATGCTGTCTCATCATCCGGATCATTAAAGGTGATCTTAACAGGATTGGGCCCAGTGTTAACCCCTGGTATGAAATACATCCGTGGGCCTAGGGGATCTTAACAGAATGGTTTAGGAACTATAAGAACTGTGAGATCGGTTTCACCTGTCAGGCAAAGAACAAATTGTAGAAGAGAAGTTTGTCTGCTCTTAAAAGCGACTGATAGAGTCTTATAGTCTTGACCAAATAAAGGTTAATTATGCACTTCTGTTATTCCTCTAACTCTTTGGTTTTTGTCTTTTCTACATTCTTTAATCTCCTGCTGTTCTGAACATGTTCCCCAATATCATTCTGCCTCCCCCCAGCTCACACTTCATTGTTCTGTGTGGTTTATCAATGCTTAATCACCAAATGATAACCTGTTAAGTTACAATCAAAATGTAATCCCAGTATTCCTTTTGCATTAAAAATAATTTTTATTTTCAGACACAACCCGACCTCCAAAGAAAGATGAAGAAAATGGAAAAAATTACTACTTTGTATCGCATGACCAAATGATGCAGGATATATCAAACAATGAATATTTGGAATATGGCAGCCATGAGGATGCAATGTATGGGACAAAACTGGAAACAATACGAAAGATCCATGAGCAGGGACTAATTGCAATACTTGATGTAGAACCTCAGGTAACTTATATGAAAATGGGACTCATCACAAATCCTTCAACCTTATTGATAGATATTTTTGTCAATATTGTTAACTAGATAAGCAGTGCATACAGTAATATGTGCAGACAGAAGTCCCTGGAACATCAAAGTATCAATCTATGAAGTAGATTTCTGCTAATCATCTGGTTAGAAGTACATACTGCAGAATCAAATTCATAGTTTGTTCATAGTGGTATGCAATCACTATAGCTTGAAAATCTATTTATTGTGCAAATCTGAAATATTTTAGCCTCATGTCCAGTGAAATGTATCAAAATGATTGTCATTGTCATACTAGGGAATCATAGGATGGCTCAAGTTGGAAAGGTCCTTAAAGATCATCTCGTTCCAACCCCCTGCCATGGGAAGGGATGCCACCCACTAGATTGCCCAGGGCCTCATCTAACCTGGCATTGAACACCTCCAGGGATGGGACATCCACAGCCTCTCTGGGCAACCTGTGCCAGTGCCTCACCACCCTCACAGTGAAGAATTTCCTCCTAACCTCCAATCTAAATCTCCTCTCTTTTAGTTTAAAACCATTCCCCATGTCCTGTCATTATGTGATTGAGCAAAAAGTTGTTCTCCATCTTTTTTATAATACCCCCTTAAGTACTGAAAAGTTGCAGTAAGGTCACCCCAGATCCTTCTCTTCTTCAGGCTGAACAGCCCCAGCTCTCTCAGCCTTTCTTCACAGGAGAGGTGCTCCAGCCCTCTGAGCGTATTTTTGGGCCACCTCTGGACCCGTTATAACAGATCAACATCCTTCTGGTGTTGAGCGCCTCAGACCTGGATGCAGCACTCCAAGTGGGGCCTCACAATGGCAGAGGAGAGGAGGGATGATCATATCCCTTAACCTGCTGGCCAGAGGGGTCTTTGTTGATGCAGCCCAGGACGCAGTTGGCCTTCTGGGCTGCAAGTGCACACTGCTGGCTCATGTCAAACTTTTAATCCAGCAGAACCCCCAAGTCTTTCTCTGCAGGGCTGCTCTCAGTGAGTTCTTCTCCCAGTCTGTACTCATGGCCGGGATTCTCCTGGCCCAGGTGCAGCACCTTGCACTTGACTTGTTGAACCTCATTCGGTTCACATGGGCCCTCTTCTCAAACTTCTCCAGGTCCCTGTGGGTGGCATCCCTTCCTTCTGGTGTATCACCTGCACCGCTCAGCTTGGTGTCATCAGCAAACAATCAATACAGTCAAAAAAAAAAAAAAAAAAAAAAAAAAAAAAAAAAAAAAAATCAATGACAATATGTTTCAGTATGTTCTAAAATTTCTCTCTGATGCTGTTTTGGAGAGCAGTCTTGATCCTAACTAACTCGGTTCCAATACCACTGTCAAGCCATGTCAGAAACATTTGTGGTCAGTTACAGGTACTGATCCTGTTTACACAATGACCAGATCGGTGTCGTTACTTTATGAACTTCTGTCTGTGTTATGGTATTATACTTTGCAGAAGAGGACAGGGTAGAAAATCAGGCTCTCAAGAAATAAGAATAGTTTGTTCATTCGTTATATAAAATCTTCAATGGAAAATTCTGGTACGTTTCCCTTGAAACATCTATGTAGTCATGACTTTCAGTTCATAGGAACATGTTTATATATTTTGTTAAGTAGAACTACATTAGGATGGACAAGTGTAATGTTTACGTTATTCTAGAAGACTGAAGGAAATGGGTGGAAGAAATTAAATTGTGGTCAGTGTTAAGTATTTAAATTTGGAAGCTACATTCTTCTTTGATTCAAAAAATTCATTTTTTAAGAACTTCATAATAGAAATAAGATAGCTGACTAAATTATTTAGCACAGTTATAGTACTGTTCTGAAAATAAAATCCCACATAAAACTGTTTTGGGGGAAAGCAGCATTTATATCCAGTTCAAATGAAGCTGCTATTAAAAGTAAGCTCTCTTGAGAAACCTTTTCAACTTGGTTTGGTCAGAAGCATTACAATTCTCAGAAGCCATTTTAATATTGAATAGAGTATATTTACATATGGTAACAGCTGCCTTTCCTGCACTTCCTCCAGGATGTTTAGCCAGCCTCTTTCTTAACCAGCTTCCTCATGCATCTGTCTCAGCTCTTTTGGGCCAGCCTGTCTATGTTATTAGTTATCTTACACCGCTTGTTACTCAGTAGTTATGTGAGTCTCCTTGAGTTTAACAATATGGGGTTTCTCTCTTTTGTTTAGAAGAGCTTGACATATATTATATATATACAGATGGGTTTCAAGGAGCAGAGGTGAAAACCTATTTAGGTTGCAAAAAGGGATGGATTGTTTTTTTATTTTTTTAAAAAAAAAAAAATGGCCCTTAGTAGTCTTACTTTCTTGTCCACATATTCAAGTTGAGCTGAGGTATGTTTACTTACTATCCTACACTTCAGCTGATAGCTTGGATATGAAGCAAAACTTAACTTATGGCAGCTGTGTGTGTCACAGTAGATGATGATGAAGTCCAGTTTTTTAATAAGAACACACATCTTTTGCGTAGATTCAGTTCAGGGGCACAGTGCTGCATTTACTGCATTAATGCTATACTCACTATTATTGCTACTTTTAAAAAACATGCCTCACATTTTCATTTGTTTCAGAAAATGAGAAAAAGTATTGGTTTGTATAACAAGTCAGACTAAGAATGATATTCTACTTAATATTTATTCTAAAATACAGTTTGCTTTTTTTACCTCTTTATGGCATCACTGATTTTTTTTAAACTGGTGTTAACTATTCAGCTTAAAATACAAATACAGTTCTGCACCCTTTGAAACTATGGGAAGAACCTCTGAAAATCCAGAAGATTTTATTGTCTCAAAAAATCACTTTTATGAGTGATAAATGTACGGTTTGAATATCAAAAAAAAATCAAAATGAAACAAAACGTGTCTACATTACTAAGGTCTTGACTCGAGATTAATGAAAAATAAAAACCAGCAGTTATAAGTCATAATTTTTCTATTTTCCGCTTATGTGACTAAACATTTTTCACATTGATTGGTGGGGGATTCTTCTAATGTATCTGATTTTATTTTTATTTTTTTAACCTAGGCATTGAAAGTCCTGAGAACTGCAGAGTTTGCTCCTTTTGTTGTTTTTATTGCTGCACCTACGATTACCCCAGGCATTAATGAGGTATGCCATATTACAGTCTAATGTCTTATCAGAGACAGAATTAAAGATGGGATTCAAAGATGCGGATAAGAGTCTAGCATTTCTTTGTCTGTAAGTGGAGAAACAAAAGGACAGTTGTATAGCAGCATTTTTCTAAAAATATGTATTTTTGTTTCGTTCCCTGCCTTACCTCACAGATCCATTTCCAAATCCTTGACAAATGATTAGCACAAATTTCTCAGTTAGCAAAATTAGTAGTGCTAGCACTAGATTACAGATGGCCTGAACTGAAGAAATGGATGTGGATAACTGCATTGTGATCCCACCTTTATCCTGTAGAATTTTTTATGCACAAATATGTATCAGAAATAGGCTTATTAATTAAAAAAAAAAAAAACTAAGAATTTGACATAAGCTTTGACCAAAGGGATAATTGCTTGTGGAATTAAGTTAATTATTCATGCAGATCCACATCCTCAATTTCCTACTTCACAGAGTTGCCACCCTGAAAGCTGCTACTGATTTCAGAGGCTATCAGGCAATTCATTTAGCTCACAACAGGGCAAATAGTATTTATACAAACACTTTATCTGCTCAGCCTTTTTTAAACCCTAATGCTAAGGTATTTAATTAATTGGATTTGACCATAAATCTGTTCCAAGTCTCCTAAAGGTTCCATCCTTATGCAAAAATAAAGTCAGAAGCCCTGTCTCTACAGCTGGAATGTTTCTATAGAAATTTAATTATAGTATCACAGATATGAAACTGCAACATCACTGCAGAGGCTTGCAGGAAAATAAGGAACAAAGGCAAACATATTTAAATGCAAATACCCTGAATGATTATTAAAATTGTAAGCCGAGTGAAAAATACCAGCCTCAAGCTGCAGTTTTACTGGCAGCTGAGACATTGTCCTAGCACACTGTGCTGATGGGAGTGGTTCTCTCTAGCTTGCTTCTGGACATGTACTGCCCATGCATGGGCCATGGCACTTATCAGACCCTTCAGTGAGCTACTGTAGCTCTGTATTGTTTTTTTTGTCAGTTTTCAAGCAGCTCACAAAGGCTCTGACAATGGCCAATACCAGAACGAACAGTGAAACCATATAGCCAAGAAGAGATCCTTCTTCCCCCTCCTTTTCACTTCGACATAGCTTACTGCTGTGGTTTTACTGCGTCTTAAGGACCCATACCATAACTGATAAGTGCCACAAGTGTATAAACTGTCTCAGGACATCAAAATCAGCAACACTGATTAAGTTACAGTTTGTCTAACTGCTGGTGCTGGCATATGGTATAAATCAGTAGGATAGTGCAAAAATACTAAAAATTTGTATTCTACACTGAATTTGTCTTTGTGCAAGCAAATGGCATAGCATCATGTAAAAAAAAAAAAAAAGTTCTTAAGATGTGTCAGACAATCATTGCGCTTACAGTAACGCCAAGGAGACCATGTATTCTGTAAAATTATGTAACTACCTGTTTTTGTTGCTTTGTACCTGTGTTTCAGCTCCCAAATGGTCCTCCTTGGCCTCACTGATTTGCCAGTGGTACATAGCTTTTCATCCGCTAGCTATAGGGTACAATACAGAGAAAACTGGGAGAGTTAATGAGGGAGAAAAGGTTTTCCATGATACACTAGGAAGAGGACAGAAATGCACCTTTTGTAGTAGCGGTGGGGAAATAGGTGTTCATGGCAAAGAAATATTAATAGAAGTAAAATACTACATTCTAAATATTTGGATTCATGCTGTAAGACTGTCTTTATTTTAAGTTCTCGTGACCAAAGTGTTTCTGTGCATAGGGATTCACTCAAACACTCACTTCAGAACTGGTGAACTGGGGCCACACTTGAAAAAACAACCTAATTAATGAATCAATTAAACTTAAAGAGAGGCAGGAAATAGTAGTAGCAGCAACAGAACTTACCTGAATACAGTCATATTTTCCAAGATTTACTCTGCTGCATGAAAAGAGAGATGCAAGTTATGTCTGTGTATTAGCAGCCTGTAAGGCAGCAAACAAGGTTCTAGAGTATGTTTCATATTTCCCCATTCGTTCTTACTTTTTGAAAGCCTCATATGCATGAGTGTCCCTGTCTATCATCTTATCCTGCTTTGTTTATTTTACGTATGCCTTTTGAGAACACTTCGGTAAATGACTGTCCTTTTTTCCGTTATGCTTTCTTGAATTTCATCTTTGCTTTTCTTTTCATTTTCCTGCACTCGTACTAATTGTATATAGCTGCCAAAATGGTGCAGAAAATTGCCTGTAAGTACCAGCTAGGGGCTGAAAAAGGTAGTTCTGGGTATTTTAGTAGTTTTAGAATGTAGATCCGCTTGTTCCCATTCAACATTACTTTTTGTCACTGGAATAAAAATTTAATATAATAAAGGCTTTAGATATCTGTGCTATGATACAAGTAAGGATTATTTGCTAGTAAAAAGAAACGAGAGTAAAATTTCCACTCAAAGCTGTACATATGAACCTCACATTAAAAATCAGTGAAGAGGATCAAGGATCACACAGCAAGGTAGGAGACAAAATGTTATGCTTCCTGACTTATATAGCAGTGCACTATGACCAGTTCTACAAAGCACAAAAACAATTCAAAACATATAGGAAATCTCCAAGAGTGTAATCCCGTCTCATCACTAAGAAAACTTAAATCAGGTTATTAGTATGGTAAAACCGAGAGAGGAGAGTGCCTATCGGGGACCCATGGAATAGTTCTAATCTCCTGTAGGTGTTTTCTATCTCCCATTGCCTATTCAGCAGCAAAGAGGAGTTGACAGGCTCTATTTTTTAGACTTAAACCTTAACTGAGCAATGTATAGCTTCTTTCTCTCTTATAGCTATGTTTCCCCCCTTTATACAGGGAAAGACTAAAAGGAATTTCTCTTAAGATGTTTGCAGTCCATCAGCTGTTTAAATTGAGATTTTTTTTTCTCTTGGAACAAAATTGGCAAAGGCCTGATTGGTATCTTTTTAAGTTGTTCATAGCCTCAAAAAGAAATACTAGTAATTTGTTAGTCTGTGCTTTGACTGTCACAAGTGGTGGCTATTGGCCTGTGTACTTTAAGGGAAAAAAATAAAAAGCTCTCAGAGATGAAAGAGACTGAAGACAACAGGTCATTATGCACGTGGGAGAGATTTCATGGATGAAAGTTGTTTTTCACTCCTTTCCATCCCAGGTTTGGTGGAGAGTGAAATAAGATTAGAAAAGCAGACTATGAATGCTAGTCATAGGAAAGTCTGTTCAACAAAATGGACACACTGCAACTAGACCCACATATAATACCTGTTAAGTGAGAGCTGAGGAAGAAGAAGAGACATGTTTTGCTTCCCAAATATGAAGTTAATGAACCAATGCACTGTAGCCATGCATTTGTCTGTCTTCAGCTATTTGAACACATGGATAAATATCTGATTTTTTGACACTATTGAGAGCACAGCTGCTGGAGACTATTCTTCTTGAGAATATTCCGCAATCTTCACTGTTCAAGATTTAATTAAGAAATGTTAAGGAAATTGAGGAGAACTTACTACAGCAAAATATTGAGGAAGTGTTACTTTCAAAGATGAATTTTGGCCTTTATCATTTACAGGCACACAAGAAACACCTAGCCAAGTCTGACACGGTTTGAATGTTCAAATAGATACTTTATCATAAACACGGATAACATTTGGCCTCAGTTTAAAACAAAGATCAAGAATAGTAATCTGTCTTTTTTCCACAAATTTGAGAAAGTTTGCACCTATTTGAAAGTTGCTGCAATTGCCTATCCCAAACCTTTTACTGTCCCTGAAAGTATATGAAAGAAGTAGCATTTTACATTTCCAGTTGTCCAGGAAATTCAGATATTCCAAAATAGAACCCACTTCAGTTCCAGTAAAATTAGACCAAGGAGCAGCTAAGTCAGAAAAATATTAAAATCTAATGTGTTTTTAAAACTCTTAGTTTTGTGACATCTGTGTGTACAAGGTAAATATATTTGGAAGGGTTTTTGCTTTCATTCTTCTTTATCTACCAGTTGTTTTTTTAAGATGAGACAACTGTACGTTTTCAGATTTTTATTCTGTCAGTCACAGTAAGACAGACACTTCAATGAGAACAGTTCACCTTCATACATGTAGTTGGTAAAGACGACACTGATGTGAGATCTGAATAACAGTTATAAAGCTACATATGAATTAACAGCTTTAAGGTTTTATGTGTATTTTTCAGGTAGCATTAGTCTCGTGCCATGAGGTTAAAACTCATTTAAAGATACAGTATGATTGTGCTAAGACTGGCCTTAAATATAAAATTGATCTTAATTAGATATGAATAAAGCATTGAAAATATTCTGCTTGACAGGTAGGATGTATACCTGACAAGTACGATAGATCCTCCGCTGACATCAACTGATTTCTTCTTTCAAAATCTGAAAACTTGACAGATAATTACTTAGCTAGGTTTTTGACTTAAAGACACTGGGCCATATGAAGTGTTCCACAAAAATATTAGTGTTTATCTGTGTTGATCAGTTTGACACTGGAATAAATTAATTTTGCACACACTATTTTCTCCAGAAGTGCCAAGCATCACTGTAGATGCGTGTTGGCCCATAAAAGCAGCATGCCCTATACAAAGGTGCATGGGAGAAGCATTTGTCTGACCTTGAATGAGATTTTCAGTGATCATCAAGCGGAGGCCTCATTCCCTCCCCATCTGGAGCTGCAGCTTCAGGAAGAAGCAGAACTGTAACTTGGGTTCCGAACGCCGCCTCCAGAAGCGGTTAGTTTCATGGCTGTGGGGAAGGAGAACTGTCTCAGCACAGGTTATTCCCTCCAGAGGACCTGAAAGCCACCATTTCACATCGGCATGTCACTGTAGCTAGAAATGCTTCGGAAGTCTAAACAGAACACTTGGGAAAAAAAAAATAAATAAATGAGGAGGAAGGGGGTGGGAGGAAGATCTCTTATTAGACAGAGAGAATTCTGTTCCCAAAATATATTCTTGTAAAACCAGCTATAGGAGCTGTTGCTGTACTTCCTACAGCCTAGAACTGTGTGAACAAGTAGGGTGACCCTACAGATACTAGAGCAGCAGGAGTCTCTGCTGTTCATATGTGATTTTGCCCTACATCCACCCCAAAAACACAGGGAGGGAAGGAACCAGTTACTGTGGCTATTTCAAAGTTCCTGAAAACAGGAAATGATTCGTTGAATTTTGTAAGGTAATTTGCAGGAAGGGAAATCAGACTTATAACTCACAACCACTACGGGACCATGAAAACAAGCCTTTTGCAAGCTTTCTCTTTCTCAGAAACGCAGGCCCACTGGCAAAGCCCACTGCAGTAGCATCACAAGCTACAAAGAATTAGGCAGTGCACCTCCAAAATGGGAGGCAGCTGATGCTGTAAGGATTGGACACAAAGCTGTAGTACTAAGCCCGCGGCAGCTGACCCTTCTTGAGCATGGACTGCGGGATTGGGTCTTCAGCACAGCACACAGAGATGCTAGAAGTGATGTACCCTGAAATGGGAACCGCGGTGCAACGCGGAGTGAGAACTTCCTCGTCAGTAAGCGATGGTTAAAGGAAGTAAACCCAGAAAACTGATGTTGAACAGTGAAACGTTACCAAAACTGGGAACAGCTGATACTTGACAATATTCCCTATTCTGTTTCTTGTGTTGGCCTGGACATAGGCCAAGTATCTTGTATTCGTGCGCTTCATATGTTTTACTCATTTGTGGTTTCTTTTGCTCCGTGTCTGTGCTGCTTTTATAAGCTTTCATCCTCTGCCTTGCCTTTTTAAGTCTAGATCTGTGTTTTGTGTCAAGTAACGTCAAAAAATAACTGGTGTTGGAATGTCAACTTCAAGACAGAAAACAATTTCTTTCTTGTATTTTCCAAAGAGTTAGGTATGGGTTCGACCCGTGCCCACCTACTGCTTTCATGCCTGTTTTCTTCTTCGCAAGCAATAGCTAGAAATCTGTTGTACAAGAGTAGGAAAGGACCCAACTTACCTCTCCTGTTTCCTTTTCTGATCACCGAATAGGATGAATCTCTTCAGCGCCTGCAAAAGGAGTCTGAAATCTTACAGAGAACGTATGCACACTACTTTGACCTAACAATTATCAACAACGAAATCGATGAAACAATCAGGCACCTGGAGGAAGCCATTGAGCTCGTCTGTACAGCGTCGCAGTGGGTGCCGGTCTCCTGGGTCTATTAGGCCGCTCACGAGAGAATTGAAAAAGCCTGTCATTACTGAGAACCACCTCATACATGGAAAACCTCTACGTTACCGACCTTGTGTCAACAGGTCTTGGCCCCCTAGAGACTACCTAGATGTAGTGTGACCTAAATTTATAATTATTGTCATGTCCTAATAGATAGGAGGAGGGAAAAAAAAAATTAAACACTAATTTAAAGAGACAGTATCTTTTTTTAATCATTTCTCCTAAACTTTAATAAAGTGTATCTTTAAATATATGTATTATTCAGTCCTTTGGAATGTTATATTTTTTGAAATCATAGCTTTTTATTTCAAGGGCCCCTAAAAACTGCACAAAATAGATGCTGCTTTCTATAATCTATTTTAATAGTAATAATAATATGATTCTGTTACCTTAACTTGGGGGTGGAACACTACATTCTTTTTAGAGTCTGATTTTATGGATTGGAATACTTTGCTTTCCTTTATTTATTTGAAATAATTAGTCTAGTGGTTACGAAACAAATTCATAAATTTTAAAGGCCTTTCTTCGCTTTTTTTTTTAGGATAGTATTTTCAAGTACTTTTGTGTAACATCCAGATAATGTGATACTGTCTCTTTGAAGAACTCTGTAAAACTTTTAGAAATTTGAAATTGGGTCTTGACTCTTAATGCATGTGGACAGTCGCAAGCGTTCATGCCGTTGGTGTATCTGTGTTGAAAAAAACTGTAATCTACAGCAAAGTACATTCCGTTCATGGGAAAACGTACCCAAGGGAATAAAGTAAAATATTATTCTGACTAAGTTGTAAACCTATGCACATCCCTTGCATTTTGGGCAACTTTATAAAAAAGAAAAAAACTGATTTTTATTAATAATAATCATGTAGTGAAATGTGTTTGTAATTTTGTCTCAATTTAATTTGTTGTAAGGTGGGAGGGGGCAATTACTGGTTTCACCATTTCAGATCTGTGTTGTCTGAGAGTATTAACGTTTTAATTAAGTTTAAGCAAAGAAATGCTGATTTTTAATATGTATGTAATTGTTTAAAAATGCACACATTTTAAAAGAAAATACTGTGCAATGAAGAAACCAGTTTAGGCATTGCGATAAACTGACTATTCCAAAAGACTCATCTACAACAGCCCTGTAAATTCCTTTAAAATGGTAATTGACTCTACAGTCTGACCAATTTTTTTTATTTTAAATATACTTCCTTTTATGTGTTCAACAACTGAATGCTTTTGGGTCCTTCATTTCATCGCAGGGACTTCCAAGAACAAATCAGTGACTCTTGCAGCAAGAAAAGGTTTCTTGAAGTCTGTTAAGTGAAGGCCCTGGTGCAGGAGCACAGGGACACAGCTTAGAATCAGTGCAGAGCCAAGTAAGAAAAATGAATTAAATGGGGTAACCGTATGTTTTGTTACCCTTCTTACCACGCCCTTACTGGCCCAGATGGTTCACATTTTTTAGGTGTCAGAAATACGATGTTCCTTACAACAACTTGTGTTAAAAGCTCTGTTGGCTGTACTGTTGTATAGTATGAAGTTTAGCATTTATGCTAAAATTACAGTGTTCTCAAGGGATTTATTTATCAGTGAAGTTGAGCTATCAGCTGTAATTGATCTGTAGGCCATTTCAGGTGTGGGGGACCACTGCACATGTAAACGGTAAATGTTCTCGCTTTAACACAGCGGCAATAATCATCAAGTTCATAAGCTGTTAATTTTCTCCTACCTACTCCTACTGCAGGTCAGGTGGTCAAATCTCTGTTCTTGGAGAGATTAGGCAAAGCCTAGCTCCAGCCAAATCAAGCAACGTGCTTCTTTTGTGCAGCCCTCACGGTACAACTTGCAGCGTGCAGGACAGCTGGGAACTCCATCCATAGCTTTATGCTAACACAGAGCTCATTTATGCCACAGCTGGATTCACGGGTCCACACCCAAGTCCCAAAACAGGTACCGTAACTGCATCCCTTGAGCCTATAGCATGTGTAGTACTAGTAACAAGCTAATGACAAACAATCTGTGTAGGCCCAGTGCAAGGAAATCAGCAAACAAGAAGAAACCGATCACATTGATAGCAGCTGCTCATCTGTTCTGAATTTAGCCCTTTTTAAAGGGCATGGGTACGAGCTGTGTACTATATAGTGTATAAGGTAATTTTTCAAGTATTTGTGTTACATCATTTTTAGTTCTGGATGGCATCCTATCAGGTGTTCTTGTAGATCAACTGTTGCAATGATGGTATTGGTAGCATTGCATACTCGCTGAGTTCATCCAGATGACAGCTTCATTCACTCTCAGAACTACCTCTTTTCCCAGTAAAGCACAAAGAGAAGACCTACTGAAAATCATGCAGTGGAGTGTTTCTGGTGTTAGAAATGCAAACTTCTTCTCTGGTAAGCACCTCTGGTATCTGATTTCTGTGACGCGTTCTTCATCTCAAATGTTTATGACACTAAACATGTAAAATAATTTTGATAATTAGGGTATAGTCCACCGTGTTTTGACAACACACTTTTGACTCCTAGTATGAGTTCCTTGAAAATTCTGTATATCCAGCCTGTAAGGAAAGAAAACTCCTAAGCCCATGAGGCTGCTTCTGCCTTATGTAGATGACAATAAGTAGTGATTTAATATAACTAATGCTTTTCTTATTTTAAGCGAAGCTACCATTCAGTTAACGTTACAGAGTAAAAAGTCTACCTTGGAAAGCTTTGGGTCTTTTGTTCTCACCGTATAGCATTTTATCAAGAGACAAATACTATAAAGCACATCCATCCATTAGCAAACCATCCTGCTTCCTCTTCACCATAGGCTGTTTTCCTTGGAGGTATCTTAGGTAGCAAGAGATTGACTTAAAATCCACCTAGGCTTCCGACACAACCAAACCATGCAGCACCCTGAACTCCATGAACCAGTTTCAACACAGTTACAGAAAGCATAGAGCAAGCCCAGAATGCCTCCAACAGCCCAGTCCTCCCCAGCCTCCTGCCCAAACCCTGCTGATGTGTCTGTGTTATTTGTATGGTACATAGAGGGCAAAAGGCTGCTATAAATTCAGCTGGAAGTTTTGCCTGCATGAGGAAAACTCATGCAGGTGCAGAACTAATGTTAATTTTTTTTTTACTCAATCTCCAACTGGAGAAAGGGTCCTCCTAGTACTGTAAATATCACTGCATAATTCAGAGCGCCTCTTGGACTGCTCTAAATCTGTGCTGAACATGACCTCAGAAGCAGTCCTAGGTTTGGGAAGAAACAATTATTTCTGTTTGCCCCTTTTATACTTTATTCTTTGTACAGGGGCTCATAGATTTGTAAAGAAAAATTGATCTTACCAGTATGCTGCCTCAGTCTGACTGATGCCTGTTATTTCAAGGTGTTAAGTTGGTCCAATAAATGTTCATTAACCTCTGCTTCCATTTACTTAATAAAAGTACACTAGGTTATTCAACGTCTCAGAGTGATAAGATTATTGTATTGAAATGGTAACCTAGCTTAGACGATCCTGGCCACTGTCATGCAACCCATAGCGTAGAGCTGTTTAAAATCAGAGGGACATTTCTTATCTCACCACCAATTCTTCCATCTTTTTATTTGATTTGGGTCAAGAAAGATACAGTACCACCAGCCACTAAGTGAAAAGATCACTACCTGCTTCAGAAGCACCATTAGCAAGGTTACTCAGTTGATTTTGAAAGGACGAGGTAGCAAGATGAGACATAACAGCCCAAGAAGCACTGAACTGGGGTGTATGCTTTGTAACTGGATACTGGAGCCATTAGGAAAAGTGAATGAGTTAATGCACAGACTAACATCAGTATTTGTTCCGTTGTTACTCTTCACTTTGAGGAAATTATGTCAGAATGTTATCACTGAAATGAGTATTTGGAAAGGTCACTAAAGCTCACGTTGCTTTTTGCAAATCTAGATTGAAATACTAGACGGAAACAGTTCTGGTCCCATTCTGTTCCACTGTGATTAGTTCTCTACATCGTTAATGACTATTACATAAATAATTCTTACCTGGGAGATAGATATGTTTCCCTTAGCTGAGATCTCTGTTAAGGTTTTAGACATTTAGGTAGTCAATCACTTTTTGTGCAGTCGTAACCTTATCTTTCTAAGGAAAAACAAAGGGGGGGGTGTATACGCACATCCATGCATTCCGCTTTATCTCTTTGTAGCAACTGCCAGGGGAATACTAGTAACAAGCACATTTGTCCAGATCTCTGTGTTCTGTAACAACATCTATGTTCTTGTGATTAATATGTAACTTAAGCCTGCTTCTATGTTGTGCAAGATAGCTGAACTGGTAGCATATCCCACACTATTCTCAAAAGAGTTCATGTTGAATATTAGCAAAGAAATTGCAAAAATTCCCTTATCAGTAGCCACTGCCAATTTTTCCATCTCCATAAAGGAAATATCCAAGGGGAAGGGAGGAATATGCTCAGGTTTTTAAGTACAGCTCATCTTGAAGCTGAAATATGAGCCTATTTTTTTCCATTCCCAGCCATCCAGATGGAGACTTCACTTCCACTTCGTCACAAAATGATCACAGTAGTGGGGCAAGTCTTGTAAATGGCAGGGAGAGCATGTAGATTGTGCTGAATGTCACAGTTAACAAACCAGAGAATATGTCAAAAGCATGACCAGACTTTTAAAAGAGAGACACAGCAGAGCAGGGAGGACTCCAGAGTAGGGAGAACTCAGCCCATGCCCAGATCTGCTGTTGCACTAATCTGCTGAACGTGCAAAGAAAATTCAAGTAGATGCAAAATAGCAGAAGGGTCTTATGCTAGGGTTCGTCTCTGTGTGAGAGAGTGGGAACAGGTGGCATCACACTCAGAAACTTGATTTTAAGGTGCATTTTCCAAACAGTTAGCAAACTTTCCCCTTTGTATTACTTAGTATCCTTGTTACAAAAGGTCTTTGAAGATTCATCTCCAAATTAGCCAAGGAGAGATGAGGAGAGTTTGAAGAGTAGTTTTGTAGACTACTTTATTTCAACAGCTGTAAATAACCACAGGTTACAACAATGTTACAGCACGTAATACCGAGTGTTAGAGAATCCATCCTGGGCTTATGCAGAAAAGAAAGGTTTTTTTTTGTTTGTTTGGCTGTTTTTTTAATTCCTTTTTAAACTCAGTCATTTTTCACTAAATTCAATGACTTAGATGTCTGAGCATCACCTTTCGCCCATTCCTGCTTACTAGGGTGGACTTATCAAAGCAACTGTTCTGTCAAAAGTATAATTCAGTAAAGATTATCTAAGAAATCAGTAAAGATTTCTGAGATTTTCCAGTGGGCAAAAGATGATAAAGCCCATAGTATTTTTTTTCTGTTGAGTATGAAAAATTCCAAAACTGTTTGTCTTTTTTCATTTAACATTAGAAAAAAGATGCACGCTCATAAACTCTGTAATGCATAAAATCAGATTTGTCTCAAAAATTCACAAGGTAGCTGGTCATGATGACTGTCTTAAAATATATTGTTCTCTTCACTTATCAAAATTAGCATTTAGTAAAGCCATCAGAGTATTTCCTATGTGTTACAAGAGGAAAAGGAGAAAGATCCTGCTCCCAGGACAAGGCCATGGGCTTTTTGAGCAGTTTGAAGAACTACCCCTGTCTGCATCAGGGGGCCGGCAGTTGGAGGTTTCTACTCTGCCCGTGTTATATTTTTGTGATTTTAAATCTGCAAGATGAGAAGCAGAGTAGAAAAAGCTTTAGCTTTCTCCTGTGTAAGTGTTGCTTGGCTCTGGCTGTAATTCGGAGTACTCTGTCACTGGGATGTTACTCCACTGAAGGCAATGGAAGGAGTCCCAGTAATTCCAAGCTTTGACTTTTGTTCTAGTCCTGTGTTTTCATTAACAGGTTTTTAACATATTTACTTAGTTTCATTATTAATTAGTTTAGAAGTGGGAGATTGCTGAGGTTGTTGCCATCTGCTTTCTCATTGCTGCCCCCCATCCAACCTTTGCAACAGGATGGTTGCTTCGTAGGCTCAGGTGCTGTGTGGGGCTTGCACACTAGACCTCACAACAGAGAAGACCTTTTCAGATCCACAGAGCAATCAGAGTCTCTCTACCTAGAGTTATACAAACTCTACTCTTAGTTGTGTGCAGAAACCAGGCATGAGTTCATGTTGCTGCTCAGAATGGACTAAATCGGTCTAAATCCTACAGATTCAGAGATCAGAGCTCAGTGAGTGCTGTACATTGTTTCCTGAAGGAGAACCTGGCCTCCTCCAGGATGGACAAATCTCAGTAGCTGCTGCAGAGGGAAGTTTGCATTTAATGGGGAATGCTCTGGGGAAATCAACTTAACACATTCAATCCACAGAGCAAAGCACTTTAAACTAAAACTAATTATCAAGTTTTATTTGCCTCTTGCAGCCTGTGGGATGTGGGTAACTTCACAGCTCTTTGCTGTGAAATTCCTATTTCAGTTTTGAAGGTTTGGAGTCTTGCCATCCCCAGGGTTGTGATCGCAGTTAGAGTGCTCTTTCTCCTGCAGTTGTGCATCCTGGCTGACCTGTCACCATCTCCTGAGGTGTTTCTGACAAATGCTTTGTCTCACTGTAGTGGGTTAACAAAAAAAATCTTCCTCTCCAAAAGGGTCAGTTCCACGTATGACCAACATAAAGCTGTGTTGTGGTTTTTATTTGTTGATTTGCCATGAACACCAGCCTGTTGAAACCTTACATTTAAATCTTAAGTCCAAAGTTTCAAATGTTTAAATCATGTTTATAAAGCTTGGGAGCCTCTTGCTGCACTATAACATAAAAGCACTTCAAGTCAGATCTAAATAAACAGGTTTATTTCTATAAGACTTTACAGATTTAACATAACCCAACATCATTTTGGAAATGTGCCTAACCCAGAACATTTGGCCTGTTGGTGGCTACTGGCTCATTCCAATAACATTTATTTTTTAAAGGCCAACCTGGGAAGTCCCCATCCCCTTTTCTAAGAATTACTTTCAAGTTCAGATTGCTCAAGCTGTAGTTATCACCAGTAATATATGTCTACATTGTAGGTTTATGATAATTTTTTAATTAAAATTTTAATTATTTTATATTGGATTTCATAATAAAATAATAGAATTATACTTCTATAGCATAATACCACAGGAGCTGCTATCTTGTTTTCCTGCATTTAGTCATGATCCAGTAACTAGGAAACAACTGAAAGGAATTAGAAGGTCTTTTAGAAAGAGAAGATGAGGTGTCTAGGTGAAACAAGAAGCAAGTAAATGATCAAAACACCCACCTGCACTACCTAAGGGAAGATTTGAATTAAGACGGAGTGCCTGGAAATACACAAAGATGGGTTTCATTAAAAAAAAAAAAAACACTGATCCTTATCCTGTGTATTGGTTGTGTAATGTGAAATTCAGTCTTGTGCCAGCAGGCAGTACAAGGCATGTATGTGCATTACATGCAAAGTTTCAGCAGGGTTGAAGAGAGCCTGGGGCGAGGCTAGCTGTCTGCACATCTGAGCTACTGCTTGCTGCCAAACTTCAGCTGGACTCCTACTGTACAGGATTTTTAATTTATTTTGAGAGCGGTGCACCAGAAAAGTCATCCCTGCTCTCCTGGAACCTGCTTTCCCCCCAAAGGGTGCCCCAAACAGTTCCAGTCTCTTTGAATGGAGCCACAAAGTTTATTTCTGCTTAAACAGTGTCTTTTTTTTTTTTTTCTTTTTTTTTTTTAGTCTGTACTCCGGACAGCATTTTAGCTGTCACAGTGATGGATAAGGACACTTTGTTTGTACTAGCGTAGTAAGAACAGACATTTCGTGTGTTGTTACCTGTCTAAAAATAGTGGAGGTCTGTTGTAGCTGTTTATTTTCTAAGGGAGAATTGAACAATATTAGCCAATTACATTAGGCTTAGATACACTGATAAGATTATATCGGTATATATTACAGTCCTGATGGACAAGGAGTTGACAAAGGCCGTTCTAAGTGCGATGCAGGATTGCCTTCCATGCTCCACTAAGCTTTGCCCAGATGTGTCCTGACCTCATCCTCAGGTGTCTTGGTGCCCAGAGGAGTGATTTGTAATGGTTGTCAGCAGTCCCTGGAAGACCTGCCATAGGCAAGACTCAAGCCAAGAAGAAGGAAACTCAGCTCTCTGAGCAGAAGTGACAACTAGGAGGAAGAAAGTCTAAGAGCTCGGTGAATCACAGAATCACCAAATGGCTGAGGTTGGAAGGGACCTCTGGAGGACACCTGATCCAGCTCTCTGCCCAAGCAAGACCACCTAGAGCAGGATGCCCAAGACCATGCCCAGGTAGCTTTTGAAGATTTCCAGGGAGGATACTCTACAACTCTATGGGCAGCCTGTGCCCATGCCTCATCACCCACACAGTACAGAAGCATTGCCTGGTGTTAAGAGGGACACTGCCTCTTGTCCTGGCACTGGGCTCCAATGAAAAGAGCCTAGTTGTGTCCTCTTTGCACCCTCCCTTCAGGTACTTATGGACATGGATGAGATCCCCCTGAGCCTCCTCTTCTCCAGGCTGAACAGCCCCAGCTCTCTCAGCCTCTCCTCACAGGAGAGGTTCTCCAGTCCCTCCATCATCTTTGTGGTGGCCCTGTGTTGCACTCTCTCCAGCATGACCATGTCTGTCTTGTACTGGGGGGCCCAGGACTGGATCCAACACTGCAGGGGTGGTTTCACCAGGGCTGATCAGAGGGGAAGGATCACCTCCCTCCACCTGCTGGCAATACTAACACAGCCCAGGATACCATTAGCCTTCAAAAAGGCACATTGCTGGCTCATGTTTACCTTGGTGTCCACCTGGACCCCCAGGGCCTTTTCTGCAGAGCTGCTTTCCAGCTGGGTGGCTCCCAGCAGGTGCTGGTGCCTGGGGTTGTTCCTCCCTCCCGCAGGACTTTGCACTTCCCCTTGTTCAACTTCAAAAGGTTCCTGTCAGCTCTTTTTTTCCAGCCTCTTGTGATGGTTTCACACTGAGGCTAACTGAGCATCACCATGCTGTTCTCACCTCACCGCAACCCCTCAACAGAACGGGGGAGAAAATATGAAAAAAAGAACTGAAGAGCTGAGGTAGAGACAGGAAGATTACTCAACGCTTACCATCATGGGTAAACATTCTCACAAAGGGAGATTAATGTAATATTGCCTACCACTAACAGACCAGAGCAGTAAGAAACAAAAAGCAAACCAAAACCACCTTCCCCCCTATTTGCCCTGTCCAGGGGAAGAACAGGGCATCAGTCCCAAATGCTTTCTCTCTGCCATTCCTTCACAGTGATGCCGTCCTTCCCCAGCTGAGCCTGTGGGGGCTGCCCACAGGCAGCAGCTCTTCAAGCACTGCTCCCACACGGCTCCGTACCACGGGGTCCATCCATCCCCCAGGAGCAAACTGCTCCAGCACGGGTCCCCCACGGGCGGCAGCTCCCCCCAGGCCCCTGCTCCTGCGTGGGCTCCTCTCCACGGGCTGCAGCTCCGGCCCGGGGCCTGCTCCTGCGGGGGCTCTCCATGGGCCGCAGCCTCCTCCAGGCCACATCCACCTGCTCCCCGTGGGCTCCTCCACGGGCTGCAGCGTGGAGATCTGCTCCGTGTGGGACCCATGGGCTGCAGGGGGACAGCCTGCTCCACCAGGGGCCTCTCCACAGCCCGCAGGGGAACTGCTGCTGCCTGCCTGGAGCACCTCCTGCCCTGCTGGCTGTGCTCTGACAGGGGGCAGCTGCTGGGCTCTGCTCACAGAGGCCACCCCTGCAGCACCCCCCACTTCCAAAACCTTGCCACATAAATCACCTGTAGAGGTCCCTCTGGATGGCAGTACCACCCTCTAACGTATTAGCCACTCCTTCCATTTTTGTGGCATCAGAAAATGTTCTGAAGGCACACTCTGCCCAGTCATCCAGCTCATTAATGAAGCTCTTGAACAGCATTAGACTCAGTATTGACCCTGGTGTATACTGCTAGTTACTGGCCTCCAACTAAATTCTCACTGGAGTTAAGGTAGACATCATCGACTGCTCTCCCCTTTTCTACCAAGCCTGTCATTTCACCATAGAAGGTTGTCAGGTTGGTCAAGCATGAGTCCACATTGGTGAATCCATGCTGACTACTTCTCACGACTTTCTTGTCTTTCATGCACCTGAAAATGGCTTCTAGGATGAGCTGCTCCATCACCTTCCCAGGGATGGAGGTGAGACTGACCAGCCTGTGGTTTCCCAGGTCCTCTTTCTTGCCCTTTTTGAATGTAGGAGTGACATTTGCTTGCCTCTAGTCTTCATGCACTTCTCTCAGTAACCAGGATCAATCAGGAATTATCGAGAGTGACCTCACTGACACCAGCCAGCTCCCTCAGCATTCGTATTGAAGTAGACCTCCACATCCCCAGGTGATCATCTGATGAAAGCTCATTGCATGTAGTGGCACAGAGATCTGTCTCATTCTCTAAAACAAAGCTTAAATCCAGCCAGTGTTTACAATTGTTTGTGTCCCACACTACCCACGAGCTGTGGGGCATCGGCTTGCTCACAGCCACTTTCAAACGAGTTTCATAGTGTCAACACAACTTACCACCTTGTAGGTGTCTCCTTCTAAACTAAGTCAGTCTTTTCAATGTAGTCTAATGAGAAGTGCTAGTTCTTTGACACTTTATTATGTCTCCAAACATTATTTCTGCTATGTCTTTCATAGTTAAGACCTAAGCTGGACACACTCCAGATGAGGATATTTTACTAAAAGGCGTAAATGTTATTGCATTATAATTTGTCATATTTCCTTTTCCAGACCTTATCAGTTACAGCATTTTGTTTGGTTCTTGACTATTGATATAACAACCCTTTACAGCAATACAGAAACAGGAGGTTTCTTTCCTCAGCAGCACAGCCATGCCTGTGAGCAGCATATGTTCTATCATCTGATATGTATTAGCTTACATATGTCAACATCTATTTTACATATCACATTGTTCCAAATTACCTGGCTTTCAAATAATTTGGAATTCATCACAGCCTACTTTAAGCTCTGCTGGCCTAAGAAAGTTCTGCAAATGCAAATTTCACCATTACTTTTTGCCTATCAAAATAATCTGTCACCTGCTTCAGCACAGGCATTTGCAACAAACTTTATCTGATTGCAAGTTTAGCATCTATTTCTATGCTCTGCTTTCTGCATCTCTGCCAGGCCTCACACCAAGAAAGCCACTGTCCACATAGGGTGTGATATATATCTCATTGTCAGAGCACACCACATTGAGACATCATTCTGCACGGTGAGGAAATGCTGCAGCCAACTTCATCTCAATTTATATGCACACAGCTAGTTGTCCTTTATCAGCTATTTATCACATTTGCCCATTTGTTTATTCCTGGCACTGTGCACTCAGCTTTGTTTTCATAATTAAAAGTCCAGAACTAACACCCCAAGGAGCTATCTATGTGTATTTTCACACCTGCTGGCATGACATAGCTTGCTGAAAGTTCAGCAGATCCTCGCCCCACCAGGCACTCAGTGTTTCCTTGCTTGCAGCATACCTATGCAGACGACAACAGACACTTCATCACTGTAGCAGCTGCTGTACAAATGGCATTTCCTTGTGTACCAACAGGCATCACTATTATTTTCCTCCTTTCAGAAGCACACTTCACTTGCTGACACTGTGGCACACAAAGCCAGTGCTGGCCCTGGAGTCTCACCAGTAAACAGAAGTTTCTTGAGATCTCTTTCATGTTCTTGCCAGCTTGAAAGCCCCTCACATCAGAGGAAGCAGCATGTAAAAGAGGAGTAAGTGTGGTCCTAGCTTTCTCCTCTCCTGGGTGTAAGAGTGCATCGTAAACCATGCAGAGCCAATGGCTCTTCATGAATTACAAGCTCATGTTCTCACTGTAACAAAAATCAGGGCCTCTGCAGGACTACAGTCTGTGTCCTTTCTGTAGGTAATAAAGTAAGTTTCAGAGAAAGACATCTTATAGAGAGTATAGACGGAGGCAAACACAAGTCTGCTGCAGTCTCACAAGCAGAGGTGAGGCACAGGGCTGTGAGGAGCAACAGTTATGGGGATTCAAGGCTGGCTGGTGCAGCCCTCACCTCAGCACTCATTGACAAGACTTTCAGAGCTGTGAGGTCTGCATCCATGCTGAAATCCATGCTGCTGTGGAGCAGTGCTGTCTGTGGATCCAGACTGTCCATGGATCTCTACCATCCATCCCCATCAGTAATGATGGGGGCAGCCCTTTCTCATTCCCCAGCTCGGGAAACTGGTTTTGTCCAAAACACAGCAAGGGGCAGCAGTTCCTAATCCCACTGTCACACAGCTGTGCAAACGCTCGTGCTAGCCCAGGAAAGAGGGCAAATAGGGCCCCTGCTGAGACCTCCACATCCTTCGGTGCAGTGCAGGTCAGGGCTGCACTGGGTTGATGATCCAGATGACCACATCTCTGTGTCCTTGTTCAGAAGTGCCCTCTCCCTTTTTATCAGACCAGGGCATGGTTTAAAAACTTGACCCTGTTCCAGCTGAAGCCAGATAACTCCCCGTAGTCAGTTGTTAGCTGATTACTTCCTCTTTTTAATGAGAGCACGTAAGTGCTTTAACCAACCCAAAGACTGCCAACGTGCTGTTGCAGGGAAGATGCAGGAGGAGGTAGAAGAGCTGTAAAAATGTAATCTTCAAAACAATCTGGTTGCAGTAAGTAGAGCTAATAATAATAAAAGTCCTAGAATAAGAGCATTTTTACGGTGTCTTAAACTAGGGCATAGGGCCTCTTTTACTGAAGCACTACTTAAATTCAACTGTTAATTCATTTGGGTCCTGAAAAAAAAAAAAAATACCTATCCCTGCACCTTTGCACCAGACCCATGCTGGCTTGAGTAAATCACCTGGTCCAAACCAGCAATTCAGTAGAGTCTTTCCCATTTAGATCGTTGCCCTTTCAGATTCAACAATTACATTTTCTGATTATTACCCTTAGCTTAACCCATTTCTGTCCAACCTGACTCATAAAAGTTTAGGGGAAACAGCTGGTCTCCTAGCCATCAAAACAAGGCTGAGGGGGCGGATGTGGCTTTTAAGTGCAACATTTCAGCGATCCAGCTTCAAGCACAGCCCTACTGCAGCGGCACAGCAAAGGCACCAGCAAGTTTTGGCTCAGAAGAGGAACAAGCAGTTTGCAACAGGAGTAAGAGATGGCTTGTGGGGGGCAGAAGAAGGGCAGCTTAAGTTAGTCTCAGTGCAAACCTGTAGCCACATCACAAGGTTCCCAGCATAGGTGATCTTTCCCCACCCCAGTTGTAGAAGCTGAACAAGCACTAAATGAAATTAGCTCTTCATCTAAAAAGCGAAGAAACTGGATGTGCAGACAAAGTAAACTGTGCCATGGGTAAGTATAGTAAGACTAATGGAAGTTTTAAGCCCTTTTAAAATGCCTTGGGTTTCTTCATAAGGAATATAAGCTTCATACTGTACAAAATAAGACTTTATATCAGTATTTAAAAGAGAGAGAAATGAAGAGGGAAGTATAACAAAAATCAAAGGATGTGGTGAAGGTCAAAGGTAAGAAAAACTGCAGAAGTAATGAACTTTTCACATTGAAGGCTAAAAGTAACCACACAGTACAAGATCTGACTGGTTCAACTAACCACGGGGTCAAGAAAAGTAGGCGTTGGGCAAGATCTACTCTGTCCAGAAACAGCTAATATTTGTCATCTTTGTGTTGCTCTCTATATTAGAGATGGGAATTTAGAAGACGAGCTTTGCCCCAAGACAAGGACTTCTGATGCTGGTCTTGTGTGTGTTTAGGTTCTTACCCACAGTTGTTTCTTTGCAGTGTAACATCTAAAATTAACACCAGACTTTTCCAACAGCTACCCACTCAGTAGTGTCCCTTGATACAGTTTCTCTTAGATCTTTCTTATTTTATATATTGAGATTAGAAAGGTATGCTTGATGCAACTAGGAAGTATTTTTTTCTTGCCCAAACTAGCCCCATCACATGAGGTTCACACTAGAGCAGGGGGGATCATGACAGGCTATTTTCTTGCAAGACTTCACACCCTGCAAAGGAGGAACAGCGATTTTCTGGAGTAAAAAGCTTTATCTCAGTTGATTTGGTTCCTCCTGAGCCTGTGACCACAAAAACTATCAAAGGAAAACTCAACAATTTCAAGATTTAATTTTTTAAGAGCTAACAGTGAAATGTCATAAAGTGAAAAATTAGCTAAATACCCACTTCATTAAATGCCCAATTAGCTAAACACCCACTTCAAAATTGACGCTGAAGCTCCAGTCTCAGCTGGATGGCATTTTCTGCCATTCTAGCAATCTTTATATACAGTGATTCTTCTTGTCCAGGACTTCATATCTGTTTCTAAAGCAGGAAAGCATGGTAAGACTCCACACGATAAGCAGAATAGCTAATGAATTCATGACATAAAGCCAGTGTTAATGTTAAAGACCTAGTTTGATCCCAAGGAACGCAACATAGAGGTAGAAACTACAGAATATCAAGACCATGAGCTAATATCCAACACCAAGTCATTTCTTTTTTTGTGTGTTTACTTTGACCACTTCTCCCTTCTAATTTAATAGCAACTGGCTGCAGCATATAAAAACAGTAGCACCAGAGATAAACACTGCATTTATTAATAAGTACCATGCATTAAAACAAATTTCTTCTCCCAGGATACCAAACACTTTAGACTGGGAACTCTCTGAACAAGCCTCAGCCAGGAGGTGCATCCCAATACTGGGCAAAAACTCTTGGAAGATTTCCTATCAACTGCTCCAGATTCTGCCCAGAGGAAGTATTTCTCTTCCTGCCTGGGTCAGGGATGCAGGCTCTGTGTAGGCCAATGATTTTGTGAACTGGGACTCTACTGAAAGGATGTCATGGATGAGAGCTACAAGTGTCCTTCCTTACCTGCACAGAATCACGTCATCTCATATATAAGATCATTTCTCAAATGTTCCAGTAAAAGGCAAACAGGTGATGTGTTTGCAACAGGTCTATCTTCACTTCAGGTAGGTTGCAGGAAAACACCAGCTCTGTTGCAGCCAGAGGTAGCCCTCTCCCTTCCCTAATGAAGCGGTACGTTTCAATTGCTTGCTGAAAGGAATGCAGTAAGACTCCCTGTGGTGCTTTTCAGTACAGAATTGCACAGCTGGAAGACATTCGAGCAAATACCAATGAATCATAGAATCATCTAGGCTGGAAAAGACCTTCAAAGGCCTCCAAGTCCAACCCTCAACTGACGTGCTGAGTCCCATCACAAAATGCTTGCCCCATAGCTGTCAGGCCATTAGTAGGATGTGAGGGTGACTGTGTCATGTCCCTTCCATGTCCATGTGCTTCTGTAGGAGTAGCATCAGGGTGTATGCCAGATGATGTGGTCCTGAGCAGGGATGAAGCACTCCTTGCACTTCTGATTTCTCCCTTCTGCTCCTGGATATGGATATGGGCACCTGAGAGGACTTCCAGAGCTGTGAAACTGGGTTCGTGAAAGAATGAAGTGGGCACTTGCAGTCTGGCCAAGCTTCCATGGTGCTGGCAGTCCTCTCAGTGTTTTGAGCAGCAATACTTTGCTGTCCTGCCCAGGAGTCTGTCCTGGGTAAGCGCAGGCCAAAGATGATGCCTGAGCTGAGCACAGAGAGCATGGGGAAGGAGCGAGATGGAGGAGAGGGGAGGAAAGCCATCACTATGCACAGACACACACTTCTGCTGATGGAGCTGGAGCCCTCACGTGCCAGATGCCCCATACCATTAGGAACACACACTGCTGATCTTCCCAGGGCTCAGAGGTATGAATGGGGTTTCAGAGCTGGAGGGAGCGAGGTTTGCCCCCATCGCTGGGGGGAAACTGAAAGCCCATTACATGCAGCACGCAGTTCCTCAGCAGCCACGGCTGTATTACAGCACCACAGGGAGAAGCTTTCGGGGCCAAGCACTCAGGGTATTTGACTGCATGATATGTTCAAGTTACCAATGCCCAAGGCCATTGTCCCAGAATTGTACAGTTCTAGACCTGGTTGTTGTGAAGCAAAATATCACGCACAGTCTCCTTGTCCTTCACCTCACAGCGCAATCTCTGCTAAAACCCACATTTTGAGATGTTTCACGTTCAGATCTAATCTGCCATTCTTGTGGATAAAGAAGCAGCATCTTTGAAGCAATAATTAACTTGAAGGCCATGCTGTAGCCATTACTCAGTAAAACAATCTTCAGCTTTGATGTATTCCAGCACAAAGAATGAAAGCGTGGGTTATAAAAACTCGTTAGGCATCCGTCCTATGGGAAGTGAAATATGACCTTTTGTGCCCAGTGTTCTACCATCTGTGTCAAACCTATTGATAAACCTTTCCTGACAGGATGAAATACTGCTCCTGTAAAGGCATCCTTAACATAATGCGCTTCTACAGCATTTGGCTGCACTGGGTTTGAAAAACAACCTTTTATAATACACAGATGAATTTAGCATTTAAGAAGATTAATGGATTCATAAATAGCCTGGAAATCCAAACTCATTGAATTTAGTTCATGGAACAGGTCAAACAGGCATTTATCAAACCATCTGGCATCCTTCTTCACTGGAGAAAAAAATGTGGTCTAGCTACAGATAGCTTGGGGAGCCTTCACAACAAGGAACGCGTGTTTTTCTCTGTACTTAGAAATTGCTGGTGCTAATTACCAAGCAGTAGATCTTTTTGGACAGGATGCTGCCCACCAAACCAGGCTGCACACACGAATGTGTCCTGAAGCCACTGGAGGTGCTGCCTTTTTGCTGGCAAAATGCACAGGCACAGCTTGATGGGGGAAAAAAAAAGGAGGTGGGGGGGGGCAGGGGTGGTGAGTGCCATGTTTCACGAAGCAGCTGCTCCAGCAGATTAGGAATGTGTGGTCATTTTGTGAGGGCTTGTGTTAGCTTTCACCACCTCAGTTTGCTGCAGGGGCTGCAGGATATTTTGTGGGGTTGTTCACCCGACATGCTCAGATACTGGCTCTGCCTGAGGCTGAGGTCATCGTCTGCTGGTCGCGGCTGCTCTGGCCTGGCAGAAGGTAACAGACCTGACCCAAGGCATCTTTGCTGCAGCACTGAGCCCTTTTTGCCAGAATATCACAGATTTAATGCAGCACAGAAGCACTGAACTTCTGTTACCCAACACTTTTCATCTGCTCAAAGCCCAAAGTCTACCTTCAGCTGCCCTCTCCTTTGCACGTGTTTTTGGCAGTCACCAGGGCGTGACTGGAGAAGGGGCAGGGGCTGGGGAAGTCCAGGCTGGACGCGCCATGCACCAGCTTCTCACCCACAGACGCTGGGTTAAATAGCGTTCACGGGCTTGCCGTGGCCCTTTTTGTTCTCAGCAGGCAAATAAAACTTGCTGTGAGTCAGAAATGGCTGATGCCTAGGACTGCCGGACCATGGGGGCTTTCAACATCTTTGGAGCTCATGTTCCTGTTGAATTGTTCATGAAAAGGTGAGGATGGGGGAAAAAAAAAAGGTGGGGGGTGTTAAGGAAATGTTTGAAAGAGTTGCTTTAACTCATTTCCAGTTTTATTTTCATTACATGACATTTTAGCAGTAATAAAAGATTGTATATGTCATATAGTTTCATATGAACATGTACACCACAGTATGATAAGCTATGTATAAGGATTTAATTAAAATATCACACAGGTGTATTTCTATATAATCTCCTTGTTTTTGAAGCATTGCTACTTAACACAGATGTAAGCACTGCCACTTTCTAAGTCAACATTTCTGTTCTTTGTGCTGTAATAAACACCTTGCCATTTGCTCTAGACTATTAGAGGGGCATTCATGTGTACCCACTGAGTAGCCTTCAAAAAGAATTCTGGAGTAATTCAAGGATCTCAAAATAAAATCTTCTTTAGCAACTAATTTATTTTTGAGAGAAAAATACCAAATTATTCTGTTAATGTGTTCTAATATAGAAAATATAAATCCTTCTGGTCAGAGTAGCAGCTTTCATTAAAGATTTCAACAACAAAACGTATAAGATGTCATTTAAAAGAAAATGACTGCATGGTTGGTTAGCATTGTATAATATGACATGCCATGTGATATACATTGGTGGTAGAAACGTAAAATATTTTGTACAGCTTGGCTGCATTCATCATATTCTGCTCCAGCTGCCAGGCCGTGAAATAATCTATAAATAAAAACAATATACTCCTTGAAACAATATCTTTGTTGAAAAATAAGAACACATTTGAAACGGTCATTAATGAGTACACTGTTGTATTGAAATAGCTTTTCCTCTGAGAAAACTGTTTTAATGAAAACGTGTCTCTCTGGTTTTCCTGCAGATATGCCAGGGTAGCAGGGGGAGAGAGGATAAAAACCCTGTCTGAGGTCTCAGCCAACACGCTGTCTTTCCCCCAGACCCTCCCCAGATGCCGTTCTCCTTTTTGCAAGAGCTGGTGTAGCTGTCCCGGGTGGTGCCCAGGGCTAGGTAGGGACAGGGACTAAATGCTTAAGCAGGATCCATGCTCCAGGCAGCCCTTGGACTACTTGCTCTGGAAAACAACCACCGTAAGAAGTGCTGAGAGCTGAAAAGAGAAGGCAGCAGCATTGCGGCCATCTTCCCCTGCCCCAGAAGAAACCCCATCAGCCAGTCCATCCAGCTGCGTGGTGTTACTGAAGACCTCGGTGGTGTTTGACACCTCTTCAGGAAGGCCCATCTGGAGCAAGAGTTTAGAGATAAGGCTGTTGAACTTGCTCTCCGTGGTAGAGAAAGGCTCTCCGCTTGGGGTCGGGCTGTCGGACGTGACGTTTAGCTCCACCGGGTCGAGACAGTAACCTTCCGGTGATCTGTCATAGAGCACATCCATCAGGTCAATCCCAGCTACCGAGGACGGGGAGGCACAGGGGATATCCCTGACGAGCCCATAGCTCTCCATCCACTCCTTCAGCCACTCGATGCGGCAGTCGCACTCCCAGGGGTTGCGGAAGAGGTACAGCCGCCCCAGGAAGTACACCGGCTGGAAGACAGAAAAGGGCAGGGTTGTCAGGTTGTTGCTGTTCAAGTGCAAGGAGACCAGGCTGGTGAGGTTCTCAAAAGCCCCCTCCTCGATGTAGCTGATCCTGTTGCGGTCCAGGTACAGGACCTCCAGCTCCACCAGGTCCCGGAACCAGGTGTTGGAAACATTCCTGAGGAAATTCCCCCCCAGGTTGAGCATTTTCAGGCGCCTCAGGCCGTCGAAGGAGTTTTCTGGAAGCTCACTGATCAAGTTGTCATTCAGGTACAGGTACTCCATCTTCCGGCAGCCCTGAAAAGCTCGCTCGTGGATGACATTTATCCTGTTGTCCTGCAGATTCAGGTATTTCAGCTTGATCAGGCCCTGCAGGGAGTTGTAGGCGACCGCTTCGATCCTGTTTCTCTCCAGGTAGATGTGGGTCAGATTCTCCATGCCCCTTATGGCACCTGGGATCCTTCGGAAGTTGTTCTGGAAGCAGAGGAGCTCCTGCAGGGCAGGCAGCTCGATGAAGATTCTGTCTGGGATGTTGAAGAGGTTGCAGTCCGCCAGGTCCAGCTTGACCAGCCGCCTGAGGGCAGTGAAAGTCCGCGTGTGGAGGTAGCGGATGTACTCGTTGTGGGCCATCTTCAGCTCAGTCAGGCTGGGCAGCCCCTTGAAAGCCCCTGGGGTGATGAAGGAGATGTTGTTGTGGTTGAGGGACAGGGATTTGAGAGAAGGCAAAGTCCCAAAGGCCCTCTCTGAGAGAAACTTGATGCTGTTTTTATCCAGGTTGATGGAGGAGGCTTCGCAAGGGAACTCGCTGGGGATCTGCCCCAGGCCGGCACGGTCACAGAGGACAGAGCAGCTCCGCTCCTGGGTGCACACACAGCTGGCCGGGCAGGACCGCACGCAGGCCCACACCGCTTGGGCATGGGGCACCCAGAGGATCACTGCCAGAGAGGAGCACACCGACCCCATGGAGGTGTGGGAGGAGAAAAACAGGATACATCATTAGTAAATGTGTTACTCGTGACAGAAGAAAGATTGTGCTGTCTCTGCCTCCCTTCTAGCCAGGCTAATTGTCTCTCGCTACTCATATGTCCATGCTGACCAAGAAGCCCTTGTAAGCGATTCCTAGACATCTGCTGGAGTTTTATAGACCCTCTGAGAAAATGTCAGGTCCCTACACCATTCTTTCTGAAGAGTTTCTCTCCCTAAGGGGGGAAATCATCTAGACTAGATGGAACAAGTTGCCCAGACAGGTTGTGAGGTCTCCTCCTTGGAGATCTTCAAAAGCCACTTGGACATGGTCCTGGGCAACCTGTTCCAACTGGCCCTGCTTGAGCAGGGCTTGGAGCAGATGACCTCTGAGGGTCTCTTCCAACCTCAGCCACTCTGTGATTCTGTCATTTTTCAGCATCTTCATGACTGGTCTCCAAAAGCTGATGGGATAGGATTTGGCCAGGGGAAGATGGTGTGATGGTCATTAGCTGTGTGTGGGTTGCAGCATTTCTGTGTGGGGAAGAGAGGAAGGCAGCATATGTTTGTCCCAGCAGCGGGCAGGGGAGATCAGTTAGTTCCCTGGGGCAAGTCAATATTCACGCTTTTTGCTTCTTTCTTTTCTTTGTTCCTAAAGTCTAGCATTTTTCCACCAAAACCATGAGTTGGTGCAGCACTGTAAGGGGAACTGTCAGCCGCTATGGGTGCTGTACAGCGTTTAAAAACACATTCCTGCCATGTTTCAGTAGACAGACATGAGGAAAGACAAATTCAGGAGTATTGTTCAGGTGTTTTCTTAGTGATCTCATCACAAATGAGATACTCTGCACCCTCCAGCACAGTTTCTACTGGTTTGCCAATTCTCAAGACAGTCACCACAGTATCTTAGGCTTGATGGGATCAGCCACTTGGTCATTTTATCAGCCTGACACCTGGGAGGTGTGTGGGTACTGTGGTTTCTTTTCAAGTTAGTCCCAAGCAGGCAGATGTCCAACAAGGAAGAGAAGGTGAAAGCTCTTGGGGACAAATCAGAGAAGAACGAAAGGAATAGGAGACATCAGCCTGCACAGACAGGCATTTTTGTGGGGAAAAATAAATAAATAAATAAATAAATACTAAAGGAGAAAAAAAAAAAAAAAAAAAAAAAAAAAAAAAACTAGGCAACCAGATGCCTAAGAAATAAACTCATTAGAGAGCAGGAACAGAATACAGATCTCATTTTGTAACTGCTCTCAAAGGCGCATCCTACCTGCTTCTCACTGAAATGCAGTCACACCAGCAACCTCTCCGTGCAGTCATTAGCAGGAAACAGTGGTATAGCTACTGCATGATTTTTCTGCTGCTGCTGTTTGCTGGCTCCCACACAAGCACAAGCCTTTCCTATTTTTTACCATCTTTACCTCCAGCCAGCTTTATTAACAGCATTGCTGGGACCACAGGAACTCTGCCATGTGCTTGGTGAGCCCCAGAGGCTGAAGGACAAGGAAGGGGTTCTCCCTCATGTTCTGGCTTGCTGTCTGGAGGGATGCTCCCGGCAGCAGGACCACCTCTCCCCACTGCTGTGCAGCACAGTGACTGCTCACTACAGCTGCATTCCTAAGGGGATTCTTATTAGGACAGACTTGTGAGCTGATGTGCCAGGAAGGATCAGCAAACATGGATCTATTATTCTCACAGCATCTGAGGCTTTCATGCACAGACCAAATGACAGTTTGAACCGCATTTGCTCTGCCCTTCCTCCATCCTTTTTGAAAGCAACATGCGTGGTATGGTATTTGTGAGTTTGCAGTGCCTGTGGCTTCTTCAAGCATGAGACCTGTGAAACCAGCTGCCTCGCAGGTCCCCGCTGATGGCATGTCAACACAGCAGCCTCCCAGCCTGGGTCTGGTCGAACTGTCCTGGCCACCGAGTGTGGAAGGCAGATCTAAATATGTGGAGGGAGCAACCCAGAAGGACTTTAGCTCTGGCTTCTGTTGAAATTCAGGTCTCACCAAGCCTGGCGATGCTATCGTGACCAGAGAATTAGCAAAAGAGTGACACTCAAGAATAAACAACAATGAAGGACTTTGAGAGGTGGAAAGGATTTTATGCAGGTTGTCGTTGCTTGATTGTTTATATGTTCTTCTCCTTTCTCCTGACCCATTCTTCTTATTCCTGATCTGCAGCTACAGGAAAGTTCCCTTCATGCAGCACCCCAGGTAGGCAATAGATGAAGAACCTAAGGCCAAGAGAGGGGACAACAAACCTCAGATGGCTCTGGCTTTGCACAGGGGCCTTGTCTTTGGCTGCCCTTTGCACCATTCCATGTTGCTGCGTGCAAACAGGGG
This sequence comes from Oxyura jamaicensis, assembly GCF_011077185.1. NCBI lineage: Eukaryota > Metazoa > Chordata > Aves > Anseriformes > Anatidae > Oxyura > Oxyura jamaicensis. The sequence goes on from NC_048893.1 coordinate 115,531,492, forward strand.
CATGTGTTGTTTTTGATACGCAGTTACATAAACTGAGGTCCAGACAGATTAAGGATTTGCCTGTTCACAAATGTTTGGCTGGAGGTGGCTGTCTGCAAATGACTGATGGAAGTACTGCTTCTGGAACGAGAGGCTTTCACAGGCTCAGGATGACATCCAGCGGGATTTATGTACATAGGCTGTTCTATAGGTGAGGCTATGCCAAGCAAGATCAATGTTTAGTTACATCTGCCCCAACCTTGGTCATGCCTCTCGCCTTTGGAGCAGACCTCCCCCAGTGGCTATGTGCACTGTGTGCAGTGCAGAAATGAGCAAAATCCTCTCCTTTCACTCCCTGTTTGCTCCCTAATAGATTGATAAAGTGTGCACCCAAGCCATTTTCCAGCCTGTTCTCTTTATCAAGGTATATTAGAGCCAAATCTAGGCCTTCTAGTGGCATTTCACAGCACAGGTTTAAGATCTCTATCTACAAATGTAGCTCCTTGCACTGTGCAGTACATGAAAAGCAAGACCATAAGGACCTACCAACTAGAAGACACCCCCTGGCAACGGGAGTTCAGAGGAGCCCCTTGGCAGCAACTTTTTGTGGCATTCTCCCTCTTTTTCTTGCAACGAAAGTCTACCCAAATCCTCTGTCTGAACCCCATCAAACCCTCAGACAAAGCTGCTGCTCAGAGCACAGGAGATCAGGTCTCCATTGTTGGTCGGATCTCCTCTGACCAACACAGCTTGAAACATTCCTGCCTCGCCTTTCTTATTATTTCCCCAAAAAGGATGCTCTTTGCTTTTAACACCGTGGCAGGCAGGGCAGCAGCTGGACAGTGCCTCCAATTCATTGGCACAGAGGTGTGCAGATGAGATGTGTGTTAAAAAAAAAAAAAAAAAAAAAAAAAAAAAAAAGCATTAAGGTAAAAAATATTAGTGAGATTAACGAATAAACAAAAGTCCACCCGGGGATTATCTCTTTTGCTCTTTTACATAATACACTAATTCGGTATTTGAAAGGAAGAGTGAGAGACTAAAAAAAAAAATAATTGCAGAGATTTTAGAAGGATGAAGAGTCAATGACTGCAATAATTGAGTATCTAACCTACACCTTTAAGAACAACCTGTCTAACCCACTACTGGGTAATGCAGAATAAGAGTACTACTCACCATTTAAAATGATGGCAAACATTACCTTGATTATTCACTAGTGGCATTTCAAGTCTGGCAGGAAAACTTGAGGGATCTAAAAGCACACAGGAAGAGCAGAGGCAGGTTTCAGCCTCTGTCATTTGCCTGCATCATTTTCCCATAGCAAGGTTTATGTTTAGAAAGAAGATCCTCTCACACACGGTTTTGAACCGATGCAGTCCCCAGCAATCTGTGCCTTCCTGCTGAGCGCCTTCCTTCCACCACCGAGCTTCTCAGTGAATCCTGCAGCTTTTTGCTGATCTTTTTCACGAGGTGGTCCACATCCTTCCTGCCACCTGTGCTGATGGCGTGCTCCTATCTGAGGTGGGAAAAGATCGCCAATGGTCAGGGACTGGCCGCCTCCCCAGGCAAGAGGTGCTGGTGCAGAGCATCACCAGACTGGCACCGAGCAGCCCAAACTAAAATTCCCAGCAGAAAGTATCTAGGTAGCTCACTTACCTGGCCAGGCAGTGGTTGTGTCCTCCCTCCTGCTCACAAGGCTGCCATTAGCTGCACGGGTCTGCCTCTGGAAAGTTGGCATTTTTTTTTTTCTCGCAAGCTATCATTTAATGGCAGGAAAATCCTCAGTATCAGAGGGGGATTAGTGGAGATGGAAGAATATGTCTGTCCTCTAAAGCTCCGAAAGCAAAACAGGGATTGCAGACAAGCCAAACTGGTGCTTTCTCCCCCCGCCCAACTACACTCCCCCCAGCATAAAAAAAAAAAATAAAATAAAACAGCCCAGAACTGGATTCCTGCCATTCAAACAGCATTACCCAAAGCCATTACTCCACTGCCTATTAGATAATGGCCAAGGGGGTGGGAGTGGAGGGTGCAGCCTAAACATGATTATATTTGGGGGCAAGCACAGGCTTACAGTTGCAATTAATTGAGCTTTCCAAATAGGATGTCAATGAGCTTTGCTGCTAAAGGAGGGGACACCAAAAACACTGGGAAAAGGGACAGCAAACACAGGGAGCTTGCATGGTGTATATGGCCCTGAGAATAGCAAACGCTGCCCCGTCAAAGGGAGCGTTTTGCTTGTGATGTTGCAGCTGGTGCGTGGAAATCGTAAGGACAGGTTTGGTATGTGGCACCGTTTTAGCATTCAGGAGGTGAATTGTTTTTTAAAGCCTTTTCTGGCAGAATGATGACAGTCTCTGTGGAGAGTGGGGGCTGAATGAGTGAGTTATCTCAGCTTCCCATGCCTCAGGTAATTGCGTTCAACATGTCAAAGGGAAAAATGGCTCTGGTCTTTATTTCTAAGTGAATTATTCTGCTTTTTTTCTTTTTTCTTTTTTTTTTTCCCTCGGGAAACGGAATACCTGATTAATTTATGCTTGATACAGCAGGAAAGATTCGCCTGTGAACCAGTCTGCTGCTGCCTGGCTCTTCCTGCAAATTAAAGCACCCGGCTGCATTATTTTGGCTTTGTCTTGGCTTTCCCTCAGTCTTAAGGCATCTGGCTGGCACCTCTGTAAAGTGACCTGCATCTAACGAGCATCCAAACAGGCTGGTGCTGTAGGACAGGCTGGAGGGAAGGGGCTGACCCACACAGCACTGAGTTTATCCAAAGGAAGCGTGCCCGGGGGTGCTGAGCTGGGACTCATGTGCCTCTCCCCACCACCTGCAGGTCCACCCCCATCCTGCCCACTTGCTCTACACCCCGCTGACTGCACTCCGGAGGAAAGAGATTTGCAAAGCCCACCTGGGTGCACTGCAGTCACCGTCACTGAGCTGAAGCTGCTGGAGATCTCGTGGGGACAAAAGTGCCACGGGCTGGGCACTCACCAGCTGGTGTATTCCCTTTAGGTCCTGGTTCCTATGAGAACAGCAGGAAATCACAACCTGTCTGCTTGCAGAAAGCAGACTGTGAGCTTTTGGGCCATGAAGGAAACTGGTAGCGGGAAAGCTTTAGTCCTGTCTCATTTTTCCCCATGATGCAGACAGGCAGTGGAGGCAGTGGGTCAGCAAGGAGGGTATGCTGGACTCGGGGACAACCTGGCGCATGATCCATCAGCAGCTCCCTAGGGGCTGGACCCACTGTTTGGTTTGCAAGTAGCAACAAACCTGCTCATCAGAAGCAAGGAGGGGCTGCTCTGCACCAGGGCACCAGAGTTTTGCTGTGTCTCGTGGGCTCTCCTGTGCCTCCCTGCTCTTCTTTCATGGCTGCTGCACTGGATCGATGAGGTTGGGACAGGAAGGACTGCTGAGCTTTTGTGATCTGCAGAGCCCCCTCCCTGAGATGGGCATCATGAGGAACTTGGCAAAACACATTTGCTAACTTCTCTCTGCAGCAGGCAGTGGCTTGTTGGCTGCCTCACCCTTGCTGAAGCCAGCTGGTGAGATCCTCAGCTCCTGGGGAGACAGCAGGACACTGAGAATCTCCACCATATACAACAGGCAGTGGGGATTAGCAGGTCCTGGGGGCTTGAGAGGACTGTTAAACTGAGAGCTGCATGCACCTCAGCAGTCACATTTGGGGGTGATGGTGGCAGGATGTTGCAAAATCAGCAGCCCGGACAGCAATGCTGCAGAAGCACCATCCAGCAGGCACGCAGGGCTGAGCTGGAGGAAGGCTGGCAAGAAGCATCCCTCAGAGGGATGCTGCTGCAGGCAGCCTCACGCAGCCCAGCACAGGTATTGCTGGCTCCCGCAGCAGCATCACAGCACGTGCTTCTGACACCAGCACTGCCATCAGCATCCAACCTACGTGGCTCAGCAGCTGCAGCCGGCCTCGTGATAAAACCCATCCTCAACACCTTTGCTACAGTGTCTGGAGGCAGGAGCACCTGCAGCAGCCCATGTGCTGCCCCATCACGAGCCCTCTCACCCACAGCCCACCAGCTGCCTCACGCTCACAGCAGCAGCTCCGAGTTTCGCAGCAGCACATTTCCACGTGTCACCGACCCGCATGAGCCCACGCATGCCTCCCGACCACAGCACTGAGAAGATGCAATTGCCTCAGTGCAAACGTGGTGGGGAGGCTGCTGCAGGGAGCACTGAGGTCTCCATTTCTGGGAAACTCTCTGGCTGCGGGCAGCCAGCTGGCCAGCGAGCATCGCTCTGCAAGCGCCTCGGGCAGGGCTCACCACCACAGTGCCTTCTGCCAGCCCTTGCAGCACTAGCTTCGTTTTCTGACCACCCTTGGTGCCGAAATGAGATGGCAACGTGAGAAAGAGGTCTGGTGAGGAGAAGTTTCCAGTCTGCTTAGGTAGAAAAGCTTGACTACTAAGGGGTAGATAAAAGAGGCTTGTGTTTGAAAAAAAAAAATAAAATAAATAAATAAATAAATAAATAAATAAATAAATAAATAAAAACTCAGGCTTTAAACCACACCTTGACGTTTGTCAGAGAGTGACTCAGGGCTGGTTGGTGAGGTCTTGGGGCTGGGAGCAGCCCTCACCGCTGCCCCTCTGCCCTGCCAATGCTCATCTGATCTTCCAGTGAAAGAATTTGGAGAATGAAAGAATTTGGAGTGTAATCCAGGGTACTCCACTTGGGCAGCACATGCCAGCCAGACGCCCTGGCTCAGCTCCATGGGCGCACCTCGCAGGGCCAACCCCCTCACTCCTCCATGTGTTTCACTTGAAAACTTCACGTGGGTTAAGGGTCTAGGGTGCTCCCCACCAACAAGCACTGCTGCTGGTTACACAAGCTGCTGGCCACCACCTGTGGTACCTCTGTCCCCATGGGTGGCACCAGGGCCCTGTGTCCCCTCACCCAACCCCGGCCTCGGTTTCCTGCGCAGCTGGGTGCCCACTTCCCTCTTCCCATGGCAGCAGCGGTGTCTCATGCACAGCCCTGTCCTGCACACACCAACAACCTTAGGAGGGAATCCCTAATTGTATAATCCCTGCTTGTGTTTCCTGAGGTCCTCCAGGGAACCGTTTGTGCCCCTGCAGCCCTACCAACCTTCCTCATCACTGCTGGGTCTGAGGGACTTCTGTGGAGAACGTCATCCATTTCAGACATAAACCTGCCACACCCCCAAGATAAGTTCGGAGTTTTTAACCCCAAATTCCCACCGGCAGCATCTGCTGAGTGATCACATTTCTCTGCTGGGAGTGCATAGCCCTGCCCAAGCCCTGGCCAGCCCCCTGGGCAGGCATTACGGGCCAAGGCACGGCCCACTGCATGGTTTCACCTTCACTGTGCTGGTCTGGGCTTCCACGCTGCACCCCAGCTTGTGTCCCCACATTGGCAGTGCTGCACCACAGCCATACCCTGTGGTGGGAGCGAGCAGAGACCCAGGAACCCGGAGCCAGCAGCACGAGCATCTTCTGAAAGGGAACAGCACACTCTAGAGTAGGGAGTTTGAAGCAAACGCAGCGCACCGCAAACCACAGGCTAGAGCACTCGTCAGACAGCCCAAACCCCTGCCTACTGCTCAGTGACACCTCAGGCCGACCGCAGACAAAGCGAAGAGCTTTTCTTATCCCAGGGACAGATCATGGCTCCATCAAGGTCAACACCCTCTCGCCTGATGCAAGGGTTTTCTGATAGCATCCTGGCCACAGCAGCTCATGGGGTACAGCCCATTCATCTGACCCAGTTTCATGTCCCGCTCGTGCTCATCAATCATAGCACTTCCTAGCAAGGAAGGAGCAGTGACAGGCACCCACCCACCCTTGAAGCAAGTTCCCACCTCCTGTTGCTGTACTGCAGCACAGGGAGAACATCGCTGGGGTTATGGGGACACTCCCTGCAGTACCCAGAGCAGCCCTTCCAGGGGAGGGAGAGGGAATCTGTCTCTCTATTAGCCAAAGCTGAGGAGGACTTGACTCTACATCTCCCACCTTTCCACTCTGACTCTTGGCCTCTACTACATTTCTTTTTCCTAAAACTGGCTGGCCATGCTCAGATGTTTAATTTCAGGGACAAATGGTTGCTGGTGAAACCTGACCCGGGGCTGGGCCGCTGCCGTCTTCCCCTGCTCTCGCTTCTGCCTTGGAGCAGCTGCCGTTCGTGTCCCACAGGCAGACAGGGAGGCAGCCCACGGCCAGCAGTGCCAGATCTGGAATGCCTGCGTAGGGATGGCCTGTGTAGGGATGGCATGTAGGGATGCGGGGCCTGGGGGCCTGGGCTCATGCAGCTTGTCCTGGCTGCCATGCCCCAGCCCTGCAGGGTCATATCTATCCTGTGTGACAAGCCCAGAGATGATTTTCTCCTGCTCAGCTCCTCGTGCTGCGCTTTCCCCAGGCTGCCGGCAGCAACTGCTTTCAGTTCCTTGTTAGCCGATGGAAACGCTGCATAATTCCCTCGCGGCTGGCAAGTCCATTCATCTTAATAAAGCCACTTCCTCAACCCTGCAAACACCTTTTGAAATAGCCTCTCTACAACAAACCCACAGCGTGCCGTACGTTATTGAAGCCAACAGCCCCCCCAGGCCTCGGCAGGCAGGTTATTTACCTCCTGGTGATTAACATCTCCCACCAATGTGGCAGGATCAGTGCCGCCTTCTCCCCCTCGTACAGCAGACACCCGGGGCTTGTTCACCACTTACCTGGCCCCACATCAGGAGTCTGCTCTGCAGCCAGCTCAGACGCTTGGTGGGAGCAAAGCAGAAGCTCTCCTGGGCCATGACACCATGCTGCTAGGTAATTTTTGCTCTGCTCGCTGTCGTACTTCCCCACCTGACTACTGCTTCTGAGCCCCAGGTAACATGGAGCACTCCATCACACAAAGCACTCGTTGTTACCTGATAATTGACACACATGGATAATTCTGCTGTCTAACATAGGTGCCGGCAGATAGGAAAGAAGCCAATCATCTATGCAGAAATGAACTTCAACAGCATAATAATCAGCACACTAAGCAGAAGGTTAGAACAGTTTATACTTACAGATGATCTGGAAGATTTGTTAAATGAACTTACCATGCCTTCCCAAGCATATAATCAAAATGGAAATGCATTCACCGAAGGATCGAGCCCCAGATCAAGAACTTGGCTGAAAACACAGCAGGAGAACTCACTAAAAGCTTTTCATTGTGGCCGAGTCCTCCCTCCAGCTAACAAGCAGCCACGCAGACACCTTTCACCCCCCCTAGCCAAGGAACTGGGCACGGGGAAGCCTGCGGCAGTGACAGCTTCCTGCAGTGGTGCTGAGCAGGTAAGCTGCGTGCAGAACCACTGAGAAAGGATGGGCCATGGGCAAGGGACAGAGAAAGTCAGGCAGCCCAAACAATAGCTTTTTCTGAGGCACTGAACCAACAGTGACAGAGGAAATAACTCCTACACGAGCGCTGCGCTCCTGGAAAAGATTGGTGCCGAGCTCCAAGCCTAGCACCTGGCAGCTCAGAGAAATTTTGTCTCCCACTTGCTCAACAGCAGCAAAGCTGCAGCCTGCAAAGCACTTCGCCATTTCTAGGTTGTGCTGGAGCTGCCCGCTGATGCTGTGCACGTTGCATCGGGTTTGCATGAGCCTGATAACAGCGGGGAAACTTCTCCTTGCTCTTGTCAGAAAAGCTGTGCTAGCAACAGCTGTGCTTTAGCAACAAGTGTGTTGCAACAAGTTGCTTGAGCTACCGTGCCCGATCTGAGTTATAACAGAAAACATCTGCTCCGTGAGTACGGTGGGAAACAGAAAACAATGAGGAGGTAAACACCACACGTAAGAGGCAGGGGAACGTCTGAGGCTGCAGAACCACATTGCTCAAGCTGAGCTGTGAGAAAGGTGAAGGAGCGCTAGACATGCAGCATTAAAAATAAATCACACCAGGGCTCTGCAAGACACCGCAGCCCTCAAAAAAAATTGATTCTACACAGAATTTTCTACTATGGTTATTGGTTCCTTTTGATTTCAGCAGAGCTTTCACACTTCTCCTCTGAGAAGTTGTGCCGGGGACACACATTCAGCACGTGCGGGTGCAGGTGTGGGATGGGGAAGTGGCACCGTGCCTGGAAATGCTTGGCTGCACCTACCTTCACCCTGGTGCCCCACAGGGCAGGACAGGACAGCAGATTGAAGGACCACCAAGGGCTACCAAAGGCCATCTCCTTCCTGTGCTCCTATAGCACGCATGGGTGGAGGAAACCCAGGAGATCAGGGAGCCTGGTCCTTCCCTGGGGTCACCTCGTGCACCTAGGAAAGCCAGGATCATTTAATCTCCCATGATGTTCCCACACACCTTCTAAGGTAATACTTTGTCTCCTTGCCCACTTGGCAGGTAACAGCACACTTTTGCAGCTCACCACTGCATGGTTTGAGGCAGCAGCCGTGTCCCATGCTCCTGAAGCAGCTCAGCTCACAGCCCTGGCCACACATCCCTCCATCCTGCAGGACGCCCAGAACACATCTTCTCCCTCCTTGGTGCTTGGTGAGCACTGCCAGCAGCTGCTTGGGTGCATTTGGTGACAGCCCACCCGCACTCTCTTCTATCAGAGCAATGGGTGTGAGAGAGGAAAGTGGGATAGGAAATCTTGCTGCTTTGGGCTGCCGCTATGATTTTTAGTGATGCATTCTGAAAAGTGCACAATAATGAGCAGGTTGTGGAATTGATGAATTTAAAAATTTAAAACTATGCTCCAAGCAGCCCTGGGCTTTGCGACTGCCAGCCTCACTGAGGCAGCCACACATCCCAGAGCTCCTCCGCGGGGTGAAGCTTCCCATCGAAACCTGTGCTCACTTTCCTGGGAACAGCTGTAGGTACCGGCATCACCCAGCCTTTGCAGCGCTCGCCTGGCCAGCAGCAGAGGCAAGGTCTTCGCTTTCCGTGGTGTGGGGAGAGGTAAACCCACGGCCTGCCATCCTCTGAAGAAGTGCCCTAAGAGCAGAGAGCTACAGGCTGGCGTGGATCAGAAGAGGACTGTCACCCCCTCCTGTCGAAACCGTGACACTGTGCTGCACGATTAACAGATAATGCCAGGAGGTTTTTGCGTGGCAGAAATGCACCGAAATAGCAGACTGGCTCTTGCAAACACATCCAGAGGGTGTGGTGGTGGAGGAAGCATTGCCTTCTGTTTCCTGGACAGCTTCTGCATTTCGCATTGTACCATCCTATGAATAAAATGCAGAAGCACCCTCTGGAGCAGAGACCAGACCCTAGGAAACGTTCCCCGTGCACCATGCGCCCAAAGTTCCCCTTGCAGCCAGCCCTGGCCACATGCAGCCCCCTCAGGTCCAGCCTGCCCCTGGCTTGACAAACACTCAGTAGATTAAAAAAAAACTACTCAAGGCCCACAGCCAGTGGGCACCGGCAGAGCAGGAGCCGCAAGGGTGAAAGCTTTGTGCTGTAAATAATTTCTGGTTTGGGTACTCACGTCCCTTTGGCAGCTCCCGGGCAGGTGGGAAGGACCCAGCAGTGGTGGGGAAGGGGCAGCATCTCCAGGAGACCCCGGCACGATGCCATCATGCACGTGGCACAGGAGGCAGCAAGATCAACAGAAACCCCGACCAAGAGATGAAAGAGGCTGTTTTGGAGTAAATCTGACATGAGGCAAGAAAGCTCAGTCAGGGCCAAATTGAAAATTAACAGGTAATTAGTCTCTAATGTGAGCTAATCGTGTCTAGGGGAGGAGTTAATTAAATGGGGGAATTAAATCACCAAGAATGTGCGGAGTGGCCGGTTCTGATGGGATTCGGCTAATGAGCCGATGATCGCATTGGCCATGTTTCCTTCTCCTCTGGACACAGGAGACAGAGAGCCAGGGATTAAGCAGTGCCTCCCCTGCCAGTCCGAGACCCCTGCACCTTACACTCGGTCTCAGGACTTTTCCTTGGCAAATCCTGACCACAAGAAGAACAAAAAGCCAACAAGAACAACCTCGTTTTGCCCAGGGTTTCAGCTCTGACTGAGCTGTCACTCGCTCCCGAGCCACGGGAGGGAGGTCGAGGCTCTCCCGCAGCCCCTAATAAAATCCCACCTGCCCGGTGCCTCCGGCGCGTTCCAGGTCGGGTGCGGGCACGGCACCTCGTTTCTGTCAAATTAGCCAGCAGGGTGTTTATGTCAGCATCATACTTCTCTGACAGCTCCGTGCCAGCTGCAGAGCCGCACGGACAGACACCGCCTGACCTGCCGCGAAGCCTGCCAGCACGAAAATAACTTCTCAGAAACACTCGGACACGTCCAAACAAGCAGCGCGTGCCAGGACTGGATCAGCACTTTGTATCACAGGGCTGCAGCGCCTGCGATCCAGCCTGAAGAGCCCTAAATTTGGATTTGCTTGGATTTGCTGTATCTTCAAACCGGTGCCCGAGCTCACCTTTCAGCTCTGACATCCCCTTACGCCGCTGCGTGCCAAAGCTCGTAACAACCCTCCTGGATGGAAAAACCCCAGGCACTCCAGGGCAGTGACTAACTTGTGGCACCTCTAATGGGATGACTTATCCTGGGAGAGGCTCTGAAAGTGAAATAAGGCCAGATCCGGGTGGAACTGAGGAAAGCAGTGAAATTACCTAACCAGCACACAGGCTTGTGTTTTTCCACATGCGAACGGAGGCTGAAGGAGGCAAACCAAAAGCTTACAGCCCCCTCTATAAGTGAAAATCACTCTAGCTGAATTATAAAATGACTCTCCGAGTGTCAGGATTTTCCCTGGTGCTGCGTTTGCTTGCCTGTGGTAACACAACCTGACAGCTCGGAGAAATCTTGCTGTTTGTGCCTGAGCGGTGGTGATAATAGAAAAAGCAAAACAAGAAAGCTGCCAGTCTGTGTTAGCGAGTTCACATTACAGAACAAAATATTCCCTCCTGGAACACGCTGGGCCTTATGCAGATTCAACTTCTCTGGGTGACGCAAATGCTGTAAAAACAACTCTGAGTCATAGAATAAAATCACATAATTCCCCCAAGCCAAATAAGGACAAAATTCAGCCCACACAGCCCTGACTTCCCACTTTCTTGGTAGTAATAACTTTGTTTATCTTCCCCTTCTAAGCAATACCACCTCCCTTGCTCTCGTGGCAAGTCTTGTTTCCTATCACTCAAGCCTATAGCCTGTGTAAATATTGGTATTGGTACTGTAAACACCAAAGTCCTGTCCCAGTATCTGCACGGTCTAATGTAAAGCCTGCTGCACCCACGTTGGGATTAACTTTGCTAATTGGTGCGAAGTCTTTACGAGGAATCTGGAGGACATTCTCCCAGGCTGTCTGTATTTCTATTTCATTTTTCACCAAAAGTCTGTTTGCAGCCAGTCAGAGCCAGCCTTGGATATCTTGTAAACGTAGTACAGCGTTATGCAAGGAGCACTTAGTGCTCTAAGTCTTTAGGATGTGTTTCAATTTCCTAATACACCTAAATATACTGTTTCACCACCAGATTTCCTGTGCACCACACTGGGCGCAGCCTTGTGCAAAGACTCTTGCAGCTTGTAAACAAAGCCTTCAGACCTGGTCTGTAGGCGGTGCAAATCAAAACCACTTTACTGCTGTCATTTTGCATCAGCAACTGCTGAGCTTTCCACGTTGAAGCCTTCAGAACATTTTATTAACAGGGTGGGAGGATCCGCGGAAGAAGAGCTGCATATAATAAACAAGATGCAATACAGCTGCAGTGTGTGCGAGCGTATTGTTGTATTTATTTTGGGCGTCCTCGATTTTCCTTCTCCCTGACTTGACGGCATCTATGCGTGACGGCTGAGTGACTACGCTGGAAATACAGGTTGTAATGTTCTCATGGTAATGCACCACCGCTTGATTTAAATGTAAATCAAATTTCAGCCGTCTGTGTCCTTACTAGGTACTAACAACTGCACCTCTTTAGGGTCTGGTTTGGGAGACAGAGTGGCGTACCCCGGCTTTGCATTTTGCAAAGCCAAGCCTCTTCTAGTGGGCAAGAAGGTCACGGTTTCCCTGCGTGTTGTCACTGCCCGATGGCCAACACCTGTACAAAACACATGCGCCCAGCGAAGGCTCCTGGTACTGAAGCCATTAACATAACAAAGCAAAGACGCTCTGCATTTGGTATTCATAATCCAGAAGGAACGAGCTGTGCCGTGACCCACCAGCGCTTTAACTCATCCCTTCCCTGCGAGGCTGCAGCTTCAGCCAGCTCTCGCACGCTCGCCCAGCTGCACCCACGTGTCGGCCTTTTGTTTGAGCAGCCCTCCTTCCCTCTCTTCCCCACGCTTAAGCATCATCCAAGTTACCACTAGTAACTGGATATATTTACTGAACGCAGCTGAGGTCTCCAAGAACACGAGAGACCAAGCACACATTTTACATTTTTCTGTTTGACAGTAACATTTATGGACTTGAGGCATGTTTTCCACTTCTGTTTTTTAAACACCGTCAATTCGGTCTGGTTTTAGTGCTATTTTTTTTTTCCAGAAGGATCTACCAGATCTCTGACAGAGGATACATCATCACCCATGTGTCCCTTGATTAACAAAAAATAGTGATTAATTCAGCCCCTTTAAAACTCCTGTATCATCAAAATTAATGTAGCACAAATGTTTGAGAACTGTTAAAAAAAAAAAAAAAAAAAAAAAAAAAGACTATTAAAGCTCCATGACTCTCGTCTTTTTGATTAAGGAAAAGCATTTTTACACTTCTGAGGCCTCCCATGCTGTATTCTTAAGAGAGCTGAAAAAGGCAGGAAATAGTCTACCTGACATTCCCCATTTTGGGAAAAAAAAAAAAAAAACACTTTAGTGTTCCCTTATATACCATAAGCTAGCTAAAAGAAATGACTGAGTTTTCTGCTTTCTCACCAAATTTAATCTACTGATAAGCCTGGAAAACTCAATGCTTTCACCTGGGACATTAAGAATCCAAGAGAAAGAACAAGTAAACATCTCTAAACTAGAGAAGGGCATTGTTAATATCAGACGATCCCAGTATACTGTCTGTAGTGCTGTCTATGAGCTTAAACTGGGGGCCCAGCAGTAACTCCAACCTAGACAAATCACATATATATTTCTACAATACAGTACTCACTGCAGTAATTGCCAAGGAGTTAACAGAAATTTCCTCCAAATACCTTTATTCATCTAACTTACACTGTCATAAATGCACTGTCATGGGATTTGTGGTAAGTGCTGGCCTTTCTTTTTCACTAAGAAGAATGACTTAATTGAGATTTATACAAATGTTTTTTGTGGCAAATGGGTAACATGCTTTTGCTGCTCAAATACTCGGTTCTTTACCTGTAAATAGGTAAGAATCAAATACAAAGTTTACAGCCCCGGAAGGTCACTGGAGCACTTTGCTCCTATAAAGCCACATGCAGCCAAATCCTATTTTAGCCTTGCACGCCTAAGGCTATATAAATCTAAGGTGCCATGTAAACACCCGTCCATCCCTGGGCCACTGATGGATTTTATGACCTTTGCTTTTCATCTCACATCTCCTGCTTTTCTAACTCACATCAAAAGCAGCGTTTCCATGTCTGAGCCACAGAAGAAGAGCGGTGATATGTTCACAGACCAGCGAGGCTGGCACTGCCAGGGCTGACTCCGGCACTGACCGCGTCATTCTGCAGAGGGCACTTGTTACTCCTCCGGTCAGTCACCAGACCACGGTGCACACAGTTTCACAGCTGTCATGCCTAATATTTCAAATGGCTGGTTTTTTGCCAAGTCAGAACACATTCACAAACCGAGAGATCATCTCAGGACAAAGCCTGTCCAGGAAAAAGCCTGTTTCTATTTTGGCACAGCAGCTTGGAGAAAGAGGGTACAGATCCCAAGGTTGTCACAGCTGGATTCTGTGTATGGAGGAGGATTAAAACACAGATTTAGATAGTCCTGGAATTTCCTAAAGCAAATGACACTGCCAAAGCCCACAGGTGATACTTCAGGGAGATCAGAGCAGGCCTAACAAAGTGCTGTGAAGCATCCTCCCTAAGAAGCTCTCATTACCATCAATCTGTATGAATTATGGAGTTAATCCTCCATACTCTCATGAGTAATCCTATGTATTTGTATAGCACTTCGGATAAGACCCTACTCCACTGGATGCTATACAAACATGGAACAAGAGGCTGCAGGACCTCAGTGTTTTCCTGCATGCCACATGGATTTCTTGGTGGCTCACAACTCCATTGCTACAGATGGCTAGCATGTGTAGCACCACAGCATGACAGGAGGGATTGCCCACTTGGGTAAAGGAAATCAATGATTGTGATGGTTTTTACCTGCTGGGCAGCTGAACTCCACAACAAACACTCTCTTACTCCCCCTCCTCAAAGAAAAGAGGGAGAAAATGCGATGAAAAGGGCTCAAAGCTTGAGATAAGGACAGGGAGATCACTCACCAAGTATTGTCACAGGCAAAACAGACTCAGCATAGGGAGATTAATACAATATATTGCCTATCACTAGCAGACTAAAACAAAGAGAAACTAAAAGTAAACCAAAACCACCTTCCCCCTCCATTCACCACCTTCTACGTCCTCCACCCTGAGCAGCACAGGGGAACAGGGAATGTGGGCTGCGGTCAGTCCCTGACGCTTCGTCTCCGCTGCTCCCACGCAGGGTCCCTCCCACGGGATGCCATCCTTCCCCAGCTGAGCCTGCGGGGGCTGCCCACAGGCAGCAGCTCTTCAAGCACTGCTCCCACACGGCTCTGTACCACGGGGTCCATCCATCCCCCAGGAGCAAACTGCTCCAGCACGGGTCCCCCACGGGTGGGCAGCAGCTCCCCCCAGACCCCTGCTCCTGCGTGGGCTCCTCTCCACGGGCTGCAGCTCCGGCCCGGGGCCTGCTCCTGCGGGGGCTCTCCATGGGCCGCAGCCTCCTCCAGGCCACATCCACCTGCTCCCCGTGGGCTCCTCCACGGGCTGCAGCGTGGAGATCTGCTCCGTGTGGGACCCATGGGCTGCAGGGGGACAGCCTGCTCCACCAGGGGCCTCTCCACAGCCCGCAGGGGAACTGCTGCTGCCTGCCTGGAGCACCTCCTGCCCTCCTGCTGCACTCACCTGGGGGCTGCAGGGCTGGTTCCCTCACATGTTCTCACCCCTCTCTCCCAGCTGCTGTTGCATGATGTTTTTTCCTTCCTTAACTCTGCTCTCCCAGAGGTCCACCCAATGTCTCTTCCTGCCCCAGCTCTGGCCAGCAGTGGTTCCCTTTTGGAGCCAGCTGGAGCTGGCTCTGCTCTGACATGGGGCAGCTGCTGGGCTCTGCTCACAGAGGCAAGCCATACAAGCCCCCCCCCCCAAGTTAAATGACTCAAAATGGCTTAAATAACCCTCATGTCGGGAAGCAAACGAAGAAATGTCTGAAGTGGGAAGCGATGCATAAGGACGTTTAAAGCAAAAATGTGGTATGTTGCTCATGAGCAGGGGGTGCTCTGCACAGAAATCCCAGGAGGGACTCATCCATCACTCCATTCGCACAGTATTTCTCTCCCTGGCTCTTGTCAGCACTAATCCAGGACATTTTCTCTACCCACAAAGCTGATCGAGCACATCCTCCCGCTAGCCCATGAGTGTCAGCAGCCAGCCTGTACCAGCGCCAATGGACGCAGCTGCCATCCCTACTACCTCCCCCACAAATTAGTGTCTCCAGCATTCCCTGCCTCACCCACCACAACTCACATCCCCACAGATCAGGATGCGCCACTGGGATCTGTCATGTTCTTCCCACATCCTAAAAGCAGGCAGAGCCAAAGCTTTGATCTTTTTCTCATTTTGCTATTGATGTCAAGGAACAAAGCCTATGCCACAGCTTGCTGCAGGAAGGTTGAGCTGCCTTTTTTTTTTTTTCAAGGCATAAATTTCCTCCACTGTGGCAGACCCAGAAAAAGCCTGGGTCTTTCAGAAAAGCCTGCTACTCACAGTAGCAAATAACAATGGTTCTACCAAACACCTGCTGCCTTCAATTCAAGGCTTAAAGAAGTCCCATCCTTTAACTCAGCCCTGTAAGAAACAGAGGAAGAGCTGTTCGCAACTGCCCTATGGGAACACCAAATCAGAAAAGCTGCTACAAGAAACGCACTTTGAACTGATTTTTTTTCTCAGTATCAGTAGGAAAATTTCCCTTCATGAAAACAGCACAGGTACACCAAGAGCTAGGATGCTTTGGAAATGCTGCCTTGACCATCTCCTCCTCCATGCTTGGAAAAATGCTTTGCTAGAGCATTAACCAAGATGTTACAACTCTAGCAAAGGCCTCAGCAAAATCAGCTTTGTATGGTACACAAAACCGCAAAAGAAAAGTCCAAAGTAGAAAAGTCCACTTCAGTTTCCAAAAATCCAATAGAAATTCTAACTACATTTCTGAGAGCAGGTCAGGGCTATAAATTTGATATCCTCTACAATCCATACACTGAACACATGGGCTGCTGAGGCTGTACTTTCAAAAAATGATGCTAACTTTGTAAAATGAACATACAAAATAATACAGTGAACAAGGTAAAACTGCTGGCAGCACAGCTGCACCTGCTGCTTGCTGGAGTACAGGAGCTCACCCCCACGTTTCTGTTGTCAGAGAACGCCCACTCATGAGCTCTGAAGTTAGAGCATCCGAGTCTGAATCGGTATCACCCCCGTACTGAAATTTCCAGTTATGATATGACAAAGAAAATGGGGTGGCACATTGATATGAAGTGGTGATAGAGCCGGTCAGAAATCCTTCAACAAAACTGTTTTGTGGCTGAAAGAAAATGCTGATTCTTAAAAAAAAAAAAAAAAAAAAAAAAAAAAAAAAAAAAAGTAAGATGATGCCATTGCATGAAGCGGTTCTTCAGAAATGTCAAAATGTCAACTTCAGGCATTCAAAATGTCAACCTCGGGCATTTACAAATAGTGTATTTTGAGAATAATAGATTTTGAAAATAATGTATTTCAAGAACTGGATTTAGAAAGAAAGACATGTTAATGGGATTTCTAATACAGTGAACAAAAAATAGCTTGAAGTTAAACAACCCAAACTTAGTATTATATAAAAGATGCTGTTATTTAGATCCTGTGTTTTGAATCGGTATGGGGGAAAAAAATTAAAGTTGAAAGACTCCATGTAAAAGGAAAAACGCATCCCATCCAGGTCTAATTTTAAAAATACAGCATGCTCTGGTAAAGAAAATTAAACATAGCATGCAAATATAAACTAGCTTCTTCCTTATTTTGGAGGTTATTTAGTCATTGCATTCTGGTATTTTTATACTACTGAAAAAAGTGCTAAAAAAAGCATCTCTCAACATGCAACTATATTTTCTCCTGAACTGCTAAGAATTCAGATGCTGAATAGCTCATAAAGCTATTTTTGAGGACTACGTGCAAATTTTTACAGCCATATCCATTACGGTTCCACCAGATAACTGCTCTGGGTTAAAAGAGCTTAACGACCTGGAGGAGCTATGTTTAAATAACCTGAAGTAATAATTCTGTAGGGAAAAATAGGCTTGAACAGCAATCTTCCTGTAGCTCAGACAGAACCTATTACTTATGAGATCCTACCTTAGCCTTGCAAACTCCTCATCTAGAGGCATGGATTTGCCCCCCACAAGTGCACTGCAGCTATACCAAGAGAAACAATAGGACGTTTCTGGCTTTAAAGAAAGCAGTCAGATGTACAAAAATATCCAAACCAAGCAGAGGTTGCAAATGGTGGCTGAAGAGTTTTTTTGGGAAAAAAAAGGCTTCCCTGGTTCAGAAGGATGAGGGCAGATCTTTCGGACTCTAAGAAAAGCATAGGGCTTAATAGGAAGACCAAAAGAAAACAAAACAGATTTAGACAGTGGGATTAATGGCACAAACATGGCAATAAATGGTTACTGATCCCTGACTTCATGGCTGGTGATATCCCACATAAACACTGTTGGGGGTTAAACCTTGCACAGAATTAATCCCTCATCACACAGCATCTGGTGATTGCAGTAGGAAAATCACGCAGCAGCCAGGGAAGCTAGAAGACTATGTACCACACAAAAATGTGGACCTCTAATTGAATCATCCACCTGAAAATTCATCCCTTATCCCTGAGCACGACATATCTATGTAATTCTTAATAAGTCTTTATGTAACCTGCTCTTAAAGGTTTCCACTGATGTGTTTCACCCCTGATCCAATTGCCAACAGCTGAAGGAACTGAACCTGAGGTAGGGCTGAACATGTATATTGTGTCCACAGCCTGTCCACGTGAGCTTGAATTGAGATCAATCAGATTTCTAAACCAAAGCTGTACCATTAATATCACAAGCTGAATTGGTCAAAGCAGTGTGATGCCTTTCTAATATGGGAGTGAGATTCTGGTATTGCAACTAAAAACCTTGAAGTCACTCGGCCTCCAGTGCATCCTAGGGTGAGAGCCTTGGCTCCACTGAGTTAGCAGAAGTCCCCAGAGAAGAGACGGATGTTGTGGTAGATGGTCTTGAAGCACCCTTAAAGCAGACATCAACAGGGACACAGCTGTCCTGATGCTTCCATCTTAAGACAGTCACGATGCTATAGCACAGCTTATGCCAGAAAATTCATCAGCGCTGCAGGGTACAGCTCTTTACGTGCTACTAGTCATGGGGCTGCTGTCTTCTACTGCAGCATACAGTGTGAACCTGGCTCCATTTCACGAGTGGTTTTGGCAAAGCATATCTCAAAATCACGATTAACTCCTTTCAGAATCCCCTAGAGTTTTACAGCAAGGGAGCTATCTTCTCAAGCAAGGATGTACCACTTAAGACCAGACCAGCAGGAGCAGAAAACATATCCAAAAACCTTGTTGATCACCCAAAGTTCATCTTGCATGGGAAACTTGATTCCTGGGGA
Organism: Oxyura jamaicensis; assembly: GCF_011077185.1. Taxonomy (NCBI): domain Eukaryota; kingdom Metazoa; phylum Chordata; class Aves; order Anseriformes; family Anatidae; genus Oxyura; species Oxyura jamaicensis. The sequence continues at coordinate 115,550,312 of NC_048893.1, forward strand.
GCTGCTGCTAAAGGACTGATTACATTTCAAAGGACAGCGCGGTGGCTGCAGCCTGTTGGCTCCCAGGCTAAGACAGAGGGCCTCACGCTGCTCCCAGTTCCCCAGGTTATCATGAAAGGAAGGTGATGCTTGTGCAACAAGAGCAACACGGGGTCACTCGCAGAGGAGAGAATGCACTGACACTTTGGATGTCTGGGTTCTGTTTCTAACTCAACCACTGGCCTCTTGCTTGGCTGCTTTGTGTCCGTTCCCTGGCAACCTTGGCTTTTTTTTTTAAAAAAAAAAAAAGCATGCTGAGACTTGTGAGAAGCACTACAGAAGGTCTAGTGGTTGGGGTGGGGCCATCATCTGATTATCTCTACACAATAGGCATGTACTTGAGTCCCCTAGGGAGTTGTTCCATTTTGTCCCTAAAGTATGTTGCAATTCCATAGAAGTCTAATTATCAGACTTCTCATCAGCTTAAGGAGCAGGGAGGAGAGGATGTATCCTTTGGAATGGCTGATAGAAAAGTCAAGCAAGCTTTCAAGTACATGATTCCACTCTATTGTCAGACCCACACAACTGAAAATATATGAGCACGCAGTCATTTCACCCAGAGAACCCACAGCTTACCTTATCCAAACACAGACAAATAGAAGAGAGCTGGGAAAGCTCAACGATGAGGTTCTCTCTTTCCACGAGCTACTCCTCAGCTTGGAAGTGCTTTTACATTTGTTCTAAGAACATTTCCCTTAACTTGAATCTTATCTCTGACTAAGCTCAGCACAAAAGCGGTAAACAACTTTGATTACAACTCCTGGTCCCCATAGTTTCTGGCCATTCCTTCTTTGTAAATAGCCCTTTCTAAATGCCTGCTTCCCTTGCTTCAAATAAATGCTTTCTAATCACATGAACATCTGAGATCTCAAGCACTCAGAAGCAATATTTGCTTTTGTTTAGAGTGCAGGAAGAATTTACAAGGAGACAAAAACCAAAGTAAACAATGGGAATTGAATTGGAAATAAAAAGTAATTACTTAAGAAATGCTATCCGAAATCTCAGTTACTTGTCTTGTTATACTGTCTCAAGGAATATGCCAAAAAGTCTCGTGCTCTTACTAGGCAGATTTTTTTCAAGCTGAATCTGCCCATAGATTGCTTTCAAGTAGAAACTAGAAGTCCCAGCTGAGATGACAGATGAGATAGGACGGGGTGCCACAGTCCGCGCTTGAGAAAGTTCACATCTTACACTGTGAGGGTGAACAAGACAGGAACAGTTGCAGCACAATGATGAAACTGACCCAAGGTACGCCTTCGAAGAGATGTCAGCTGTTTCATGTCTTTGCCTAACCCTGATTCTCACTGCTTCCTCCTCAAGCTTATTGCTACGCTTTCCCCACCGAAACACCTACTGAAGGAGATGAGATGAACTCCCTTGCTACTGAAAAAACACTAGTACTCGCAAACAACCAGCTTCTGTACTGAATATCTTTAGGTACATAATGCCAAAAGATTTCTATCAATTTACTCCAGATTGTATCTAAGCCTTCCCTGCGAAGTCTACATTCCTCGTCCATCAGAGCTTCTCCCTTGAAGAAATGATAAACACCTCCCCTGAAAAATTTAGTTTGTACAGAGCTGCGAGAACAAAGCTTCAGCTTCCACCACATCAAATCTGTTGACGCTGCCACTGTACTGAAACCTGTACAGATCATTAACCAGATTCAGCACAGCGTCATCTGAGCTCTGAACATATTGCTTGAACATTTATTTGAACAATGTAACTCACTTAGCAGCAATATTTTTCTGCCAACAAACCCAGATGATACGCATGGTAAATCTCCCCTGAAATGGCAGGAAGGATTAACAGTGGATCTGTTCTTGACAAAATGCAGTTTAGAGCAGGATTTTAATTGCCTGCAAACACTCTTTGCAGAGATACAGCATGCCTTATGACTAAATATGCAACAGAATTTCCTTCCAAGCTTATCCTGAACAGATAGGCAAGACTGTCAGTGCTGTGGATCTTTTAAGTCTTCCCAGTCTTCCCTAGATAATGCCAAGAAAGAACTAAGTTTATCAGTAGAGAACCAGATTCTGGCAGGTGAACAAGTGGACAAAGACCCTGCCACCACTCAGACTTTTCCTAGCCTTGGCTCTGGTCCAGGTCTGCTTTGTTGATCATCAGCAAGTTACTCCAGCTTACTGAGTAATATTCATGTGAACTGGGGATAGTTATACTAATAACTTTCTGGAGACTACTTACATGAGCACTGTGAATGAGCAGCGCTACATATGAGGCAAATCAACAAAAGCAAGCAAACAACTAGGAGGCTGGCACGACCACAAAAAGAATCCAAGCTGGTTTGTTTCCTGACAAAAATGTTGAGTTTCACGCAATATTTTTGTCATCTCCAGCCTTAGCAATCTTCCCCTCAACAACAATCATAGAATCATCATAGGATCATTAAGGTTGGAAGACACCTTCCAGATCATCTGGTCCAACCATCACCTTACTGCCAATGTCACCCACTAAGCCATGTCCCTAAGCACCCCATCCAACCTTTCCTCAAACACCCCCAGGGACAATGACTCCACCACCTCCTTGGGCAACCCATCCCAACGCCTGACTGCTCTTTCTGAGAAGAAATGTCTCCTTATTTCCAACCCGAACCTCCCCTGGAGCAACTTGAGGCCATTTCCTCAAATCCTATCATTAGTTATCTGGGAGAAGAGGCCAGTCCGCAGCTCCCCACACCTTCCTTTCAGGTAGTTGTAGAGAGCAATAAGGTCTGCCCTGAGCCTCCTCTTCTCCGGACTAAACAATCCCAGTTCCCTCACCCGCTCCTCACAGGACTTGTGTTCCAGGCCCTTCACCAGCTTCGTAGCCCTTCTCTGGGCACGCTCCAGGGCCTCCATGTCCTTCTTGTAGTGAGGGGCCCAAAGCTGAACATGGCACTCGAGGTGCAGCCTCACCAGAGCCAAGTATAGAGAGACGATCACCTTCCTGCTCCTGCTGGCTACGTTATTCCTGACACAAGCCAGGATGCTGTTGGCCTTCTTGGCCACCTGGGCACACTGCCGGCTCATGTTCAGTCACGCATCAGTCAGCACCCCCAAATCCTTCTGTACAGCTTTTGAGCCACTCTGCCCCAAGCCTGTAGCATTGCATGGGGTTGTTGTGGCCAAAGAGCAGGACCCAGCACTTAGCCATGTTGAAGCTCATCCCCTTGGCCTCTGCCCATCGATCCCACCTGCCCAGGTCCCTCTGCAGGACCTTCCTGCCCTCCAGGAGATCAACACCTCCCCCCAACCTGGTGTCATCTAACTTAATGAGGTTGCACTCAATTCCCTCATCCACGTCATCAATAAAGATATTAAAAAGAGGATGGGCCCCAACACCACGCCCTGGGGGACACCACTGGTGACCTGTCGCCAGCTGGATTTCACTCCAGTTATCCAGTTATGATCGCCTGTCTCCAGTTATGACAGTCCTGTGAGGTTGACTTGTGCGATTCTACAACGGAGTCAGTGAAGTGGATGAGCTCACAACAGCATAGAGTGAAACTATGTATTTCTCACTTGCTCCCCCTGCCAAAGAATAAGCTAATACTCAAGATTTGTAGCTTAACAGACTGCAGTAACCAGCCACAGGTTATTTTCATGAACACACTGATCAGTATGAGCAACAGTGAACACTGCACTTGATGGGAGGATTCACAAACTCAGCAGGCTACAGACACACAATTTTAATGAGATATACAGCGCAACTTGATTGCCATGATGTAAGCCTCAGCCTTGTACTGCTTGTTCAAGCCTTTCCTGTACTCAGTGGTCACTGCCTAGATCTCATGCTAGCACCTAACAAAACCAAAACCCACTAACCCCACATCACATGACTCTTAACTCCCTCCCATCCCCAGTCAAATAGGTTTTCAAGACCATGGCTTATATGCACTGGTCACAGTAATCACACTGGCAGAAACAACGCTCAAATGAGTAATTGATTCCGTTTCCTAGCTCTTCTCTGTATCTCACAATTTCTCCACCCACCCTCTTTTTCCATTTCTTAGGCAAAAGCTTCAAAAGTGCACTGCCCAATATATCAAGACCTAATGAAGCACGACTTCCCCTCCGTGAGAAGATGCTCTGAGTTGCTTTTACCGGTATCCTAACACTATCTGCCATCTTGTCTGTGGCCTAGTTTCAACCTCACACCACTTGAAGGAAATCGTTCCAGCCAACAGGGTTTCATGGTATTTTTCCTCTCAAGTATTTCTGCCAAAATATAGCAGACTTCCTCCTTCAGTTTTCACTTAGCAGAACTCCCCCTCCTTTACACCAACCGTTATCACAAACCTGTACATCCCCTGGTACAGGTCTGGTCTAGAGCTGCTTGATTCCTGTACCTTCAGCTGCCCTATGACTTCTGCCACACCTGTGCTACCTGCAGTGGCTTTCACCAGGAACAAGCCTCATTCTCAAGCAACAAACACAAATCCTTATGCTTAAGGCTCAATTGCTAGGTCCCATGGGCCACCTTCCACACTGCACAATGTTTCACCAGGTCACCTCCCAGCTGTGGTTCGTGATTTCTATGACTTCAAGCTACCTGATAAACAAGAGGGTAACGAGCTGCCAGGTTAGAGCTTTTGGAAGATATTTAAGTGCATGCTGCACATCCAGGGACATAGCATGACAACACAAAGCCCTGCAGGATGAGGTTGGTAATTAGCGCAAGTCTAAAGCAGGTAAATTTATAGTGTGGTCCACACTCAGTGTGCTCAAAACAGAGTGAACCTTCCAGAAAGTTATCCTGGTAAGTGTATCTATTTCCTCCTTTCCATAGCACTTGAAAGCACACACCCACTACTTACTGACTAGCAGGGTACCAACTCAACTAGGCAAGACTTGAAGATGTGAATTTACATGGATCCTTTACATGGATCCAGGACTGCGAGTGCACACTACACCTTCACCAGGTGATGGAGCAGTCAACCTACGCAATGCATCTATCTGCAGGATGTTTACGTATAACAAAGGTCTCAGGCATTACTTTCTCTCTCCCTTCACCAAGAATTCCATTGTTTCAAGTTACTTCAGTAGAGAACTTTAAACCCAATTTCTTTTACAAGAAGTAAGGGGCACTTTTGTACACCTCCAAAGGAAGACTTAAACACCTCAATCTGTTGCCCATGGATGGAGTCCAGTACTCAAGCCCATTCCAGACTAGTCACAGCTCAAAATTCATTTTCTAAAACCCATTAAAACCTACAACTAGTGGTATAATTTTGCCAGCTTTTGAGGGCAGGTTGATTTTCGTGACAGAGGGAAGAACAGAAAAGCTACCACCCTCCAAGTGTACATAGAGCATGTACCACAGCTTTCCCCTAGAAATACATGCTTATTTTCAACAAGGCTACCTAGCAACCAACATGTAAGAAAGATGCATGCCCTCTACATGGCTTTTCAATGTCTACACTGAACTGAGGCATAAGTGTGAGATTAGACCTGTAATATTAGAACAGCTGAAGGAATCAAGAGCCTGACAGTGGGGTATAAGCCTAATAGAAACTGATTGAACTCAAAGGGGAAAAAAAAAAGGCTATTTCTCATCTATCCTCTGCCTGCTGTGTTAACTTCAGACTTGTGCAAGTGTTCTACGTGGTGGGTGGAAGCTAATCTATGCTTGCTACAGCTGTAACCTAGGTTTACCTGCCATTTTCTAAGCACACTGATGTGTACCACACTATGTTCACCTGCTTCCAGAGTTGCCTGCGAATGAGATTACTCAGGCTACAGATCTCATAAACCAGAAGAGTGACGCTTCACAAATGAGTAGACTGTGCAGTTCAACTTTTTTTATTTTAATAAAATCAAGAATATGCACAGCACATGCAGTGCTAGCATCTAAACTAATACAATAAGCAATTCTAAACCTACAGTGACTTGAAATTCAATTTTCACATTCAGCAAGTTTAAATCCATTCTTGCATATTGTTTTGAATCCTTGTATCTGAACTGAAAATATTGCTGGCTGATAAAACTTGCTAAAATGCACAAGTCACTGATTATGCCAATACAACAAAGATAACCACATGTTTGAGGATTGCAATGTGCCAGACATTCACTGAAAAAAAAACACACAACTAAACAAAACTCACGCAACAAACATCTGAGAATCTGGACACTTCACATCAGTGTTTAGAAGTGTTTCATTAATATCTTAAGACAAGTGTATCAAAACCTTGGCATGTTTAATTTTAAGTTGCCAATTTTTGTTTTACTATCAGAAAGTTATGGCTACACTGCCAATGCCGGGTCTGCTTAATTTGACTTAAGAGTTTAATATGACTTAAACATTAAAAGCTCACACTACCCCGAAATATATAATTTCACGCATACGGTGACATTCAACATTCAAGTGCCAGTGTTTTTGTACTGTCTTTTGGTCAAGTTTCTTTAAACTTTCAAAGAATCACTTTTAGGCTTACAAAAATAAATATTTGTCAAAAATGTTCAATAAATATTACACAAAACTAGCAGCAAAAAGTATCTAGAAATCTGTCGTGTGCAAATAGTTTTCTTCCCAGCTATCATTCCCATGGTCCCAAATAAGTTTTAGAATCTATTTCCTTCTCCTTAAACAAGCTGCGTTCAATCTCCAAGAGACAAAATAAGATTGGAAGTTAAGGACACGCACACAAGACATATATAAAATTCTCTGAATGTGCAATAAAAGAAGTATTTTGTAAAAAGTTATGGGCAAAATGTACAAGGGCCTAAACCTAGACTTGAAATAGCACCATAACAAATGACCTCAATACTGTCAAGTGCACCTACTTAATAAAAGTTTTAGAACAAGGCACAATACACTTGAAAAAATCTATTGCACTTTAGGAGATTTTTGCCATTTTCCTATGCCACTGTAGATTAGAGTTGTTAACTGCTCTGGCCACAAAGTCAGCACAGAAATTCCAAGTGGCAGAGGCATTTTTCTGGTGGACAATACTTATCTTTGGCCAGATTTAGCATAAACAGACTATAAATACAATGGAAACCTATGCAACTAAAACTGACTAAAACTGCACTTTAATAGCAGAATTGAAACCTTGTGCAGTTTATGTACATTTCCAACCTCTGTGATCTCAGGTTTGTTTGTTACTCTTCTGGAGCCATTTTACAAAGTCTACAGTAAGCCAGTTTAACATCTCCACGCAGCTTGAACAGAGTAATGTGAATCTGCATTAAAATAAAGCCTGCTGCATAATTCTTCCTGTTCATACCCTCTTGACCAAAAAACATCAACACTAGCATGCGTTATTAGACCAAAAATTCAGTCAGGCCCTTAAGGAGGACCAATCACTGCCATGGTCAGCCATTCTACCATTTCAATTTCATATGGCAGGCATTTTTAAAAAGTCTAAATAGATGAATTCTCCTAAAAACTATTTCAAGTTATCAGACCTTTAAACGTTCCCTGTAATATTCTGCCCACATTTGGCTAGCTCACATTAATGATCTGCCTAAATATTGAAAAAGGAATTGCTGTATTTACTTGCATTAACTTCAAAAACAGTGCTTTTAATGTATGCATGTATCCATACATCATCTCATCATGACTGGAATGGCTTTATTAAAGGCTATCAGGTTCTAAGTACCTATCCAGGATAGAGTGAGCAAATCAGAACTTTAACTTAGTACAGTTTTGCCACATTAGAAACTAATTGCATTGATATGCTTCAAGATGTTTTATTTTTCAAATCTGCAGATACCAAAAGCCCTAATGCAGGCTACCGCATAAGTTTTTCTTTGTAATATTATGGATGAATCAGTGATTCCTGTTTAAGTTGTATCACACCTGTGTGCCAAGGTTTGATTTTAGCCCAAGTTCAGTAATTTTTATTTTGTCAAAACAATTGATATCTTGAGCATTACTGAGCCAACAGGACATCAAAATAAAAGTTGTCTAAAGTTAAAGGCACAGTACATTAACAAACAAATGATCCTCAGTCACAAAATCATAAATGCAGTTTCTGGGTGGGGATGGGTGGGAGGGGAGTTAATCCTGACTACAGCAATAGAGTCTTCAAAACCACCTTCAAGATAGGGCTACTTGTTCCTTTGTTTCCATCTTGTGACCTTGAGCTCCCTTAAAAAAAATTTCAGTGGAGAATCACAGCTGGTAATGTACTGCGAGTTCTTGAAGCTACACAAGGTATAGTCTGGCTAAGTTACATGTGGTTTCCATATTAGCTTGTTTGGTAGGTTATCTGCTGCAAGCAGATTCAGTTGCCCCACCAGTCAACCCCCTGGGAGTTATAGTTGCCTCCATATCCATCACTGTTGTAGAAGCCTCCATAACCACCACCTATGAAAGGCAAGAGAAAGTGATGCTTAATTAACCTGCTGAAGACTTGAGCCTTCGCAAAAGAAAAAGCCCAGGGCACAAATTAGGTACCTATGACCTACAGAAGGAAGCCCACCCAAAAGCACTGATAAATGCAAACCAAACCACAGGAAAAGAGATCCTATTGAACTCAAATACAGGTAACTTGTGCTAACAGACCCAACAGATACTGAAGCTTTGCATAACAAGCACCAGGTGACCTAGTATTTACCCCAAATTTTACTGTATTACCTCCATAGGTTTTACTATCAAGCATTTTACATCTTTTTATAGCCACCAGCTATGGCTACCCTGTTCTTTTTCTTACCTCCAAAGCCTCTGCTTCCACTTCCTCCACTGCGGCTGCTGGTTGATCGACTGCTGCTAAAGCTACTGCTACCAGAACCACTACTTGTTCGATAGTCTCTGGCACCAAATCCTCCACTGAATCTACTGCTGTATAGAGGAAAAGAAAAAGACACTTCAGTAAAAGTTTGTCATGTTTAAGCACTGCAAACATTGAGATCGAAGTACAAAAATTCCTCCAATTCACATTAGAGTTGGCCAGCCACTGCTGAGTTCAGAGCACTGAACTAGCAAGCATCCCAACACTATCTGGGAAAGGGCACTCGATACGGCTAAGGGAAGTTTACTGTTCAAATGAGGTCACGTTGAACTTGACATGTTACACAGCAAGAATTACTTTCTCAGGTCCTCATGAGGTTTGATGCAACCTTCTCTGTTCCACAGAGCTGCTGAGCCTATAATTAGGTCACCTATAATTAGTTCAAGTGATGCACTTACAACCACCTTCTAATATTGTAGAAGAGAAAAACCATCTTAAAAGCATGCTTCTGAAGAAAAAAACAAAAAATCCATGAGGTCAAATCACAGAAGCTAAATTAAGACCTATATTAAACTGTCACCTTCTGATGATGCACCTGACTTCAATTCGTACAGCACTGGCTTATCTTTTCTCAGACATTAACTGTATTTTTACACTGAAAACAAGTCACAGAACTGCCTCTCACAGAGAAAGAATACCTTCAGCCAAATCAGTTCTGATCATTACCTCTTAGATCGTCCACGGCTGCCACCCCCTTTGTGATGCTGTTCATAAGCCATGTTTTCCAGCCAAGATGGTACTTCCTGCTTAGCCTCAACAAGAAGATCAAGTAAGTCCTTGGTGATGTTTATATTTCTCTCATTGAAGAACGAGGTGGCAAGACCTGAAGTAAATATTCAGTTTTAACCCCACACAAAGCAAATACACTACAGCACTTAATCCTATTCCATACCCCACTTGTGGCTGTGGCAAGTACAATATACCCATTGTAGTCAAGCTTGAGAACATAAAGATTCTCTCAAGAGAAAGCTGTTTTACACTATTACTCCACCCTAGACTCTCACAGAAGCCCTTGCTCCTTACTGATGGACACAGAAGATACCAAGCTTACATGTGGCTTACATCAAAATTTTACTGAATAGCAAAGTCACTAGCTGAAAGAACCGGTTACTTCCCACACTGGCTGGACAATGGTGAAAGTCCATTTTTCTCACTCTGTACTTTGAATGTGCCACTTAACCAGCAGTACTACACCTAACTACTTAGGTATGAAGTATTGTCTGTACTTACCAAGATTTCCTACACGGCCTGTACGACCAATACGATGTACATATTCTTCAATGTCACTTGGCAAGTCAAAGTTTATGACATGCTTTACATTTGATATATCCAGTCCTCTTGCTGCTACCTAGTGGTTAAAGAGATTAAATCAAATTGATCAAAATTCCAGCAGTGACTTAATACGCCTACTAGCTCAAGCTTCAGAGACTTCACTTACAGCTGTGGCAACAAGAATTGGGCTCTTGCCCGAACGGAACTGGTGCAGTGCTTCCTCTCGGTCTCTTTGAGAGCGATCTCCGTGTATACTTGTACAGGCATATCCTTCATGGTAGAGAAAGTCCTCAAGAGCATCTGCTCCCTTTTTAGTTTCCACAAACACCAGAGTCAAGGAATCCTTGCCTAACAAGGAAACAACCACAAGTTAGCAAGGATGGCACTAAAAATACTACTTACAAAAAGGCAATTTCAGTTATCTGCTCTCATTTGTTCTAAACTGGTAATATAAAATAAGGGAGATCTTCCGAAGAGTTCGCATCCACTTAACCAAGATGTAATGAATGCCTTGCACAAAAGCAATGCAAAAAGGTAATCTTTTCTTTCCCCTACTCAATTACCTCATTACCTGCATTGTCACATTTGCCTCATTATTCCAGTATTCGCTTATTTGAAACCAGTTTTTACCTGTGGCATTTAGCAGGTCAAGCAGAAATGATCGTTTGTCTGACTCTTCCACCCACACTACTTTCTGTGTGATGTTCTCAGATGTAGAACCTACTCTGCCAACAGCCAGAAAGATGTATTCATCAAGGAAGTCACGAGCAAGCATCTAAAGGGAAGAAAGAAAGTCAGTGTGTTTTTTTTTCCCCACTTCCAGAGATGAAATTACAGTCTTAACCGTTAAGATATTTGAACTTGAAGTACCTGGATTTCCTTGGGGAAAGTCGCACTGAACATCATGGTATGACGCACCCCCTTCGGCGGCATAGTATCTTGTTCAACAATTCGACGAATTTGAGGTTCGAAACCCATATCAAGCATTCTGTCAGCTTCATCAAGCACTAGGTATCTAAATAATAAGAAGGTTTGGTTTTTATGTTATTTTTAAGTTGTAACCAAATATAGATACTGGACTACATTTCTCAGCTAGAAATTTACAGTTTGAAAGCTAGATATTAAGTATTATCTTCTCTAGATCTCACTTGGAAAGTTTCCTGTCAGCAGCTCATGAGGATATGGACAGAATCATTTCACTTACTTGCAGAAATCCAGTCCAATCTTTCCCCTCTCCATCATATCAACCAGTCGTCCTGGAGTTGCCACAAGCAAGTGACATCCACGTTCTAAGTCACGTATCTGCTGACCAATGTCTGCACCACCGTACACTACACAGGGACGAACTCTGGAACGGTATGCAAACTATAAAAACAAGTAAGTTAGCTCTAAGAAAAGCTACACTTTTACACTATACTTCAATGAACTCCTAGACATACCTTTCTGGCTTCCTCGTAAATCTGCACAGCCAATTCTCTAGTTGGGGCCAAGACCAGCGAGATTGGATATTGCTTGCGGCGTCCATACCTTCCATTCTCCTGAAACAAACTGCAATTAGTACCCCAGCTACAAGTGGAATTACAACACTGCTTTTGTAATGGCTATCTAAGGTTACTGAGCTTCTCTTAAGAAGGAATTATGCACGGCTGAGAGTCAACTGTTTTAAAGCATTGCTTCTCAAAATTCTGCCCTGCTGCAGGGCCCAGGATTAAACTGTTGGTTAATATGTTAACAGCAACAGCTGCAAAAGCTTGTCCTCTACAACCTGCACTGTCATCCATAACTTATGTAGGAGAAATCCTAGCAGCAGAAGACCAAAAACCCTGCATCTTCCTATCCTGAAGTCACTACAGCATAGTCCAATGTGATGCATATGACTGACGCATGACCAACTAGTTTTCTGCAGCAAGGAAGCGGTCCTTAAGCTTAAGCAACAAAGCATTCTGTAAACAATTTTGCCTACACAATTATGTGCATCAACTCCTTAGGTAGGGAAAAAAGCAACATGTTGCTCCACTGCCCACACTCTGCAAAGGAGAACACTGGAAGTAAGAAACCTGCTTAACCTAACCAAAATCATGATAGCCCAGCTGCTGTGTTCAGTAGCAGACAGTGTATGACAAAAATATACTGGCCTTAGCTTCTCCGTGACTACTGAAATACTTGCCTTCATAGCTCTCAAAGCATCACCAGGGCCATCTGCATAGATCTGGCTCAATATTGGTAGAAGAAACGCAGCCGTTTTCCCAGACCCTATTAGATACAATTTAGTATTATTAATGAGTTATTTTCAAAACTACTGCCATATACTGCACCTAATCCTGCATCATTAACATTCCCATCATTATCTGCATTATCTGCTCATGCTGCTGGAGTACACTATTCACCCAGAAGAAGTCATTTACAAGAAGACTCATTCAGCATTGCAACACCCTGAAGTGAATGTGATTTAAGCTACTAACATCTCTCCAAGGACAAACGGTAAAACCAGTCACACCACATCTAATGCATTACCAAGACTAAGCTTATGGTTTCCAACACAACAGGTATATCAAGGAATACAAAAATCTGAGAAGAGATTCAACAGTAAGAATTTACAAACTTACCTGTCTGAGCACAGGCCATCAAGTCTCTCTTTTCTTTAATAATAGGTATTGCGTGTTTCTGGACTGGAGTAGGACGGGTGTAACGTGTAAGCTCAATGTTTCCCATAATGATTTCTCCCATGTCAACATCACTGAACTGTAAGATATTTTCAACAATTTAAGTAGGGGATCCTTCCATGAATGAAGGGGTCATTCCATCCATACAGTCTTTCATAGGGTAGCATCTGTTTGTATTTCTTAGTACAGAACTTCAGGTCACGAATACTCAGGAAGTAGTTACCAGACATAAGGTATCTGCTTAGACCAGTTATCATGTAACTAATTCTTAAAAAGCCAGCCAAGGCTCGAGCACAGGCAACACTAGCCTATACACTTAAGACATGACAGTGTCCATGTTTAGGCAACTGCTGCAACACCCTACCGCTTCCAAGCACTTCTACTTCTTTACGTGTTTGCTGTTTAAAGGCACATCACAGTTAAATGAACTAGTAGTGTTAACCAAACAAATTTATACAACTTCTCCTTTGTCTTGCTCATTACACCTAATCGGAATTTCTGAAAGAGACCTTAGCTGGAGAGTTGAGACAAGGTTTCTCTTGCTTCCTGAACTTAAGGCAGCATGACACATTTCATGTTCAAAACAGTACAGATTAAATACATCAAATTAAACAAAACACTTACACTTTCAATATGTGGAGGACAGTTGCTGCCTGTTGCTTCAACAGGAATGTCATCATACTTCTCAAAATTAATGCCAGTATTGCTTCCTGAGAAGAGCTCCCTAAAAGGAGAAGAGATTGTGTTTTACTTATAGATAAATCAACCAGCCCACCATCATGTGAATTTACACCATTCCAGTACTTACTGTTCCAGGCGTTCACTTGGGGGAAGAGGCTTTGACCAGTCATCTTCATCGGATTTGTCAGACCAGCGGCTATTTCCACCACGGTCAAATCTACCAAAGCCGCTCCTGTCATAGTCGCTGCTTCTTCCACGCTCTTCATATCTAAGTACAGCAAGAGTATTAGACCACTGTTCCTGGGCACCAGGATTTTTCTGGCATGCAAGGAAAAGTCAGAGCTATTGTAATCTAGTGGAGTATGGTCTGTATATTAGATACATGACTATAGAACAATCTGCATGATCAGGTTATCTGTACTCATACACTGACCTGTGAATTGAATGAGGACTGTGTATTGATGTCAGACTAGGTCATATCCGTTCTGTATTAGACCAGGAAGTTTGTTCCTATCATAGTTTAGCAGTTGGGTTTTAGCTTAACGCACTGGAACATGTATCAAAATAAACCAGGGCTTTACAGTTGTTTTAAGTGTAACTTTAAAGTAGTCATCTGCCTATAAAGCTGCAACTGAAGCTTCTCAGTCTTTTTTTGCAGGGCACCTCTTGTAAGATATTGTTTGGTACCACCCCCCCTTCTCTGTGCCTCACATTACAATTAACTCCCAAGTCCTGACAAAACCCTGAAGTGCTTGAATTTGTTCTTCTACTCCCCCACCAGATACATCAAACTAAATCCCTCAATTACAAATCACATTACCTATTTTATGAAGAGGGAGCTCACCTGTATTACTAGCTTGGAAAGAAGGTGGAAAACATCCTTACCTCAACTGTTTAGTTTTTGGTCTGGTAAATCATGTTTGAGAAAAGTCTGGATACAGGACTAGCATCAGCCTTACTAGTCGATAAAGGTCACTCTCACCACACTTGTGCATACAACGCATGATGTGTGTAAGTGATCAAATAAGGCAGAGAACCTGCAAGAGTCTCACCCAGTTTTATTAACTACACTTTTTCAACAAGAAAAAAAAATGAAATAAAAATCAGTTCTGACGTATCTTGCACTCCCAACATCTCTTAAATTGTTTCCTGATAGTATCCACCCATGTAGCCCTTCTTGCTGAAATAGAAAGTCAGCAAGTCATTACAGCTGCAGTAAGTGGCTGATGGTAAGCTATAGGGCACATCTTCCAACACATGCAAGCTCACCCTCCTTGAATTGCAAGCTCACCCTCCTTGAATTCCTGTAGCTTTAAACAAGGTTCTCTCACTCTTTCCCCCTCCCAGGTTCCTTGTACCTTATCCTAGAACCACACTTAAAACTCTGCTTTTTCCAGCAATATCACAGGTATGCTACTAGAACAGAGACAGACTTAGAATGCACAGTCCATACAACTAAGCACTTGCCTTCCTCCTCTTGATCCATTTCCACGGTCAAAGAAGCTTGATTTTGCTCCACGATCAGACCGTACTCCAAAGCTGCTGTATGCATCCTTGTCTCTGCTAGAACTCCAGCCACCACTATCAAAACCTAATGGGGAAGAACATATTTTAGCCATACATTACACAGTCCAGGCTTTTACAAGAACTAAGTCCATCCAGTAAGTTCACTTGTTCACAGTCCATTCACTGGACTTTTTATCTATGCAACAAAAAAGGAAGACATACACGTAGAAGATGACTTCGACACGCATTAAACATTCCTCATTGCCAATACTGATTTAGCCAAATTGCAAATATGGCTGGGGGATTGATTCCAAATTGTCTAAGGCTCCACACACTTTCATGTTCTATTTACATTAAACAGGTACAAACTGAACCCATTACATTCATGGCCGCATTCTGATAGCAGTAATTGAAATAACAGAGGACCAGGACCTCAAGTGTACCAGAAGAAAAAAAATACAACACTTCCAAGCGTTCAGAACCCTAGCTCTGCATTTTCTCTGTAACTTCAACAGAAATCTCTGCAAAAAACCCAAAACAAAAGCAACTAGCATAAAATTATTCCAAAAGAGTTTAACTTTAAGGACTAGAAAAACTTCATATTTAGAGACAGAAGATAAGGAATAAAATAATCATTCATTAATGCAAGCTTTAGCATGAGTTACTTCCAAATCACACTAAAAATCTGGGAGTGTATCTTCCTGCTGAGCAAGCTTAACAGTAGTGGAACTGACAGAGCAATCTTCAGAAAGATCTAGATGTTTTTCATTAGTGCCTGCATCCAGAAAATTGGGCTGACTCTGCACTACACAAAGACATTTCAAGTCTGAAGTTTCAGAAAGGAGTCCATTTTATACTCCCAAGAGCATACCAAGTAGGCTTATTTATTTACCTTCCTGGTTTTCTGAATCTGCAGCAGTGTAAGCTGGTACCTCATAGTTTTCCTTAAGTTAGCACAGCAATGTCTAGGACCAAGTTGTGAACACATACATGTACCATTCTTAACAGTTAGGGACAAGGGACACTTATTCCACTTCCAGATGGTTGTGCACGGTTTGATTTTTATTAAAGATGTGCACATATTCCAATCAGTACATAGTTCTCCCCAAGGAGGTAATTTTGGAGTTCAGTAAGTTAACAAACTCCTAATCAATTTTTGTAGTTCTTGCATCTATGAGAAGTGGTAGTTGCCAAGCTCTTCAATCAGCATTTTAGGTCACACTTTATAATGCTCTAGCACCAACCAGTATCAATTTACTCAAAAAGCTGCCACACACAGAAGCAATAGTTTTAATAAAGGAAAAACAACTCTTTAACATTTACTCCTTGATCTTTATAGATCAGGTCAGACTAAATATCCAAGAGCAGCTTCCAGAAGTCCAACGAGAAAGCAGTAAGGCAAGACACTTCAGTATTACCAAGTGAAGCCCAGGAAAGTAAAAACACTTCAGAGCAAGCAGCCTTACATACTGAGCTCCATATACTGTAGCTTGGACTACTTAATGGCCATTTTAGTTTTCAACAGTTTAAAGGATTTTTTAATACATTTTTATTTCCTGCAGTTGTGTTGTCCTGCTCCCAGGTAAAAAACTTATTAGTATTTCATGAAAGAGGCAGATATCTAGGTGTATGGAAAAAACCTGAAGCTTACCTAATGGATCAGGAAAGCACTGTAAGGTTTTTAAACAAAAATATTCTAGATGTTTTAAGCAAGTATCCTAGACCCTTTATCCTACTTCCTCAGCCAACACCTATTTAATGAGGATACTCAGCTTCTCATGTGCAACAGAAAAACAGCTATTTAAATGATTAAGTCCACTGCCTTAAGTAATTCCTTACTTAGCCACAAGTCCATTGTGCAACTTTAATAGTGTCTCTGAGTTACTAAGCCATTATCAGCTAGAAAAAAATGAGAACCCCAAGCTAGAAACCACACACTAGTTGTTTCCAGAGTATGTCTAAGGAAACAACACAGGAGAAACTAGTTACTTATTTTCAAATCTCTTACCATTTGAATGCAGCAATACTTAACTAACACTTTCACAGGAAAGTGAAGACAGCTTGTGAGACAATCCAGCTGGATTACTGAAATAGTTCTGTCATGTCGTTTCATTTTTAGATCCATAAATTTTATCAGGTGACTAGGCTTCTAACACTGCACCAGGAGCTTCATTACAGAACCACCACTGTCCGAAGTCTATTTTGCTGGTTGCTTTCTAACACATACACCTTGAAGAACCTGTTGCCAAGGGTTTCAAGGTTTCAAGCCAATACACAGAACAGCCAGCAAGAAGGTCCTATTTAGTTGTCAGCAACATATACAACTGTTCCATACTTTACATCATCCTAGAAAATAGCTCAATTTCACATCATCATGCTGATGATATGCACTTTGCTGCAAGGTGAATCCTTGAATCCAGGGTGCATCCCTGAACTGATGGCTTTCTCCACATAACTATCATAGACTTTTATCATAGTGCATCAGGAGGAATCCAGTGATAAAGTTTTCAAAAAGGTTTCAAGGAAGTTGAAACATCAAGTGTGCCAATCAACAGAAGCTGACAGCCTACAAACCAACTAAATTTGGCACATGGCCTGTTCAAATAAGTTACGTAACTTGTTTGCCTTTTTGCACAGTGATATTTAAGCACCTAACATTAGTTATTAGAAGAATGTCATGAATGAAGAATCCAGTGACATCATGAATAGATCCTAGTATCATCTCCAAGTTGGTCAAGTACAAAAGGCAACATTTACCCCTCTTGTTTCAAAGAACACCTCAAACACCTACATAACTTCCACTTTAAAGGTAAACCACCCCTCCCACTGAGCAGAGTTGAAGTATCAAGGCAATACGGCCTCCAGTACAAAAGTGTGTTTTCTGGAGGGCAGCCTTTAATATGGACATTTAAACTATCTCTCAGGCAACTTTTCAGCTGGAAGCTGTCCAACGCTTCAAGTCCCCAGAAAAAAAAAAAAGTGACATTTTAATGTTTCTTTTATTCTGTGCAAAGCTAAATTTGAGTGACATTCCTATATATACAGGGCATGAAACTCAATGAAAGGTTAAAATACCATTGTATCCAACATGGCCAAAATCTGGAGTCTGGTACAAGTTACAAGCCAACGTTCAATTCTGACTTCCTGCACTGCTTTAAGAAACCAGCATGTTTCTTCTGGGCTTTATCTAGGAGATTAACTTTTCAGTTTTGATGTTAAAATTACTGGGAACTTCAAGAGCACACATCTGCCAAACAGTCCTTGCACTTTCCCCAGTAGATTCAGCTCTCAGGTTGCTTGGCATCATTTGATGCTTTAGGCCACATCTTTGTTAAATGTAAGAAAAAAATAGCTCAGAATCATGTGAAGACAAAAGAATGAGCTGTTTCTTTAAATGGCATAAAACTGTAGTGGAACATTTGTTTTAGTCATTAAGTAGCTCCAGAAGAAAAACGAGACATTAGGTGTACGTAGGAGGAGAGTATTGAAATACATGCTAGTGGAAATAAGAGTCCTCCTGCACTATCTGAAACAGAATCCTTCCAAGTCCAAAGCATTGCTTTAGAAGCATGAGATAAAAGTCATGCTATACCATGAAGCTTCAATTCCTTACCACTATGCTACAACTTGAACCTTTATTTTCTCCATGATAGCAGTTCAGTAATTGTTAGGTGAAATGTTTCTCTTTTATCTACACAATGCATGGTCATCATGTCTAGCAACTATTTCTGAAAGGTTGCAGATGCTGCAGTAAAGATCATCATTTATTTCACTGAAGCATTCCACAAAACATTTTTTAATCTTTTGTTCTAGAGAAAGTGTACATTATATAGAGGTTATTTTTCTCAGTACAACCCTTCTGTGCAAGTGTACAACCATACATTTATGTTTCAGGCTACAGCATCAAAACCTTGCTTTCTGCAATTACTCTTTTAGGATTGCCTAGCTTCTGATCACTTTTACAGAGAAGGCAACATCTGTAACTGTTATGGTTGACGTGCTCCCCAGTTGAGAGCAAGTCTGACTTTATAAATGGATGTTTTATGCAAACTGTGCTAGTTCCTACGCTTTCCACATTGTAGTCACTCTCAGAAAAGCATACTCCCAGAAGCTGTTCAAATTGATACACAAGATTACATAGCTAGACAAATTAAGGAGACTTCATCATGCTTTACTCAGTTAATTGCTTAGTGAGATATGGAAGACACTTTGCTAATCAGATACTGAATTCAAGCTTAAAATATAACCTGGAAAAGAAACCAACAACAGCATGCTAAAGAGAGATGAATTTGCAATGTTTTGTACAGAACAGTTAAGTAGTCTGCATAGTCTCTTTGAACAGTAGCGTCAAAGAAGCCTTTAACAGCCCACTCATAGCAGTTCAGAAGCAGGCACATGTGTTGCCACCATTTCTGATACATACCCTGTTTTGAAGCTTCCCTGTTCCGTAAGTGAGGAGGAATGTATCTGCCTTCTAGAGGATGAAAGAAAGACAGCATTACAAAATTGTGGCACTAGCACCTTATAGACATCAGCTTTTGCAACAATGCCTTTTGCAAAAAACAGTAAAGTCTGCCTCCCAGGTTTTAAAGCCTTTAACAGCATCTTTAAACAAGAATCCACTAACGCTTAACACACCTCACAGAGGACCAGAGCAGTGAACACAAAGTTCTTGCATTCATTTGCTTAGCTGCCCTCTAAAAAAAGACATTGGTGTGTGCTATTTCTTTGACCAAGTCACACACGCCTTTTATGGATGTTACAGTATCTGTGATGAAAGCCTGTCTTCCTGGAACTGATTAAGACTTAATCTGGTGCCAGGTTATTTGAGCAGCTTAAGATTTTCACTATGTCATTCCAATACTGGCACTCACGGTATTACTACCAGTATTCTTCCTTCCCCTTGAATGTAATCATCCCAATCAGTGCAGCTTGGATCTAACCAGAAGCCACATGTAATTGCCTCTGAATAGCACTCTTCAGTTACAATCCAGAAGCATCTGTCTGCTAAGCAGCACACAAAGCACAATGTACCAGGCACAAGCTGAACAGGAGTTCCTGGAAGATCCCCTCTTCTAACACACTTCAGGCTGGCATGTCAGAACACAGTTGCTACTCAATGAATCTAAATTAATACAGTTAGTTAACTGTAGTAGTCCTAGTATCTATTAAAATTTTACCAAACATTCCCACTTCAGCTGGATGTTGTGAGCAGAGAGGTCATCACATTACTACTACAAACGCTGGCCTCAGTTGTTTGACCAGAGGCCACAGAAAACCTGGGAAACCAGATTCTCTCAAGTTGGCACAATAATTAAGTAAAAGCACTACCAGAACACTCAATTTACACAATCACCGCAAATTATGCATGCCTACCTCAAGTGCATAATTTTAAAGCAGGCACCTATCTAGCAATTGTCTTGTATTTTCCCGTAAGTCTGTGAATGTTGGCTTCATAAATTAGTTTTGAAGCTACAAAAGCCTGGCTTGTTTTTAAAAAACTGCCCAGGTGTCTGCACATTTGAGAACTTGTATGTACTTACTGCTTGTAGAGCTTCCTTCGCTCTGAGAGTCTGAGGAATTCAAGTCTAGACCAGAAAACTGGAAAGAATAAAATAGCTAAGTAAGTATCAACATGTTGCATCATGCCTTTATACTAAGATAAAAAAAGCTCTGCTGATCAAGGGCAAGCAGAACTCTGACAAGTTATTGCTATAGAGAAACTGCTTTATGTCTATTGCATCGTCTGTAAAGACAAAGAACCAAGACTAATCTTTTGATACGTCAGCAGTAAAACCAAAGGCTTTATCTTCAGGTGTCTTCACAGCAAGGCCAGAAGACTCCTACATCCGCCAAATCAAGCACTGCTGACTTTTATTTAATGCACTGTATTTAGGCTAAGCACCTATCTAAAACGGTCTTTCAGTACATTAAAATGCATCCTTAGATCAGTTAAACAATTTCTGAAGCATACAGACTGCAGCTCAGGTGCTCCACTTAATTGGTATTACTTCATTGGCAGAGACTCAACAATCGTTTTTAGACTGCATTAACACCTAGAGATCAGCACCTTCATTTTAGAAGCAGCTACTGCTCCCAGAACATCAGATGACTTTGTCCTACAACCACGCTGGCAAATAAAGTTTTTTGTTTCCTTTTCTAAAATTTTGTTTGCAACCTTAATTTTACCAAAAGGTATTTCAAGTCATGCCCTGGTATGTAACCCAGATGTTTTAGGTCAAGCACAACACAGGCTCATGTAAGCAGAAGGCTGTAGGCAACTCACAAGACTTGAGTATGGACTTAGTGCAGTTGTTTACCAACATGGCACGATGAGAAACCGACTTGGATAAAAACAAAAACATGTTTACATGTAACTCAATTTTATGCGAGGCCAGTTGCACAGAGCAACATGACCTGAATCAATTTATAAACCGAAGATCCCAATGCATTATTCCTTCAAGATATCTGAAAAACCCTGACAGAGGACTCGCATCACCCTCTTTAAAGATATTAGTTAAAACCCAATCTGTTCAGTTCATTCAAGCAACAAAACGAGGTTTTAATAAAGCGTTTGGACAGCGAATAGAAGCAGACGTTAGGTGCTGTGGACGAGTGTCTCTCCCCGGGCAGAGAACAGAGACGCTGCCAGGTCTCCCCCCCGCAGGGCCGCAACGGCCGCCAAGCGCTGCTCTCGGAGATGGCGCCTCGGCTCAGCCCGGCGCGGCCGCCATCTCAGTGCGGCGGTGCAGCCGGCACTGCGGGCTGGGATTTGGGCGCAGCAGGGAGCAGCCGCAGCCGCCCGGCTAATCCTGCAGCCGGCACCCGTCACGTGCCGCCGCGGGCGGGGGGTGATATACACGGGGGGGCGATGAGATGGGGGGGGGGGGGGGTAGGGGGAACACACGGCACCGGCTCCCTGACCTACTTCGCCCAAGGCTGCGGGGCAGCGGCTACACGAAGCGGCTGCGGGCCGCCGCTCCCCCACAAATAAAAAAACAGGATTAGGTAACAGCCCCCCCACATTGGAGCTCCTGGCTCCGCCCCGCGGGGAGGGGGAAAGGGAAGGGAAAGGGGAAAAAGAAAGAAGGGACGAGGGAACAACAACATCGAGGGGCCGGGAGCTGCTCCGAGCCCAGCTGCGTCACCGGGTCCCGCCGGCCCGGGCAGGGGGGATCGGATCGGGCACGACAAGGAGGCCGCCGGGCCCCGCTGACGCAGCGCGAACAAAGGCGGCCGCCAGCGCCCCCGCCCCTCGGCCGGGGGAGGGGGGCGCCGACACAAAGCGGCGGCGCCCGCCCCCCGCCCCGCTCGTCAGGCGCACAATGGCCGCCATTTATCGGGCCTTTCTCCCTGCCCCCCTCCCCCGGCCTCCCTCCTCCTCCTCCTCCTCCTCTCCCCCCGCCTCCTCACCCCCCCCCCCCAAGCTCCCTGCCGCTCCCCGCCGCCGCCGCCAGGGGTCCCGGAGCCCCGCGTTTACCATCGTCGCTTCCCCGCCACACAAAAGCCGGGCCCGGAGCGTGGCCAGGAGGAGGCCGCGAGGGGGGCAACGCGTGGAGCCCGGCGGGGCGGCACCGAGGGGCCCCTTTTTCACCCACCCACCCCCCCCAAACCCCTAACCCCCAGCTCCCCGGGGCGGCGCCCCAAGCAGGGCGGCAGGCCGGTAACTGCGCAACAACCGAATGCGCCACTAACCCGCCCCGGTGCAGGGGGGAGAAAGAGGCGACAAGACTGGGCCTACTGGAAACAAAAAAATAAAAAACAATAAAAGTAAAAAATATTTTTAAAGTTAAAAAAAAATGAGGAAGAGGGTAAAAAAAAAATCACGACGCAAGCACCGCGGATCGAGAAGCGAGCCCCGGGCCTCACATACGCAACCCTTCCCCCCCCACCCGCCCCCCCCGGGGGGGGGGGGGGGCGGGTAGAGGGGGCGCCCCCCCCCCCCCCCCCCCTTCCCTCCGCTTCCCGTCACGTTCCGGGCCCCGTATCCCCCACCTGCTGGTCTAGACTGAGGGCATTTTCGACTGCCACATGACTCATAACGAGAGATCGTCTCGGGGTGCCCCGCTCCGCCTCGAGAAACACAGATCCGCCGGGCCGGGAACTCGCCGCTGCTGCCGCTTACGCGCACGCCCGCCACGAAACGCTTTCCTGACTGAACCCCCCCCGCCGCGGGCCCGGCCTTTATATAGTCCCCGCCCGCCCGCCGCCGCGCGCTGATGTCAGCGCGCACGCTGCGCTCTCCCCCCCCCCCTCCGCCTGGCTCTCGCGAGTGAAACCGACCGCGGTGCGCCGGCGGGCAGTGGGGAAAGGGGAGGGGGGAGATATCGCGAGATCTGTGTCCCACCCCCCCCCCCCACCCCAGCTCAGGCTTCGATGAAGGGCGCTCCCGAAGGATCGCGAGACTTGGCGCGCCGGGCCCGCGCGGCTTCCCCCGGCGGCACCGCGAGGTTTCCTGCTGGCGGCCAGCTCTCCTCCCCAGCTTAGCGGCGCCGAGTTCTCGCGTGATTACAGCGCTCCCCCTCCCCAGCCCCCTCGCTTTGTTCGGCGCTCTCGCGGGAGCAGCCCGCCGGCCGCGCGCCGCGATGTCTCTAGAAGGAGCAGGAGCCCAGGTCACGTGGGCGGTCCGGCCGGCGCCCGCCGCCATCTTGTGCGCCTCAGCCGGCGCTGTGGCGCAGCTCCTAATGGAGGCGCAGCGGGCACGCCGTGCGCGCCCCGAGAGCGGCGTGGGGAGGAGAAGGGCCCTAGTAGTGGCACGCTGAGGGTTTTTCTCGGTTGTAGCGTTACCTAGACCCGGAGCCGGGGCATGAGTCGGCAGGGAAAAGCTTCTTCACCCAGCCTTGTGTCCCTCTGGCATTAAGCCTCCACACGGTGCTCTAGCAGCCCGTGCAGAGCACAGCAGGAAGCTGAGCTCCTTTGTAGGCCCCGCTGTGCATGCTTCATGTCACAGCTCAGCTGCCCTCAACACAAGTCAGGAGCACATTCACTTGTGCCTCCAGGGCTGCGTACAGCTCCGCTATGTGTCTGTCCGACACATAACTGAGCCATTTGCCCCAATATGCTGGGGTTGGCAGTCAACAGTAATTAACTGCAAGTCTCATCTCCCCCCCCCCCCCCCCCCCCCCCAAAGCCTTGTTTAGCTATCAAATCCACCAAGATGCCAAAGGTCCCGTGACCAGGTAATGACTGTTGTATCAAGCTATTCCATTGCAGACGCAAAAGGCCCCACCTTACACTCATCAAGACCTGCATCTACTGCTAGTCTGTAAAACACCAGTGAAATAATAAGCATCAAGGTACTTTTCACTTTTTTTTTTTTTTAATAAAAAATAAAATACCCCTATTCCCCTTCCACTGCATCCCAGCCTAGTGACACAGAAAATACAGACACAGAGCTGTTCCCTTGCACTTGGGTCAGTAAAAGTACTAACAACCATGCTGACAGGATCAAGATACTTCAGAGGCTATTAGGTCATCAGGAAAAGGAAATGGGCTTTGTTTGTCCTTGATGCACACGTAGCAATTATTCCTCCATTTCTCTCCTCCTTGGGTTTCTGCCTCTTTCAACAGAAGCTTATAAGGAAGACACCTACTCCAGAAGCATGGCTAAATTCACTATGGAATTTAACAAATTTTAAATAAAATGTTTCCACAGCAATTACATGCAATATATATATTTATATTTCTTTACTTAGTTTTTCCTGCATACACAGTTCCTCTAACCAGCTGAGCTTAAGATTAGAGCTCTAGAATCAAAGTCCTTCCATTCCAAAAATTAAATCCTACAAAATCTAAACACCAATGAACAACTCCTGACACGAGCATGCACACACATTATGGAAAAGGGGAAGACAAATACTGCACAAGACAAATTCCATCTTTAAACAAAACATTTACCATTCTTCTGCTTAGATCTTCCATAACGCTTCCTTAGCTAGCTACAACTCCTGAGTTAAAGGGTTATAGCTGTAGTTCTTCCCCAGGTGTGCCTATTTATATCATTTAAATGCTTGCAGGTGTGGTCACCAAGGTTACCTGAGATCAGTTAAAAGGAAAAAATAAAAATAAAAAACCTGTATTGTAAACAAAGCTGCTATTGGACTTAGCCCCACATTTATTTGTTGGTTTGTTTGGTTGTTTAAAAGTGAATTTCAAATAAAACTTTTAATTTCTTTTCTTCTTACAGCTTTATGGACAATTCTAAAGTCTCAACAATCCTGCAATGCCTACATCCCTACAATGTTTACAAAGCTTTTGTAAACAATGGCACTGTTTGATATAATTCATACACCCTAGAAAATGGCATTAATTAATCCTTTGTCACTGTGCAAGTTTTAGAAGTATCAGGGTAATTCAGTTCCTGGGCCTGAGGTCAGGAAAGCAGGCGCACCCACGTGCGTCTGTCATCCACAAGAAGTGATAGAGCAGTAGGTTTGTAGAGGGGCCTGTGTGCATGTGTCACGCTGTGTCGTGCTGGAGGTGTGCTTCGATGTAGTCCGCCCAAGGCAGAGCAAATTACAAAGTTGGAGTCCTGTTCTGCAGGCACACAAGTGCTCCTGTTGCTTAGGAAAGAAAGACAGTTTTCCCTTTATTTGTCAGTAAGTTTTACCATCCCCTTTAGACAGAACTATGTATTCTCAGTTTCACTTTTTATTCTCCTGCAGCTGACTCAGAGACAATTTGTTAGAGGAAGTTGAGCAGCTAACGAGTACCTGAGCCAAGCACTTAGCTAACACTGGAGTCCTCCTGAATACGCTTCCATGTCTGTTAAACTCAGCAAGTTTTTGATGGTGCACACAAACAAAAATGCTTAAAACATGACACTACCGGGTGCTTGGACACTCAGATCTTAAATCCTAGCCGGATTTCCAGATTTTCTGTTCCCCCACCTGCAGACCCTCATCTGGTATCTGTTCTCAAAGGCTGTACTGTTAGCCTCAGAACAGCTAGAGATGCCACCTTCTGAGTACTGATGAGATAGTTGCTGTGCGCTACAGGAGTGGTATCCCTGGCCACCACCAATCAGTTTGGGTTGTAAAGTCAGTACCACTTATGAGGCTGTAGCTGCCTTTTAGAATATTCTCCCCTAAACTAATGGACACTGACCCTGCACATGAGTTTCCGTATCTGTTTTGAAACTATCAACATGTAGACATTCTCTGCCCTCCACCCCCTTCAGCTTCTCCTACTTCCCAGTCAACCAGAAGTATCTGTTGTGCATTGTGTACCATCATGAATGTCTCATTTTGGTTGTTGTCAGCTAGTTTGGCAGGATGCACGAGGTATTTCACCCATCCTTTTCCTAGTCAAAGACGTGACGCTCCACATAGGTGCATTGATCTCTGTTGACTTCTATACCACAGCTGTCATCTCCATGAGCTTCCATCTCTCTCCTTGCTGGACAGTATAAACATGCTTATCTGCTACACTGGACAGCCCATTGACATCTGGCCATGCTCCAAGCTTGTTTTGGCTTGCTCTGCTCATGCTATAGCAGTTACATTCATCTTGCCAGGTCTCATCTGATCTCTGTAGGCTCCTCTCTCCCACCCACATGCATTAAGTGCACGTCCACCACCCCATCCACAGCAGACCGCCCCCATTGCCTTTCCATATTTCTTCCCAGTCTTCAGGACCAGCCTTTGGCCAGAGACATCCCCAGCCTGAAGCACGCAGACACAGACATTCTCAGCAGTGCTCTTCAAGACAAGGGAGAGAGGCTAGTAATGAGAATCCTTAAACAGAGAGTAGGATGAATACTCTGTTTGACTTTGACTACCTAATCTAGCATCAATTCTGCCATTATTTTTTTTTTAACAACTTTGGCCAGCTAGAGTGACTTTCAAAAGCATGTAGGGCAATAAAAAAGTGCAAAGCTAATGTTGTCCAGCTACAAATTAATGGAACAACTGAGAAAGAGTCCTTAGTCAATGCTGTATCTTTCAGTAATATCAGAGATCTGTCTTTAACAGCATAATTTTTCAGAGTTGCATCTGATCAGTTCCCAGCTTTCTAGGGACATTTTTTGGCATCAAAGAGCAGAGCCTTACTGATTTGGAGGAGGACCAGGAAAAGAAGCACATACAACCGTTGGTATGCTGTTAGTGAAGCCTTCACTACAAAGTCTGCATTTCCCTGCAGCAGCGTGCACAACTTCGGATGAATGGAAAAGTTTTAAATAATATATGTAAAGGCAATTTTCATGGCAGAATAAAGATAAAAAGCATTTTTAAAGTTGGCACCATTCCTCTAACTTCAAAACAAGCCCAGGCCTATTGTATTAGATGGCCTTCCCTAGTTCCTTTAATTTTGGAGGCTGTTCTTCAGACATTTCTCGCAGCAGCAGTACTGGTGAAGGTGGTTCCCAGCACTTGCCATTCGATCCTGCCCTCGAGGCGTCCCTAGGGCTGTCCCACTGTAGCTCTTAGTGATGCTAGTCAGGGCAGTGAATGAAGGAGCTGATTCGAACTTAAAATAACTGTCTGTTTGTAGAGCTAGAGGAAAAAAAACTGTCAACTCTGCTGCCCAGAGAAATGCCTGTGGGATACTGTTTTGTAGTCAATGGCTTTCCTCAGATTAGTGCGTATTTCCTGCCATACATGTCTTAACCCAGTGCACAGGGCAAAGCTGCTATGCCTAATCCAAGTGTTTCTTTCACCGGCATTACCCACTTTGTCCCTACCTCACTCTGCACCCCCAGCTCATTTCAGCCTCTCAAATAGACCATCAGGAAGGGGGTTTTACTTTCCACGGGGAGCAGTCCTTCCACCTGGCTGGAGAGGATACACAAACGCCCATACCAATCCAAGGTGAGCAGGGGTAACTAGCCCCAGGCAAGGAGCACAGGGACCTGGAGCTCCTGCAGTCAGTGCTGCAGCTAAAGAAGCCTGTGTCAAGCCTCAGCCCCATTCTCTGGGTAGGCAAGGACAGACAGGAGAGTGAAGGATGCTCATCCACATTTTCTCAGGGAAGGAATGCACTGGAGTGCACATTACACAAACCTAGGGGAGTCAGCAGGGAATTTCAGGAACATCTGGGCAGAGTTTTCTGTTGCCTGTAGAACTGCATCTTGTGTTTTAGCCAAAATATGCACAGTTGGTTTTCTGGTTTGAGTCTTTCCTCTCTGTTGTGATACAAAATCTTACTCTAAGGAATAAAAGAAGTTGCTAGAAATAAAAATGGGATCATTAAACTGGACAGGATTTGACAGCACATTTACAAAATCCTCCACGTTGTGCTTTGTTTGTTGCTGCCTGTGCTGAGTACACCTCAACCCTAGTTCTTAGGATGAACATTATGTGTTTAATTTACAATCTGATTAAGAGCTCCTCTGTTCTTTTGTTAGTGTATTGCCACCCAAGCCTTGCCGTCTCTTCTTACCTCGTCTCCCTTCGCTCCCAGACCAGTAGAGGCTGATCGAATGTACATAATGGCCTGGGGAAGCCTTGATGAAGAGCAGATTCAGGGTGATCCTCTGAAAAGATGCCCGGAGCATGTTTGAAAACTTCAAAGAGTTTTGCATCTTGTCCTGAAAAGCCACAAAATCTGTTTACAGAGAGCAGAAACTCTTTACAGAAAGAAGACACAGAATCTGAAAAGTTCTATAAACGATGACCCTGCAAAGAGGATTTCACCAGTCCAAGCATATGCTAGTCCTCATCTGAAGCAGCACTCGATGCTTTCTTTGTTGGAGTACTCTTCTTCTTTTCTTCAATAGTTTAAAAACAAGATCAAGTAGTCACCAGCCCCTGTGGGAACTTGGGAAGTACAAGCGCAGTTTTGTCCTTATTTCCTCCGTTACACTCAGACCAGACATGGGGAAGAATAATCCGTGAATTTCACACAGCTTTTACTTCCATCCCCATGCTGAGTGCTTCCCTAGGGCATTGCTCTGAGAAGAGCTCCATG
This sequence comes from Oxyura jamaicensis, assembly GCF_011077185.1. Classification (NCBI taxonomy): domain Eukaryota; kingdom Metazoa; phylum Chordata; class Aves; order Anseriformes; family Anatidae; genus Oxyura; species Oxyura jamaicensis. The sequence goes on from NC_048893.1 coordinate 115,579,118, forward strand.
CAGCTCAGGCCGACAGCGGATACTTCTTCAGCTGGGGTCAGGGGGCCCAGGAACTGGTGACCCGAGTGCTGCACAGGGCTGCCACTAAAATGGTAGAAGAGGAGAAAAAGAGTATGGGCAAACGGAGTGGAAAGGAGAAAATAAATAGCTAGTTTTAGCTCAGCAGGCTCCTGATGTGTCTGCTGGGTGGTCTGAAGAAGGCTGTGCTCAGCCCAGCCTAGCAGGGATTGCTGCTGCTGGCTAGTACCCAGACCAGAGCCTGATGAAATGTCCAGTCCCTTGCTCGCAGCCTCAGGCCCACGTCCCAGCTAAATGTCCCTGCTGCACCAGTGAATCTCTTACTCTGACATGCACCCCTCATGGCTGTGGAGGATGTGCTCTGGCTATGCTGCACATATGGGATGAGGCAGATATTTCCTGGCATTTTGAGGAGGCGCCTCGCCGCTGCTCTCCCCTCTGGTGTGAACAGGTTTGACTCCTGCTGCCAGGTGTGAACACCCAACAAGCTTTGACCTTTGCAGGTGGTGGTTGTGCAACGTGGTGCAGCTGCCAGAAGTGTTCAGGTTAAGCAGCCGTGGCCTCAACTATCTCAGGAATGCCCAGGGTTGCTACTCTTCCTTATTAAGTGAGAGCTGCATTTGGAAGTAGTGAATATTTTTACTGAAAGGCAGCACTAACTATATGTTGTAGATTTAGCCCTGTCAAAACCATCTTGGGGTTTGTTTTTTTGGTGGTGGTGTTTTTTTGTTGTTGTTGTTGTTTGTTTTTCTGTGGTATGGGGTCATAGGGATGGAAAGGAGGGTGGTTTCTGACTTAAATGTCAAGGGCTGTTGTCCTGAGTGGAAAAGCAAAAGGAAGGAAGATGGAAGTTCTCTGAACATGGTAAAGTCCTGACTTGGGGTCTGTTTTTCACATTCCTGGAATCCTTGCTAGCTTGGATTTTTAAAATCTTAAACACTTTTAGCTTTCTGCATTCAGATCTCTGCATCAACACAATGGACTCTACATTATATTACCTTCCTCTCTTATTCCCCAAGTCTGCATGCTGCTTTGCCTTCCCAAATAATGCTTTCCATGTTCCAATTAGATTAAGGGCTTGCCTGCACAAGAAAGCTGCACTACTATTAATTTGCAGTATGCTTTAAAGGAATTATATTAAACCTGGGCAAAAGGCCATGTGGATAACCTGGTATTCCTTTGCAGGAATACAAATGCCTTATTTCAGGTTAGATCAGGTCAATCAGGAACAGGAAGAACTTGCAAAGCAATACATTTTCCTACACCAGAATGAAGAGTCCATCAGCTTTTTCTGTGGATTCTGTCCTCCCAATGGAAAGAAAGGGTAGGGCATGGTTTTGTAATCAGTTGGAGACACAATCTGCTGAACAGAGGTAGAATACTTATAAATGTAGCTTTTTTTTCCAAATATACATATGTATATGTGTGTATATATAGTACGGGCTTGCCCAATATATATATATATATATATATATAAAGTCACGAGTATCTGTCTACTGGCAGTAGATAATGCTCTTTGAATACTCCATGTCCTGGACTTAACTGTAGTGGTCTGCAAGCAGATTGCAAGTTTATAATTGTATCGTCCTCTTGTAGGCAAGCTCAAAGTAACAGAAGATGAAGATATAAGAAGAGAGACAGCAGTAGAAGAAAATTGGAGGTGCATCAGTAAATCTTGGATGCTGTGCATTCTCATTTTGAACTGGTTTGAACTGGTAAACTAGCAATTATCTAAATCCAAATAGGCACCTAGTCAGGATGGCTCCTATATTCAGCGGCATTATTATTATACTTTGAAGAAGGCACTAATGCTTCTCTGTATGGTTTCTGTAAACTTTCTCTTCCAATTACAATTTCTAAATACCAAATGCATCTTTCATGTCACGTTAAGTGTCTTCTTTGAAAAACAAAGCCCCTCCAGAGGGTCATGAGCAAATATTAGGGTGATGGCAGCTCAAAAACGCCCATGGGATTATCAGAGCCCTGAGGGCACCCCCAGCCCTGACTGTGCCTTGGCATCCCCCTGAGGCTCCCCCACCTGCCCAGGCCCCCACATCAGCCCTGGAGCTGCCAGCCCCTGCTCCAGCGAGGCCACAGCAGGGCCAGGCTCCAGCTCCCACAGCCCTGCCCTGCCCCGCCATGGGCCCAGCCTCGAGGGCACATGAGCCAAACCCAGTCCTGGTTCACATGAGAACGGGTGAAGAAAGCCCATCTTCGTAGTTCCTCACTGCTACTGTTGTATACGAGGCCTATCCCTTGGCCTGTGAAGAATTCCCAGCAACTGCAAGGGAATAAAAGTAGTGCAGAGGTTCATAATAATAATTTGAAAGGTTCAGATCGGTGTGAAGGGCGGAGTGGGGAAGCCTGGGGGTGGAGGCAGCAAGAGGAGCACTCAGGAGGGAAGGCTGTGTCAATGACACCAGATTAGCAGGTCATCAAGACCCCAGGGCATCTGCTTGGTGTTTCACAAGACACTCAGATCTGGAGACAAAGAAAAGCGATTAGTCCTGATGACTCCCGGAGTTGAGGCAGGATGGAATCGCTGTCAGCTCTAAAAGGATACAAAAGGACACCCAAAGCCTGTGCATGGCCACCGACCTAAGAATTAACCCAGGAGACGTGAGCACAACTTGACAGATGGCATCCTTTGTCCTCCATCACAACAGATCCTGGACCTATAATCTGGACACATCTGGATGGATTTGGGTTAAATACGCTGGCCTGGTGGCTGGTGGCTGGCTGGAGTTCTTGGAGACCACACGCTTATGAGCATTAAGTTGTGAATACGGGTGAGCAAAACCTGTTCTGTTTCAGTTTTTGTTCTAAATAAAATCCCTTTCTCTTCCTTAAGGTCCCTTCCACCCTGGATATTTTCTACATTGTAGGTACAGTGTTGCAACAGCATTTAGAGGAAAATACACAGAGGAAAAAAGAGCATTAAATAGGAGCATTCAGCTGCATAATCTTTATTTCAGTCATCTCTCTTGTGATGGCAGCAGAGAAAAAATAATCATAATGGTTTTTTATGTCAGGACAAAACAGTTTTTTTTTTTTTTTTTTTTTTTTTCTAGATGGGTTCTTCAAGGACCACCATGTCCCCTTTGCTCACTTTGTCCAGGTGTGCAGCTCACGTAACTGGACTTCTGGCCCACTCCCTTGTTAGAGGGTTAGCTCAGGCTTCAGTTTGCACATTGCACCCTTTGCAGTTAACGAATCATATCAGGCAAAGGCATTTTGAGACACCTAATACATCACACTGCCTTAGATATATCCAGCCACTCTGGATGGATGCTCATTGAACTGGATGTCCAGAACAACCCCATTCCCAAACTGAGGGAGAGCTGTAGAACCCAGGAAGCCCTGCTTCATGCCAGGACTGCAAAGCTGGGTTGCAAGGTGAGGGCTCCCACCTGGAGCAGTAACCCTGCTACCCCTTCCAGAGGCAGCAAGCTCAGTGCCTGCAGGGGAGCAAGAGCTGCTGCCTCTCCTGTTGGACAACAGCACCTGTTGACTTCCCATCTACACAGCCGTTTGTCTAAAAGATGGCATGGTGGTGCTCAAAGAAGCTTTAGACTAACTTAATTCTCCTTCTACTGTAAGCTCATCACTTTTTAGACTACTCACAGTAAACAGGAAGAGTAGGTTTTTTCCTTCCTCTTTGCAGCTTCTTTTTATATATTTGCACACTGCTACCTTTCCTCTCCTCAGATTTCTCTTCTGGAGACTAAATTGTTCTTCATAGGTCCTCGCAGTTCACATTTTCTGAACTTCTGGCAGAGCAGAAATGACCTGGACTAGCAGGCATGGAAACAGACTTCTGTCTTAACAGATTAGATGCTACAGTGTGGGTGTAGTGAGAGCTCCATACCTAACTCCTGATGTGGAACATCTCCAGAGGCAAGAAGATAAAGTATTGCTGAAACTTACCTAAGTGATTCAGATTTCCTCTTTAATCAATAGCCTCTAGGCTGTTTCAGCCTACTAGGATTTGTTTGTGCCAGATGTGGTAGTGTTTCTGTGATACAGACAAAACATCCCAATAGCAACGAGCAGTGCTAACCATCTCATTTCACACAAATTGCCAGCATTGTGGGGGCAGAACACTCAGGTAGGGCTCATCTAATCAGCTGTAGATGCCTATAGGGAAGACTGTCCAGCCAAGCTAGTCACCTCAGCCACTCTTAAAGCCCCTTGGGAGAAAAAGGCACTCTGAGATGGTGAATCATCTCATCTTCAGGTAGATATCTAAACCAGATCAGATAAGACATACCTTTAAAGTGCCTATGGGGCAACAGATGTAGAGATAGACACTGTAGACATCTAAAATTAGGTGAGCTGAATCTCACCTATTAAACTGGTGACGCACAGGTCAAAAGCAGCACTTCCTGTGGGGAATTTTCAGAGCACACCTTTTGCCTTTTTGAATTTACAGCCACCTCAAAACAGATGCAGTGACTGTTGAGAGACACAGCAGAGTCTTCCATCAAATGGCTGAATCTTCTTGCCGATTTTCAAAATAATAATAATAAACCCCTCCACAGTTAATTTAGTACCTTAGTAATCATTTTTCAGAACAGAACTAGTTGCTTTTTCACGTATGTTCATGCCAGCATGTGGAGTTGGTAAAGCAAATGCTTAGATTAGGAAGCACTGATGTTCACCATGGCTAAAATAATTATATTCTGCGGAGAGGGATTTTTAGGTTGGATTCATCGGATACAGTTGAATTCCAAAGATTTATCTTGCAGAATCTTTTGAAAATGTGTGCTTCAAAATAATCTTTTTTTTTTCTTTTTTTTTTTCCTTCTTCCTTTTTTTTTGTTTAATACTATAGAATTGTCTTCATTTTCTTCCCTTCATTTTTATTACTTAGTTATTGGTGTGTAACTAAGAAAAGAAAAAAGGTTCTTGTGATACCACAGCACATCTCCTGACCCACTTCAGTACTTCATACATAAGCACTTGTTTGTTTGTACTTTTACAGGTGTTGGTCCTGTGCAGATACGGAACGTGGTTAAAGTTTCATAATGGAAAATCTGACAGGCAGTTAACTAATCCATGAGTCACATTTCGTAATAGCCTAAAGGTCTCTGATGTTCGACCTTCATTTGATACCCTTGCCATCAGGGAGTTATACATAACCCATCTGAAGAACATTCTTTATATAGATGGCTGCATGCTGCCCTTTTATACCTGCAAGAATGAATAGGCGTTGCATTTACTGAACCAGGGAAGTCTTCTGCCTGCCTTTCCACCCCTCCCTCTCTGACTCTTTGCAGGACTTTAGAGGAGCGTTGCAGGAAACTCAAATGAGAACAGTGCAAGGTTGCTTAGTTTAAGTCCCCTAGCCTAGCTGAAAGGTAAGGAGAAGGGTGGGGATTTTGTTTTTGGATTCCATTTATCTTTGTTTTGAAGGAACTCCTTATCAGTACAGCTCCAGTAATGAAAGTAGCAGTGGAGCTACCAACACTAAGAGAGCTCTGGTGTGTTTACCTGTGTATGGCTCACTTCTGCTTAAGGCAGGCCATACAGATACAGAATGAGACATCCCATTGTCAGATCATCCCAAATAGGAATCCAGCCTTTGCTGACAACCGTGGAGCTGTGCCAGCATTAGCAATGTCAAGGTGTTTATAGGATGACTTAATGTGTAGAGGATCATTCTGGAGAACCTACCACTTTATTACCCAGCCAACGGCTGGAAAAGCAACACATTGCTTTGCAGGGTACCATAAGGTTGTTGCCTTTCAGGACTTCTCAAGTTGCCCAGTAAGGCAGCAAAGGATACTGACATTACTGCTATTTCCAAAGCTGAAATAAGGCATTCACATGACTTCAGTAACCACATGTGAAGTTTACATACTATGAATCATTGTAATAAAGAAACCAAAACAAAATCATAGTGTGCCATTAAAGCTGGAATATGTTTTCCACGATAAGTGCTTTTAGGTTTGATTTGGCTTCTTTTTCATAGCTGTGGAACAGTAGAGCATCTCAGGAATATTAACTCATTGCCATTGCAGGACAGAAAGTTCTGGTCTTCATGAATGGACCCAGTATAAAACACTCCAGAAGGATATCTTATTTTTTTCAAACACTCTGGCAACATCAGCTTTTACTGCACTGCCAAATAGTAGACAACAAGAGCAGCTGGGAAGACAAATGGAAAAAAGAAGGCAGAGGAAAAGAGTTGCATCCCAAGCTTTTACCTCATCTGTCGTTTTAAGAAACGGTGCCGTTTCCAAACAACTATTTTGTAATTGTCTTAAGATCTCAGCAGACACTATGTGTGATGTACGTGTAGCTTGAGTTGCCTGCTGTGCATGGAGAGCTGCACAGTGAGGGTCTGGCACAGTGGGAGGGGGAACACGCCGAGCCTGCCTGTAGGCACCAGCATGGCGGTTAGTCATCCTGCTGAGTCAACAGGAGACACAAGCACCTCCAAAGGGTGCCTCTGCCTACTTGTCGTCTAAAGTTAGACAGCTAAAGTTATAATGATAGGCTCATAAGCAATGCTCATTTATGCACGAAATTCATCTTGCATGGGTGATCTGGATTACCAGAGGAAAACCTTTTTGTCTCGAGTAAACTCTGTGAGGAGCTGGGCAGGTCTCTGCAGCGACTATTTTAGGGCTCTCCTTGGAGCCCTTCTCAAGCAAATGCAGAAGGTGGGAAAAGGTCAAACAAAAGTCCCAGTAGGATTTGTGTTCACACAAATCTAGTGCTAGAAACAAGACAGCAGAGTCTGAATTCTATCAAGGAAGTTGCTAAAAAGAGGCTGGGACAAGGGAAAGGATTGCACAGCAGATGTATCCACCCCTCCGTCAGCAATTCTACCTCTTTGCCCACCTCTGCCTTTCACTTGCATCATAGAGACTGATTCCTGGCTGGTATTTTAATGAAGTGAATTCCCACTTATCAGAACATAGTAATTGTTCAGGCTCCTTGTTTACACAGGTCCAGTTGTACAAGTTTTGTCCTGTCAGTCACAATTGTCTAAGCATCTTGACTCTCCTTCAATAAACAGGAAGAGGTTGTGTTTTTTTTTCCATCTTTGCAAATTTGCAAATATCTTTACAAGAAAGTCATCAGCAACAGTTGGATAAACACACAGTTATCCTTGTCAAACTCCAGGGAAAGCGACAGCACAGCTAGAATCCATAAGAGCCTTTTTTTTTTTTTTTTTTTTTCTTGATGTGATACTGACTATGTGACTAGTGTTGAGATAAACCTGGCAGAAGCAATGTAGTCTAAACTCTAAGAGACTGAGGTTTGGAGGGCTTTCCGTCCTGCTCCATCATCTCAGGCCACAGCCTTGTAGCATCACTTTTACTGGAAGATTTGTGTATATCATTTAGGGTCCCTGCAAAAAGAAGGGCACAGCTACACAAAACCTACTGGCAAGATAGGCTTGCTGAAACAAATGTAATGTAATAAAATGCACTACAAAGTTGTACGACTCTTGTCTGGTGGCCTGAGGGAATCCATTCCCAGTTTGGCCTGCAGTACCCACTGAACTCCATGTAACTATCTCCAACAACTCATCCTGGCATAGGATCACAATAGTCATAACAAACTTAGGTTTCTAAGTGCCAAGAAGACAGAGAAACCACAGTGTACAACTGTTCCACAACATGCTGCGCTCTTGTTTTGGCTGAATTTTCATATTTTTAATAAAAAAAAATCTTCAGAAGAGAATTTTTATTCTGTCTGTCTTTCCTCTTTTTATTACAGTATGTGCTATAATTAAATGTTAAATGACAGGGACATCATTACCTGACATTGTTCTCTCTTTTTCTGAACAGTTCCTTGCACTGAGAATTAATAAAAGAAAATATACCTTTTCAGCTCTTTGTGTGCTTCCCTTGGTTTATTTTCAGCTTTTGACAGTGCTTTTCAGGATGTCAGCTTCCCTGTTTCTTCCCCATTTCCTGGTTCCCTGAACTTGTATGGAGCCTCTGATGCTGCAACAAGGCAAGGTAAAATACTTTTTTTTTAAGTATTTAAGTATTAATACTTAAGTATTAATACTTAATTATTACTTACTCAATTATTAATACTTAATAATAAATACTTAAGTATTTATAATTAATACTTAAGTATTTCAGTATTTTTTATATTTTTATATTTATATTATATTTTTTTTAAAAAAAAGCAAAGTATTGTGACAAAAGGACAGGCATTGCCCCAGGGATGCATAAACTGAAAGATCTTTAAAATTCTTCTGAAAAACAGACTGGTTGTGAGTTGACAGTGTCCTTTTAAGAATAGTTTATATTGAGAGATCCCATGACCAAGTTTTGGCTGAGCACAAGTGCTAATGACTTTTTTGAAATGAAAAACATTTCTAAAGACAAAAATAGCTAGTACTGAAATATCTCACAGTCATTATTTACAATTTCTATGTGATCACTTGTCTAGATTTATAATGATTACTTGCAGTGCCAGCAGAACTTAAAACTTTGTGGTTTTGTCTTTAATGCTATAATTAAAAACAGGATAATTTTCATGGGTCTAGAATAATTTGTAATTCTTGGGAGAGCTCTGTCTTTTAAGTGGCCTTACCTAAGATACAATCTTCACTGACCTAAGCATGTAGGCACATTTTTTACACTCACTGATGTCTTCATCAAGGAATCATACACCTTTAGGGTTATTTCAACCTGATACCTTTAGATAAAACTACAATTTTCTCAGTCTTCCTTAAGATTTTTAAATGTGTTCAAGTTATCTTTAAGTAAAACAGTTTATTTTTCTTTGGTCAGTATGTCCCTGGATAGCTTGTCTCTTTTTGTCCTATAAGAATTAAAGACGTTGCCTTTTTACAGTCCTTTCATACCGTCTTTCCTCCAGCTCAGCATTTTCCATTCTTCTATCCACCCACTCGTGACACAGGTTGGGGATCCTGCAGTGACTCCCCAGCATTTCCTGAGCTGGGCAGACAATATGGGATCATTCTGTAATGTAACCCCTAAAATCTGTTACCTTGCTTGTTCTCCGTATTTTGTTGGAAGGATGGATGTTCCTTATCACGCAACAAAAAGACCAGACTGCTATCACTCATACATTCATCAGGGCAGACCATGCATTTTAGGAATAGTCATTGAGGATTAATTATAGGGGATAAGTAGAAAGTTAGCGTCTCAAGCAGGAATTTCTTCGTACTGGAACAATTTTGATGTATATTTTTTTGTTTGTTTTTTGTTTTTTTACCATGATTCTTCCACAGATAGGTTTCTGCCATGCAGAAACTTTTAACTTGTCCTTAAAGGTTTTGTTTTGGGAACAGTTCATGTAAGATATTTGACTCTTGAACCTGCTTGTGTCTAGTAGTATTAATAACCTGGGGCAGACAATGTTTATATAGCACTGAGCACCGTGACGGCACTTAGTAAATAATGAAATAAATCACAGGCTTTGTTTCTGTTTAAATACTATGTTTGCCCGCTGAGGATAGAAAGCTTCTGGATCCTGCTCAACAACATCAGTCGGGTGAAACTGGATATTGGGCCAATTTTATCCTAGCTCTTTAATGTATGGCACCAGTACAGACAGTGCATTGGCTGACAAAGAACTCATAGTTTCCCACTGGGTTTCCATGGCAAGGTTTTGGCAGCTGGGGGCTGCAGGGGTGGCCTCTACGAGAAGAGTCCAAGAGCTGCCCCATGTCAGACACAGTCGGTTTCAGTCAACTCTGAAAGGGACTTGCAGGTGGCCAGAGCTGATCCCACCAGCCAAGGTGGGCGTCTGTAAAAACATATTTAAGAAAGGCTAAAAAATACTGTACAGCTGCTGTGAGAGGGAGAGGAGTGAGAACATGTGAGGGAACCAGCCCTGCAGCCCCCAGGTCAGTGCAGCAGGAGGGCAGGAGGTGCTCCAGGCAGGCAGCAGCAGTTCCCCTGCGGGCTGTGGAGAGGCCCCTGGTGGAGCAGGCTGTCCCCCTGCAGCCCATGGGTCCCACAGTGGAG